>NC_050080.1:40272871-40572871 GCF_009764565.3 Dermochelys coriacea
GCTCCGCGCACTGGCCCCACACCGGGCAGCGCAGGGAGACCCACTGCTCCCCTCCCCACCAAGGGGCACACAGAGACGTACCAGTAGGAGTGCAGCAGGGCTAAGGCGGCTCCCTGCCCACTCTGCTTCCCTCCCTCTGCGCCATGCTTCTGTCAGGCAAGAGTTAAAATTTAGCTAATAGCTAAGACAGAAACCGCAGAACAAGCAGGAATGCTTCACACACACATTCAGGAGCATGGACACTGACAACTGTAAACAATTGATAAGCTTATATGGACAATGCCAGCCCAGTAACTCAGCTCTTAGAACAGAACAAACCTTCCCTTCACAGCCCATTGGATAACTGTAAGAACTCATCCCTCCCCCTCCCCCCGCCTCCTCCCCCCGCCAGGTAGTCATAGATGTTTGATGCAATTAGGACGACCTCTATATGTACGTACTGTTTTTATTTTTTATCTTTATTCGGGGTTCTCTCTTGACTTGTAACAATGTCTGTCTCTGTATGTACAGATAAATGCAAATGAATTGATAAGAGAATGTATATAACTGGCCACTATGGCACCATATTTTTGAAGCTGTTTATCAGTCTTCCCGGTACCATGAATAACTTCCCCCTTCAGTATTGTCTGTGCTTGCCTGATTCTTGAGGAAAAGACTCTTTTTGCCTAACTCTGCTCTCCGAAGTGCCAGGCATGTCCCTGCAACCCCTGCTGGTGGTGGTGGGGACTCTTCACACCTTGCCCCTTCCCCAAGTGCCGACTCCACAGCTCCCATTGTCCGGGAACTGAGGCCAATGGGAGCTGCAGGGGCAGCGCCTGCCAGCAGCAGTGCACGGAGACCTCATGGCCCACTGCCTAGGAGCCACTGATAGAGGGGTGTGCAGTTGCTTTGGGAGCCGTGCCACCCAAGGTAAGTGCCACCCCCTGACACCTCCCACACCCCAATCCCCTGCCCCAGCACAGAGCCTGCATCCCGCACCCAAACTCCCTCCCAGATCCCTACCCCCACGCCCCCTCCTGCACCCCAGACCCCTGCCCCAATCATGGTACCTCACTTTATTTTCAGTTATTTCCTATTACTTATAATATAGGAGGATGAAAAAAAATAATGAAAAACGGAGGGAGGTAAGAAAGAACATTCCTTTTCTTGGCTGAGTCTCCAGTGGGGGCCCCCGAAAATATAGCTGCATACAGGGCCCCACTAATTAAATCCACCACTGGACGTCTCCCTGCATTTCGGACACTGCCACTTCATTCCGGTATTGAGCTGGGAGGAGAACCGAGGTGCCACCGAACGGGATTTGCGCTCCGAGTCACCAGAGTATCTGCCCAGCAGGAACAGGGCTTGCTTCCCCGGCAGTTCCTGGTACCAGTCCAGGGCAAAGCTGCTGTAGGAGGTGCTGAATTGACACCTTATCTCCACCCTCTGCCCTTCCCTGGACTACAGGGTAGCCGGGATCTGGATCAGCGAGTTCCCAGCCACCGAACCTGAAGGGGGAGAATTCAGAGGGAGGCACAAGGCCAGGAAAGTCCCCTAGATAGACAAACCCCTGGTCCCGCAGCTCGGAGCTCACCTGGGAACAGCGGCAGCGCGCAGAGACACAGCCACAGAGATCCCCGCATGCCTGTCACCACTGTGGGAAATACAATGAACCACAATCACTTATCTAGGGGAAATGGAGTGCCAGGGGGTGACGGCAGCTTGTGTGTGACAGCGGATCCGGAGCTGGGATGGGGGTGGAGCTCACTCACCCCAGTAACGCGCGCGTGTGTGTGTGTGTGTGTGTGTGTGTGTGTGTGTGTGTGTGTGTGCGCGCGCGCGCGCGCGCCCTCTTCTGGATCCGAGTCTGTGTCCTCCTCTCTCACTCTGTCTTTCCGAGCGTGTGTCCCTATTTGTGTGTGCACGCGCAGTCTCTCTTTCTCCTGCCTGCAACACACACAACTGTCACACCTAGCAGCTCCTGCCCGAGATACGGTCCCTCCTGCTCCAAAGCGGAGGTTGAGCAGAGCTCAAGAGCAGCCGAGTTTTCTACCCTATGTCACTGTCTCTTTAAGGAACAGGGGCGAGGCGCGGGGCCAAGGGGTGCGCAGGGCTCTGGAGTAGCTGTGCCGGGTGCCCCCTTTCTGTCCCTGCTGCTCCCCTTTTAGAGTCTCTAGGAAGAGGCGGAAGGGCTGGTGGGTCCTGGTTGGTGGGGGGGAGGGGCGTGGGCGGGCTCACAGGCTGGGGAAATAGATCGAGAATTACAAAATGATACAAAAATTACTCAAGATAGTTAAGACCCAGGCAGAATGCGAAGAGCTACAAAAGGATCTCACCAAACTGGGTGAGTGGGCAACAAAATGGCAGATGAAATTTAATGTTGATAAAAGCAAAGTAATGCACATTGGAAAGCATAAGGACAAATGAAAAGTACTCCTCTTAGGAAGGAACAATCAGTTTCACACATGCAGAAAAGGAAATGACTGCCTAAGAAGGAGTACTGTGGAAAGGGATCTGGGGGTCATAGTAGACCACAAGCTAAAGATGAGTCAACAGTGTAATGCTGTTGCAAAAAAAAAAATCATTCTGGGATGTATTAGTAGGAGTGTTGTAAGCAAGACACCAGAAGTAATTCTTCCCCTTTACTCCCTGCTGATTAGGCCTCAACTGGAGTATTGTGTCTAGTTCTGGGTGCCACATTTCAGGAAAGGTGGACAAATTGGAGAGAGTCCAGAGAAGAGCAACAAGGATGTTTAGGGATCTGGAAAATGACCTATGAGGAAAGATTGAAAGAACTGGGTTTCTTTAGTCTGAAAAAGAGAAGACTGAGAGGGGACATGATAACAGTTTTCAAATACCTAAAAGGTTGTTACAAGGAAGAGGGAGAAAAATTGTTCTCCTTAACCTCTGATGATGGGATAAGAAACAATGGACTTAAATTGCAGCAAGGGAGGCTTAGGTTGGACATTAGGAAAAAAATCCACTTAAGCACTGGAATAAATTGCCTAGGGAGGTTGTGGAATCTCCATCATTGGAGATTATTAAGAGCAGGTTAGACAAACACCTGTCAGGGATATTCTAGACAGTACTGGTCCTGCCATGAGTGCAGGGGACTGGATGTGATAACCTCTCGAGATCCCTTCCAGTTCGATGTTTATATAATTCTATGATAATACCAACTATACATATAAAATGATGGGGTCGAAAGTAGCTGTTACCACTCAAGAAAGAGATCTTGGAGTCATTGTGGACAGTTCTCTGAAAACATCCACTCAATGTGCAGCAGCAGTCAAAAAGTGAACAGAATGCTGGGAATAATTAAGTAAGGAATAGATAATAGGACAGAAAATATCATCTTGCCTCTACATAAATCCATGGTACACCCACATCTTGAATACTGTGTGCAGGTCTGGTTGCCCCCATCTGAAAAGAGATATATTGGAATTGGAAAAGGTTCAGAAAAGGGCAACAAAAATGACTAGGGGTATGGAATGGTTTCTGTATGAAGAGAGATTAATAAGACTGGAGCTGTTCATCTTGGAAAAGAGATGGCTAAGGGAAGATATGATTGAGGTCTATAAAATCATGATGGTATAGAGAAAGTAGATAAGGAAGTGTTGTTTACTACTTCTCATAACACAAGAACTAGGGGAAACCAAATGAAATTATTAGGCAGCAGGTTTAAAACAAACAAAAGGAAGTATTTCTTCACACAATGCACAGTCAATCTGTGGAACTCCTTGCCAGAGGATGTTGTGATGGCCAAGACTATAACAGGGCTCAAAAAAGAACTAGATAAATTCATGGAGGATACGTCCATCAATGACTATTAGCCAAGATGGGCAGGGATGGTGTCCCCAGGTTCTGTTTGCCAGAAGCTGGGAATGGGTGACAGGGGATGGATCACTTGATGTTTACCTGCTGTGTTCATTCCCTTTGGGACACCTGGCATTGGCCACTGTTGGAAGACAGGATACTGGGCTGGATGGACCTTTGGTCTGACCCAGTGTGGCTATTCTTATGTTCTTATGTTCTCATGGGAAGAGAATGTGGGACCCTGGTCTGGGGAGAGAAGGGAATGGGGTTCACAGAGGAATGGAGAGCAGGGGGGAATGGTACTGGGGGTGCACAAAGAGCCACTGGGGTGGGGGCAAATATGTGGGGAGCCTGGTATGGGAGGAGATGGGAATGGGGGATGATGGGGCTGACTCTGGCCAGGAAGAGGTTAGAGGGAGGATACAAGGAGAGCTTGGGGGTTAGCATTAAACTGGGCCTGCACAAGCTTAAAAGTGTGTGACACCTCCCTCCTCACAGGTAAACAATAACACACATCCTGGTGCCCCCTGAGATGTGGCTCCCCTCCCCCGGCCCCCTGGTGCGCTTAGGAGAAAATGACTCATCTCCCTTCGTTTTGGAGACAGCCCCCCGCTCCGGCAGTTTGTGTCGGGAGCCCGGGGCGCTCTGTAGCGCGGTGGATCCCAGAGAGCGCAGAAATACAGCGCCGAGTCAGCCCGCTGCGCCCCGTCTATGGACAGTGTGAACGATTTGACATCGGTGCTGAGCTCGGAGGAAAACCGAGGGGCCACAGAACCGGGCTTGTATTCATTTCCCCTCTCATTTCTGCGCAGTAGGAAGAGAGGCTGCTGCCCGGGCAGCTGCTGGTACCATCCCAGGGCGTAGTACGGGTACGTGGTGCTGTATTGACAGTACAGATTCACGGGCCGCCCTTCCCTGGCTGACGCAGACGCTGGAATCTGGGTCACGGAGTTCCCAGCCGCGGGACCTAGCAGGAGAACGATGGGGGCAGAGTAAGACCCGCGGGTCAGAAAACACTCAGTCCGCCTGCCAGTAAATGTAAACCACTTCCTGAGGAGAAGGAGGCAGACGGCGATCCACATCTCGTCTCTACCGCTGTCACACACAGAATGAGGCGTCTGCCCTGTTGAGCAGCCTATTTAATGTCAAGGACCTACTCCCCCCTAGTTGGAGGGCTGTGAATAGACAGAGGAAGAAATGCTGCCAGAAAAGCCATCCGGAGACAATGGGAAGGAGTGTTTTTTTTTCTTAAACAATTTCTTATTGGTGTAGGTGTATAACTTCGTTATAGTTTTTACAGGCAAGTAAATTAGGTTACCATTTCTCCGGGGGAGTATAATCCATAACAGTAGACAGACAGACCGACAGACAGATACATATGTATTTATTTTCACAGAAAGAGAGACAGAGACAAGGAGAGTTGTTGCAGCACTTTTGGTTTTAGGATATGAGAGAGACACGGTGGGTGAGGTAATATCTTTTACTGGACCAACTTCTGTGTGTGGAAGGGACACGTTTTCGAGTTTCACAGAGCTCTTCCTGAGGTCTGGAAAAGGAAGGCAGACCTGAGGAGGTTTTCTCTAAAGCTGGAAACATTGTTCCTTGCACCAAAAAAAGTTAGTTATTACCTCACCCACCTTGTCTAATAGATAGATACTTCCCTCCTATTGCAGACATTTGGGTTAAGGGTGTCCTGTAGATCTGCAGATTAGCCTCTTGACATTTTTCTTCTTTAACTTCCCATGGAGGGTTTCCACCTTGGACAGCTCCTTCAGTCTAACTGGTCTCAGAAGATGGACTATGGGTGAATAGCAGCACCTTGTGGCCATTTCTTTGAGTTACAAAATGAGGCTTAAATTCCCTCTCTGCACAGGTTTCAGAGTAGCAGCCGTGTTAGTCTGTATTCGCAAAAAGAAAAGGAGTACTTGTGGCACCTTAGAGACTAACAAATTTATTAGAGCATAAGCTTTCGTGAGCTACAGCTCACTTCATCGGATGCATTCTCTGCACAGTAGAACACAACTTGCCTATCTCTCTCTCTCTCCTATCCTATCCTATCCTATCCTACATACCCGTGGATCTCTAAAACTGCTTTTAATGAATTATACTCCTTTGAAAGAATCCAACCTAGGCTTGGTATAAACAGAACTAAATTCTATACTACTACTGTCTGACAGATGCACTCCTTCCAGTTCTGTCCGGATGGCTTCCCTGACAGCTTCACAAGCACACAAAGACATAGAGAAAGAGAGATAGAGAGATCCCCCAACCACTTGTTCCCCAGAGCGGGCCATGATCTGTAGTTTGCAAACGATGCCTCGCTCTCCCCCCGCTCTGTCAGTTTTTGCTCTGCTCCGCAGCACAGCTGTGGCACCGTGGGGACTGGAAGCGCAGTAATATACGGCTCTGTCTCGCAGCTCTGCGCTCAGGATCTTGAGGGTGAACCTGTTGTTGGAGCTATCAACTTCCCCTACGAAGCGGCCCTGGAAGCCTTCTCCATAGTGGTCCCCTTCTCGGTAAATCCAGGTCAGGGGGCCCTGCTGCCCCTTTCTGTACCAGTACATCCAGTAGCTGTTCATCTCCCCTCCCTTCACACGGCACTGGAAGGTCACTTCTTCGCCCTCTCGGACTTCCAAGGCCTGGGCACCTTGTTCCAGCACCACATCACCCCTGACTGCTGGCGAGAGAATAAAACGTACTAATAAGGCAAAGAGATAAACTGCCCTTAAAGGGGCAATGAGGGAGAAGGATAAATGTCAGCGGAGATGGCTGAACAGTGAAATGACAGTATCTGGTAAGGCAAGAATTATTCTGTGTAATTGAAAATCTGGAGAGAATTTAACAGCTTCACAACCAGTTAAAGATGAAGAAAACTAGAAAATAAAAACAAAAGCCTGAGAATGCACCAAAATACAGAAAACACACACACACACAAAACCTGGAAACCAACCGAAACACAGAAAACACACACAAAAATCAAACACAAACACCTGGAAACCAACCGAAACACAGAAAACACACAAAAACGTAAACACAAAAACCTGAAAGCCAACATTAAAGACACACAGACACAAATACACAGACACAAATAAAGAGGAAAAGAAAAACACGAAGACAGGAGCACCCTAAATCCAAAATAAACACTGAAAACACACACAAAATA
This sequence comes from Dermochelys coriacea, assembly GCF_009764565.3. NCBI lineage: Eukaryota > Metazoa > Chordata > Testudines > Dermochelyidae > Dermochelys > Dermochelys coriacea. Next base: position 40,279,830 of record NC_050080.1, read on the forward strand.
TCATAACATAGGAACACAAAAACACGAATATGAAAACCTGAAAAACAAAATAAAAAAAGAAAAAGGACTGAAAAAGTCAAAATCAGAAAAGAAGAACATACACACCAGAAAAGCTTCATAAACACAGAAAACACAAGAAACTCGGACACAATAAATTCATACAGAAAAAACTAAAAAACAAAAGAAAAAACCAGAACAAACCCAAACTCAGACAGCAGGTGCAGAATTAGGGCTTCGTGCTATTGTGTTTTATTTACTTCCGCATAAGTTGCTGAGCAGCAGCAGAAGGCAGCAGCCCCTACTCATCTCTGCGAGAAAACGAACACCCAAGAGTTTCTCAGTCGTCCCCTTTGTCACAAAAAAATCACGCGCCCCTTCCTCTGCAGCCGCTGGCGGAGGATGGAGATTGGCAGCAGTTCGATTTCTGGGTAAGCGAGGCTTCAAAAGCGACACGAGGGAGCTCTCCAGCCTTTGACGTCTTTAGCACACAGGGTAACACACCGCGGCTCAGCTCAAACCCCTCCGATCGGACAGATATCAAACAGCTCTTTCCCCTCTTAATACGGATCCTTCGAAACACCAGATGGAGCTTTAACCTCCTTAGGACTGAAGGGAAAAGGAAAAATGCCCCACAACTGTTCACACAGACCTGGGCTCTGCAAAAGGCACCCAGCAAAGCATTTCGGCTGCAATTTTTAAAGAAATCTAAAGGAATTAGGTACCTACATTCCACTGAAGTTCAGCCTGAAGTTTATGCTGCTGTTGTTGTTGTTTTAATCACCTGGAAAATATTTTTTATATGGTATGGTACATTTTTAAAGAGGAAAGGCTTTCTTTCTTTCTTTCTTTCTTTCTTTCTTTCTTTCTTTCTTTCTTTCTTTCTTTCTTTCTGTGTTTTTGTAAAGACGGGAGGGGCTTCTTTCACTTTCCTTGTTTTTGTTGACTTGTAGACTTTTGTGCGTGTGTGTTTATTCTGTTTGTGTTTATCTTTTTGCATTCTGTGGTTGCGTTCTTGTTGTTTGTGCTGTATGTTGTTGCTGTGTATGTTTTTGGAATTTTTGCATTCAATTTTCTGGTTTTGGGGGTGCTTTTTGCTTTTTCTCTATCTCTCTATATATTTTCTATGTTTCTTCCCTTTTTTGATTCATTTTTTGGTTTGGTTCTTTGCCTTTCATTTTAAATTCTCAGTGACAAATATTTCCCTCTTGCTCTAAAACACTCTGTAGCCTTTAAATTTATTTCTAAATAGGGCCTTAAAGTGTTCCGTGTTTTACAGGCTCAAAGAATGTGTTTCAGGAGAAAAATACCTTTGCTGTAACCCACTTTGAAAGTGGGTTAAGTTAAACAGGAACAAGACATTCTTATTCTGGAATGAGAATGTCCACAGGTAGATATTTCAAGGAATTTCTATTGAACTTTAAATTCACACACTACCTTAATCCACATTAATTTTCAAGTATAGACAAGCCCCAGCTTTCCACTCCTTCTGAGAGCTGTTTCTTTGTGCATTGTTGGGTGGAGGGATTTTGTAAAGAAAGATCTTTCCTTTTTCTTACTGTGTCTCTCTGCGCACAGTAATAGGTTGCGGAGTCAGACAGCCGAACCGATGATATATCCAAAGAGAAAACCCTGCTGGTTTTATTAATTTTGGCTTTGAAACGGTTCCTGAACTTCTCTTCCAAATCTTCATGCCTTGAGCCCTCATGAAGGATGAACTGTGGAGATCCTCCAGATTCCTGCCTGTACCAGAGCAGCGTTGGGAAGCCAGAATTATAGCTACAGTCCAGGGTAACAAATTCCCCTTCCTTCACCTTTGTTTCTCTCACAGGTTGGATGACTGTCTCACCTCGGGTGAGCCCTTTAAACATATCAAAGTAACATCGGAGTTATTACAAAAGCCCAGGGACACACGGATTTCATCTCAGTCTTTTAAGCAAACATCAGCCAAGAACAGACATAGAAGCTGGAACTAAACACTATGGTGTTCATGAACTCACCGGACCAGTTCAGGATTAGGAGAAGTACCAAGGGAAGCTCAGGCATGCTGAGACCCCAAGGGTTTTTTGTCGCTGCTGTGAGAGAGGTCCCTTTGATATGAACTTCATGAGCTGCTTTCTCATCTCACCGGAAATAGGTGCTTTTCTTTTTTAGGTGCATGCCTTGTTCAATTTAAGGTGACTAATCCGGGCGTCATCCAAAATCTTTTGAAGTCAACAGACGTCTTCTCATCGACTTCAAGGGTCATTGGATTAAGCCCGTTATAGGAATATATTGCACCATGAATGTGGACAAGAATAAAGCTTATGAAAATTGTACAGCATTGCACTATACCCAGGGACGACAAAGGAAATGCCCTATATCTCTTCTCAAGAAGGGAAGAGAGGTGATTAAATGTCATAAGAGTTAAGATTAGATAGATAGATAGATTAGATGTGTTATCAGGTACCAGGTATCCATGACCACCATGGAATCCAAATCTCCAACCACTGTGGATTTTATGTCTGAAGTGCTTTTGGACTCGGTAGGGTAATCTCCTACAGGATTTGAGGAGGTGAGATATTTGGTTTCAAGTATCTTTTCCAGTCCATATTCATCAAATGATTTAAAGAAACAAATCCAGTCATTAAAGGATATTCTAGTCTACTCTAATCTAGTCTCATTTCTTGTATTGTATTGTATTGTGTTCCCATGTCCTGTATTACACTCTCATTTGTTATATTCTAATAAATTATGGATTGTAATTATAAATATAAATTAGAAAATGAATTTCCCAATAACAGACACACAAAGTTCTTCTTGACAATCCGTGTGAAATGATTTTTCTGCATTGCTAAACGAAGACATCTTTTAATTAAAACATACAATTTTAAAAGAAATGATAATTTCATAAAATTCACATTCTTCTGAGATATAGCCACTTATTTTTAAATACTGATTTTTTACTCAGTCAATTTTTCTTGTCTGTCAAATTAAGACAACTTCTTTTTATTCATGTATTCAAAAATACAGTAAAAATAAACAGATATTTCATAACATTTATATTATATGTGGTAATATTTAAAATATTGGTTTTATTTGCACAAACAATTCATTTTTTCAATATTTTAATAAAGACAAAATGCAGTTATTCAGGTAAACAATTAATATCCATAGGAAAGTATGACATAGGACTGGAAGGGATCTCCATCCTGGGTCATAGAGCATTTCAGGAAACCCCATTTTATAAACACATTCATAAATTTATCAAGCTCCATCTTAAAACTAGTTAGGTTGTTCACGCCCTCTCCTTCTATCACCTGTTCTATAACCTCATAGTCACTCCTCTAATGATTAGACATCTTCTAATTTCCAACCTAAATTTATTTGTGGCCAGTTTATAACCAGTTGTCCTTCTACAAACATTGTCCAGGTCTCCCTCCCTGGTGTTTATCTTACTGATACATTTATAAAGAGCAGTCAGATCCTCATAAGAACATAAGAACGGCCAGACTGGGTCAGACCAAAGGTCCTTCTAGCCCAGTCTCCTGTCTTCCAACAGTGGCCAGTGCCAGGTGCCCCAGAGGGAATGAACAGAACGGGAATCACCCAGTGATCCATCCCCTGCTGCCCATTTCCAGCTTCTGGCAAGCAGAGGCTAGGGACACCGTCCCTGCCCATCCTCTGACAGCCTTTGTTTTTCTAGACTAAATAATCAATTTCATCTCCTAAAATCAGCTTTCCATTTCCCTGAACATCTGAGTAGCCCTCCTCTGCACCTCTTCCACTTTGAAGTAATCTTTTTTTGAGCATGGGTGACCAGAACTGGACAATTAATTATTTTAATTACCCACTTGATTTTTATCATTATTAACGTACATGAACTTTCCATAGAAGGGTTAACAAATTTCATTCATAACTTGCATGTTTTGTCTTTACAAGACTCATTTGCCTTTGGTCAGTGTCTTGTCATTATCTGTGTTTTTATTCTGTTTGCAGTGTTGTGGTAGCTGTGTTGGTCCTCTGTAAGAAAGAGAAAAGGTGGGAGAGGTAATATCTTTTATTGGCCGAACTTTTTCTCCACAGAGCTCTGTGATAGCTTGTCTCTCTCACCAACAGAAGTTGGTCAAATAAAAGATATTGCCTCACTCACCTTGTCTATTTATTTTCTAACTTTTGATCAATCTTCCCTGAGGAATTCAGTCCATCTTTAACCCCCGATATTGCTAGGCACTAGAATTCTCTTTCTGCGGACTTTTTTGCCCACGGTTGTCTTTAATCACCTGAGCTGCACCACTGAATTCAACAGGAGTCTTTCCATTGTCTTCAATGGTCTTTGGATCAAGCTTTCCTTGAGTAGCAAGTTATTGTTCAGGGTGTTACAAGAGGTGAACCATTGTGCGTTGCAAGGCACAATAATATACAGCACCATCTCCCGGTTGTAAAGTCCTGATGGTTAAAATGCTGGAGCTGTTGGCACGGTCAACACAGACTCCATAGCGTCCTGAATTTCTCTCCTCACTGTAGCTGTGAGCGATGTAAGTAAGTTCAGTGCTGGCCATCTGGTAATACCAGTAAATGGAATCGTAATTCCCATCAGGAATGTCATGATTGCATTGAATCTTTGCATCAGCCAACTCAGCACCGCTCTGGTCGGGGGACTGGGTTATTTCAGATAGACAGATACCACCTCGAGGGAGGGAATGAGAGAGAGAGAGAGAGAGAGAGAGAGAGAGAGAGTTAAATAAAACACTAACCAACAAATGTGGACTAGCGATGCACAGCACGAGAGGAACATGAAGTGGACTCAGCTGGTTAGCTTGCAATGGTGATGACAGAGGAAGATGGTCTGGTATGGAAGGCACTGAGCTGGGTCTGAGGACACTGAAATTAACTTCAAACCCTTCTACCAACTCTCTGGGTGACTTTCAGCAACTCATCCGGGCTGAGAACAGCAGACTCCTACAAGATTTGGACACTCAGTTCCCATTAAGAGTAGCAGAAATTTGGCCTCTAAATCCCTTAGGCATCGTTGTAACTATAAGTTGTATTCTCTCTGGGTCTCTATGTAAAATAGGGATAATAGAACTTCTTTTTTCCTTAGACTTTGTCTGATTAGGGCAGAGACTCACTACATATCTGTACAGAGCTCAACACAACGTAATGGGGTCCTGATTTCAGTTGGAGGCAGTGAGTGTTACTATAACAATAATGCATTTAAAATAGACAATACGCGGCGTTACTCACAGAACAGGGACAAGAAGAGACAGCTGGGCCCATTCATGGCACTCTGACTGCAGGGTCTTCTTGTTCTGTTTGTAGATCGAAGCTTGCTGCTGTCGCTGGCGGCAGGGAGATGACACCGCCTGTTCCGACAGAACGCGGCTCGGAACGCATTCAACCCCTCACCACTTCTGCCGTCTCTGCAAAGATTGCATGGCAGTTTGGTTGCTATGGCAGTAAAGGAAATAGGGGATTAAGAGGGTGTTTTTTGAACATATCACAAGATGTTGCTCATCAAAAGATCTCTTTAAACTTTCATCCTCTACAGATGGAGAACTGCTTGCTTGCTGAAGGCGTGAGGGTGTTCGGTCTTTACATTTATTATCATGATGTCATTATTAGCTTTCTCTATATAGCAGTACTACAAAAGACTTTCTTGTTCAGGGTGCTGCACAGGCACACAGAAAAAAAAAACCCAAACATTTTTTGTCCTGCAGAGTTTACTAGCTAAATATTCTAAGGAAGGACTTTTATCCTCATTTTACAGGTGAGGAATTGAGGGACAGGGGGACTAAGGGCCAGATTGTAAAGGTAATAATGTACGGTTGAAATCAATGGGAATTAGGCACCTAAATACATTTCACATTTGGCTGCTAGGCGCTATAATAATGTAATATCTGAGACACACCAATAATAATTACTAAATAACTAAAGCATATCCTCCTCAAGTATCACTGCTTTGTCATCCACCAATTGGAGGTGGAGACCAGAAATATTACTGGTCTCCACCTCCAATTGGTGGGATGACAAAGCTGTGATACTTGAGGAAGATATGCTTTAGTAAAGCACAAATTATTGGTCTCAATACAGGAGAAACAAGATGAAATTCTATGACCTATGTGGTACAGGGGGTCACAATCTAGTGGTCTTCTGGCCTTTAAATCTATTAACCTACAATTAGGTACCTATTAAATCTATTAATCTATAGCATTACCCACTAGAGGTTAGTGGAGTTAAGCAAACTTTCCATCTCAGGCAAAAAAACAGCAAGTCTTGTTTAATCTTAAAACGGGTTCCAGAAAAGGGTGCAATCTTATTCTCCTTGGAACTAACAAAGGATGGTCTTTATGGCTAAGGTAGAGGCCAGGGAGGGACTTGGGTTTCCAGACCTGCCATAGACTCCCTTTGTGATCCTGGGAAAGTAATTTAGTCCTTCTGTTCTTTGTTTCCCCATCTGTAAAATGGGACTTCCCTATTTCACAGGAGTTTTTTGGGGATAAAATACTGTCATGGTCTTGGTAATGGAGGCCATATAAGTACCTTAGGTAAATGGTTTTCTAGTTTCCTAAACCAATTTCTAACATTTATTTTACAGCCTAAAGGGACCAGTAGATCATGTATGATTCTAGTCTGATCCCCTACATTTCAGAGACCATAAAATTTCACTCTGTTTCCCCTTTCTTGAGTAATCTGTGTCTGTCTAACCCATATCCTCCAGAAACTCTTCCAGTATGGATCTGAAAATCCCAAGAGATTGAGGATCCACCACTTCCCTTGGGAGTTTGTTCCAAGGGTGAATCACCCTCTCTGTTAAAAACTGTGCCTTGCTTCTAATTTGCCATGGGACTTACCCTCCTAAATCACTTAGATGCTTTTGAAAAGACCTTTAGTCTTTCTAAGCCATAGTGCCCCAACTGTAATGTGGATAACAGTACTTTCCTCTCTCACAAGGTGTTGTCAGGATCCATACATTAAAGATTGGGAGGCTTTCAAACACTAATCATAAAACATCATAAAACAAGAAGGGTTTCTTCAGGTATGTTGGCAACAAGAAGAAAGCCAAGGAAAGTGTGGGCCCCTTACTGAATGAGGGAGGCAAGCTAGTGACAGAGGATGTGGAAAAAGCTAATGTACTCAATGCTTTTTTTGCCTCTGTTTTCACTAACAAGGTCAGCTCCCAGACTGCTGTGCTGGGCAACACAAAATGGGGAAGAGATGGCCAGCCCTCTGTAGAGATAGAGGTGGTTAGGGACTATTTAGAAAAGCTGGACGTGCACAAGTCCATGGGGCCGGACGAATTGCATCCGAGAGTGCTGAAGGAATTGGCGGCTGTGATTGCAGAGCCCTTGGCCATTATCTTTGAAAACTCGTGGCGAACGGGGGAAGTCCCGGATGACTGGAAAAAGGCTAATGTAGTGCCCATCTTTAAAAAAGGGAAGAAGGAGGATCCTGGGAACTACAGGCCGGTCAGCCTCACCTCAGTCCCTGGAAAAATCATGGAGCAGGTCCTCAAAGAATCAATCCTGAAGCACTTAGAGGAGAGGAAAGTGATCAGGAACAGTCAGCATGGATTCACCAAGGGAAGGTCATGCCTGACTAATCTAATCGCCTTTTATGATGAGATTACTGGTTCTGTGGATGAAGGGAAAGCAGTGGATGTATTGTTTCTTGACTTTAGCAAAGCTTTTGACACGGTCTCCCACAGCATTCTTGTCAGCAAGTTAAGGAAGTATGGGCTGGATGAATGCACTATAAGGTGGGTAGAAAGCTGGCTAGATTGTCGGGCTCAACGGGTAGTGATCAATGGCTCCATGTCTAGTTGGCAGCCGGTGTCAAGTGGAGTGCCCCAGGGGTCGGTCCTGGGGCCCATTTTGTTCAATATCTTCATAAATGATCTGGAGGATGGTGTGGATTGCACTCTCAGCAAATTTGCGGATGATACTAAACTGGGAGGAGTGGTAGATACGCTGGAGGGGAGGGATAGGATACAGAAGGACCTAGACAAATTGGAGGATTGGGCCAAAAGAAATCTAATGAGGTTCAATAAGGATAAATGCAGGGTCCTGCACTTAGGATGGAAGAATCCAATGCACCGCTACAGACTAGGGACCGAATGGCTCGGCAGCAGTTCTGCGGAAAAGGACCTAGGGGTGACAGTGGACGAGAAGCTGGATATGAGTCAGCAGTGTGCCCTTGTTGCCAAGAAGGCCAATGGCATTTTGGGTTGTATAAGTAGGGGCATAGCGAGCAGATCGAGGGACGTGATCGTTCCCCTCTATTCGACACTGGTGAGGCCTCATCTGGAGTACTGTGTCCAGTTTTGGGCCCCACACTACAGGAAGGATGTGGATAAATTGGAAAGAGTACAACGAAGGGCAACGAAAATGATTAGGGGTCTAGAGCACATGACTTATGAGGAGAGGCTGAGGGAGCTGGGATTGTTTAGTCTGCAGAAGAGAAGAATGAGGGGGGATTTGATAGCTGCTTTCAACTACCTGAAAGGGGGTTTCAAAGAGGATGGCTCTAGACTGTTCTCAATGGTAGCAGATGACAGAACGAGGAGTAATGGTCTCAAGTTGCAATGGGGGAGGTTTAGATTGGATATTAGGAAAAACTTTTTCACTAAGAGGGTGGTGAAACACTGGAATGCGTTACCTAGGGAGGTGGTAGAATCTCCTTCCTTAGAGGTTTTTAAGGTCAGGCTTGACAAAGCCCTAGCTGGGATGATTTAACTGGGACTTGGTCCTGCTTTGAGCAGGGGGTTGGACTAGATGACCTTCTGGGGTCCCTTCCAACCCTGATATTCTATGATTCTATGATTCTATGATCATATATTGAGAGCCCTGTTTATTCTGGGTTGCTTCACACTTCTCTTTTCAGACTCTATTATTATTAATTTTATTATTATTATTGTGCTGGTAGTGATGGCAGAACTAGTAAGTCACAGTGATGAACCAGGACCACATAGTGTTAGGTGCTGTACAAACACAGGGGGGAAAAGATGCTCCTAGACCGGAAGAGCTCACAATCTGAGCTCCTGAGTTCCTTTTTTTGCACAGAAAGAGTCAGCATTTACCACTGTGCAACAGCGCAGAAACAGGTGGCAGCATCTTTATTGTTAATACCCATAATTTAAATCCCAGGTTGCAAGTACGTTCTGCCCTCCGTGTTGTACAGTCTATACACTATTTTACTGGAGGTGTTTTTTGTTTGTGTGTGTGTGTCCACTGATTAGATGTTCTTGGATTTGGTGCAAGAACAATTGATGCCAATGATGAGCAGCTAACATCCTCCTGAGATTGCATGGAAAAGCACGGAGTTGTGGGTGAGGCACTTATCTGAGACTCAGGAGAGCTGGTTTCAGGAGCCAGCTCTACCACAAATTCCCTTTGAGACCTTGGTCAAGGCAGTTAATCTCTGTGCCAAGGTTTCCTTATATGTAAAACAGAGATCCTAATATTTCTCTACCACATCTGGACTGTGAGGATACATCTTTGGAAGCACTCATGTTTTTGTGATAGGGTGATATAAGTAGATAGATACCCAGATAGCTTTATCAGGAATGAAGTTTGGGACTTTCAAAGGATGATTTTAATGAAATTTGGGTGTCTCATTCACAGAGGCTCCTAAAAAGTCTCAGGCAAAATTCCTGCAATATGTTTTAAAAGTCTCTTTTTCCTTCCCAGTTAAAATCTAAAATAAATAGAAGCTGGAAAGATTCAAATGACATGTGTATTATACTTTTTAGCAATAGGTTGTGCTACCTTGTTATTTTCCCCAAATCTACCGGGACAGTGTTGCTTTAATCACATGCATTATCGAACTGTCATACAAAGCAATACAAGGTTTCTAACTAATCACACCAAAACAGAAGGTGCTTTATAGGTTGTGACTGTCGCAGACTTGAAGCTAGTCATTTAAATCTCCCACCCACACTCATAAATAGGTTATCTTCATTTAAATAATTTAACTACACTATTTTAAGTCACTTTTTTTAAAAAAAAATCGGTGTTTTTACTTCGCTTTATTTGCAAAATACGATAGTCTATTAAGAGAAAAAAATTCCCAAGATGTTAACAGAATAACCTCACACCCATTCTATGATCTAAGGTTGATAAATTACTATAAAGATTTCAATAAAGATTTGGTTTGCAGGGAATAGGAAACACTAGCTTGACACCAGTAGAGTAAAATATGTATGTATTGACAGTGTCACAATCCTGCTAAGACCCGCTGTTTCCAGGCTCAGTGTGCCTAACTTCCGCTGCATCAAGGAAGGAAAGGTATTTCCTCGCAGACAAAGATATAACAGGAGCCAATGGTTGGAAGTTGAAGTTACACAAATTCGGACCAGAAATAGGTTGCTAATTTTTATCAGTGAGGGTAATTAACCATTGAAACAATTTACCAAAGGGGCTGTGGTGGAGTCTCCATCCCTGGCAATTTTAAAACCCAAATGGGAAGTTTCTTCTAAAAGAGCTGCTCTAGGAATTGTTTCAGGCCTGTGTTACACATGATGATCACAATGGTTCCTTCTGGCCTTGGAATCGATGCATCTGCTAATAAGGAGTTTTCTACCCTTTCACACAAAAAATAGAAGATTGTTGTCTTCTGGTTCAATTGTGATTTGACCAATGTAGACTTGGAACTGTAAACATAACCTCACTCTAACTATCAACAAACACTACTATTTTGCATCACAATTTTAATCACATGTAACAAATTGGTATTTTTACAACTTATTTTTACAAATTCCCCCAGAATATGCTGCTGGAAGGTGTCTAAGAGCTTTCCTGATTTAAGTTCCTGCCCTTTGTACTTTCCAAGGGTGGACTTTTTAGTGTAAACTGTTCAAAGAGCATTTTACTTTGGGGGGGTGTGTGTGTGTAAGGAATAACTTGACACCCCCACATTCACCCCGAAATGAATCATTTTAACAATGTAACAAGTCTTCTGAGGGACTCTCCCTCCAGCTTCAATAACCTCAGTTGCTACAAGGAAGGGAGGGTTTTCACGCTGCTCTGCTAGGCTGCTCTGTCACTGTGCCCTCTGCAGGCCGCAGTAATACACCGCTGTGTCTGCCAGCTCCAGGGATCTGATGGTTAAAACGGTGGAGCTGTCGTCAGTCTGAGAAGAAAATCTCTTCTTGGCGAACTCTGCAGTATCACTGAGCTTGCTGTAAGACTTCGCTCCTCTCCAGAGAATGTACTCCAGAGAATCGGTTCGGATACTGACGGTACCAGTGGAGATAGATGCCACCAGAATAGTCCGTATTGTAAGAGCATCTGAGTGTCACAGTGTCTCCTTCTCCTCCAGACACTGCAGGTTCGCTGGACTCGACCGAATCGCCCAGCCCAGCCCCTGCAAGAAGACAATCCCATGTAAGGACATCATTCCAACCACACTTGGCCCATGGAGGTGCACGGCTGGGGATCAGGAGCGAACCTATGTATCCACGCTCCTAATTTAGAAAGGAATTAAGGTTAGGTGCAAGGATCAGGTTTGGGTTTAGAGGTTAGTACTAAAGTTAGGGATAAGGTCAGTGTTAGGGTTTAGTATAAAGGTAAAGTGTAGCGTTTACCGCTAGGATTAAGATCGGGGTTTCAGGTAAGGATTAGGGACAGAGTAAAGATTAGGGCCCAGAAAAGAATTAGCGTCAGGGTTCCATTGTAGTTGGATGCCTAAGTTCCTCAAAATACTTTGAAAATCCCACCGCATTTACCTAGGAGGTTAAATATCCAAATAATGAGAACACAACACTTCTCCATGATGTATCCTACAGCGACCAAGTCTGACGCTCTCAGATATTGCTGCGAGGAGGGAAGTAGGCAACTAAACTTCAAGTCTCTGCAGGTAGCTACAACTGCGGAAAGTTGAAGAGAACCCGGGCTGGACGAAGAGGGCGGGGGTTGGGTAACGCCTAATAGGTTCAGGAAACACGCTGCGTTCAGATTAGTCTGTAGATGACTTTGTGTTGAGCTTGTAGGAAAAATAATGGGCTTGTGGGTAAGGCTCATCTCTGGGTGCAGGGAGAACTGGCTTCAGTTCCCACCTCTCCCCCTGGCTCTCTTGTGACCTTGATCAAGTCAATTAGCCACTCTGTTCCCTTGCTATAAAATTATGCTTCTCTGCCCCAAATGTGGATTGAGAAGATAAATATGCTACGGCCCTCCAAAATTATTGTGGTGTTCATTTAAAGATATGGATACATTTATCAGGAATTAGGTTTGAGCTTTTCAAAAGAAAAGTTTAATAGCATTTTTTAAAATTCTCAGTCCAAGTTCTTGAAAGAATTTTTAATGTCTTTCTTCTATGTCCTTTGCTGTGATCATGATTAAAACCTCGAATATAAAGAGCATACAGGTGTTTTAAATGACAGAGTGTATTTACACTTTGCACCAGCAGGTGACGCTGCTTTACCTTTACTACAACCTGCATAGAGAGCATTACCTTGTCCATGTATTATCCTCCTTAGCTAAAGAGGGCTGACAGCTTCCTAAAACATCAGCCAGAAATGTAATTTTATCTTAAATTTGAACAGCGATATGTCTCTAGGGGAGTCCGAAACGGTAGCTATTCCCATCAACACGAACCTACATCTACGTATTTTAACAATACATTTTCCCCATGTTTTAAGTCATGTTCTGCAATAAATGAGTATTTTAATAGTATTATTTATCTACATCTTTTAATTGGTATTGTTTTATCCCTACTGTACCACAAATGGATATTCTTTCTTTCTCACAAGTTGCCATAAATTGGTCATTTATAATATTTTAAGCTGTATAAACGGATGTGATATTTACTCATTTTTAGTACAAATTTTTGTTTATTTTAACTAATCAAACCCCTATATGACCCTTGGGAAGCTGATTTAAACTGATTACTTTTATTGCCTAATAGCTTTCTTTGACAGGATAACAAGCCTTGTGGATGGGGGAAAGCGTAGATGTAGTATATCTTGACTTTAGTAAGTCTTTGGATACGGCCTTGCAAGAGCTTCTCGTTAACAAACTAGAGAAATACAGCATAGATGGAGCTACTATAAGGTGGGTGCACAACTGGTTGGAAAATACTTCCCAGAGTGTAGTTATCAGTGGTTCACAGTCAAGCTGGAAAGAAATAACTAGAGGGGTCCCATAGGGATCAGTTCTGGGTCAGGTTCTGTTCAATATCTTCATCAATGATTTAGATAATGGCATTGAGAGTACACTTATAAAATGTGGGGATGATACCAAGCTGGGAGGGGTTGCAAGTGCTTTGGAGGATAGGATTAAAATTCGAAATGATCTGGAAAAACTGGAGAAATGGTCTGAAGTAAATAGGATGAAATTCAATCAGGACAAATGCAAATTACTCCACTTAGGGAGGAACAATCAGTTACACACAAACAAAAAGAGAAATGACTCCCTTGGAAGGAGTACTGCAGAATGTGATCTGGGAGTTATAGTGCATCAAAACCTAAATATGAGTCAGCAGTGTAATACTGTTCTTAAAAAAAAAGCAAACATAATTCTGGGATGTATTAGCAGGCGTGTTGTAAGCAAGACAGGAGAAGTAATTATTCTGTTCTACCGGAAAGCCTCAACCAGAGTATTGTGTCTAGTTCTGGGCAGGACATTTCAGGAAAGATGTGGAGAAACTGAAGAAAGTCCAGAGAAGAACAACAAAAATGATTAAAGGTCTAGAAAACATGACCTATGAGGCAAGATTGAAAAGTTTGGGTTTGTTTAGTCAGGAGAAGAGAAGACAGAGAGGAAACATGATAACATTTCTGAAGTACAAGAAAAGTTGTTACAAGGAGGAAGATGAAAAATTGTTCCCATTAACCTCTGAGGCTAGGACAAGAAGCAAGGAGATTAAATTGTAGCAAGATTGTAGTTTAGGTTGAACATTAAAGAAAAATTCCCTGTCAGGGTGGTTAAACTCTTGAATAAATTGCCTAGGGAGGTTGTGGAATCTCCCTCCTTGGAGGCTGTCAAGGTTCCTTCCCCACTCTGAACTCTAGGGTACAGATGTGGGGACCTGCATGAAAACCCCCCTAAGCTTATTTTTACCAGTTTAGGTTAAAACTTCCAGTAGGTACAAATTATTTTACCTTTTGTCCCTGGACCTTATTGCTGCCACCACCAAGCATCTAACAAAAATAAAAGAAGAATTTTAATTGAAGTAAAAGAATCACCTCTATAAAATCAGGATGGTAAATACCTTACAGGGTAATCAGATTCAAAACACAGAGAATCCCTCTAGGCAAAACCTTAAGTTACAAAAAGACACAAACAGGAATATACATTCTATTCAGCACAACTTATTTTATCAGCTATTTAAACAAAACAGAATCTAAAGCATCTCTAACTAAATTGCTTATTGACTAACAAATTTATTAGAGCATAAGCTTTCGTGAGCTACAGCTCACTTCATCGGATGCATTTGGTGGAAAAAACAGAGTAGAGATTTATATACACACACACAGAGAACATGAAACAATGGGTTTATCATACACACTGTAAGGAGAGTGATCACTTAAGATAAGCCATCACCAACAGCAGGGGGGGGAAGGAGGAAAACCTTTCATGGTGACAAGCAGGTAGGCTAATTCCAGCAGTTAACAAGAATATCAGAGGAACAGTGGGGGGTGGGGTGGGAGGGAGAAATACCATGGGGAAATAGTTTTACTTTGTGTAATGACTCATCCATTCCCAGTCTCTATTCAAGCCTAAGTTAATTGTATCCAGTTTGCAAATTAATTCCAATTCAGCAGTCTCTCGTTGGAGTCTGTTTTTGAAGCTTTTTTGTTGAAGTATAGCCACTCTTAGGTCTGTGATCGAGTGACCAGAGAGATTGAAGTGTTCTCCAACTGGTTTTTGAATGTTATAATTCTTGACGTCTGATTTGTGTCCATTCATTCTTTTACGTAGAGACTGTCCAGTTTGGCCAATGTACATGGCAGAGGGGCATTGCTGGCACATGATGGCATATATCACATTGGTAGATGCGCAGGTGAAGGAGCCTCTGATAGTGTGGCTGATGTGATTAGGCCCTATGATGGTATCCCCTGAATAGATATGTGGACAGAGTTGGCAACGGGCTTTGTTGCAAGGATAGGTTCCTGGGTTAGTGGTTCTGTTGTGTGGTGTGTGGTTGCTGGTGAGTATTTGCTTCAGATTGGGGGGCTGTCTGTAAGCAAGGACTGGTCTATCTCCCAAGATCTGAGAGAGCGATGGCTCGTCCTTCAGGATAGGTTGTAGATCCTTGATGATGCGTTGGAGGGGTTTTAGTTGGGGGCTGAAGGTGATGGCTAGTGGCGTTCTGTTGTTTTCTTTGTTGGGCCTGTCCTGTAGTAGGTGACTTCTGGGTACTCTTCTGGCTCTGTCAATCTGTTTCTTCACTTCAGCAGGTGGGTACTGTAGTTGTAGGAATGCACGATAGAGATCTTGTAGGTGTTTGTCTCTGTCTGAGGGGTTGGAGCAAATGCGGTTATATCGTAGCGCTTGGCTGTAGACAATGGATCGAGTGGTATGATCTGGATGAAAGCTAGAGGCATGTAGGTAGGAATAGCGGTCAGTAGGTTTCCGATATAGGGTGGTGTTTATGTGACCATCGCTTATTAGCACCGTAGTGTCCAGGAAGTGGATCTCTTGTGTGGACTGGTCCAGGCTGAGGTTGATGGTGGGATGGAAATTGTTGAAATCATGGTGGAATTCCTCAAGAGCTTCTTTTCCATGGGTCCAGATGATGAAGATGTCATCAATGTAGCGCAAGTAGAGTAGGGGCATTAGGGAACGAGAGCTGAGGAAGCGTTGTTCTAAGTCAGCCATAAAAATGTTGGCATACTGTGGGGCCATATCTTCGAGACACCACCGATTTCCTGAGGAAACTACAGTCCATTGGTGATCTTCCTAAAAACACCATCCTAGCCACTATGGATGTAGAAGCCCTCTACACCAATATTCCACACAAAGATGGACTACAAGCCGTCAGGAACAGTATCCCCGATACTGTCACGGCTAACCTGGTGGCAGAACTTTGTGACTTTGTCCTGACCCATAACTATTTCACATTTGGTGACAATGTATACCTTCAAATCAGCGGCACTGCGATGGGTACCCGCATGGCCCCACAGTATGCCAACATTTTTATGGCTGACTTAGAACAACGCTTCCTCAGCTCTCGTTCCCTAATGCCCCTACTCTACTTGCGCTACATTGATGACATCTTCATCATCTGGACCCATGGAAAAGAAGCTCTTGAGGAATTCCACCATGATTTCAACAATTTCCATCCCACCATCAACCTCAGCCTGGACCAGTCCACACAAGAGATCCACTTCCTGGACACTACGGTGCTAATAAGCGATGGTCACATAAACACCACCCTATATCGGAAACCTACTGACCGCTATTCCTACCTACATGCCTCTAGCTTTCATCCAGATCATACCACTCGATCCATTGTCTACAGCCAAGCGCTACGATATAACCGCATTTGCTCCAACCCCTCAGACAGAGACAAACACCTACAAGATCTCTATCGTGCATTCCTACAACTACAGTACCCACCTGCTGAAGTGAAGAAACAGATTGACAGAGCCAGAAGAGTACCCAGAAGTCACCTACTACAGGACAGGCCCAACAAAGAAAACAACAGAACGCCACTAGCCATCACCTTCAGCCCCCAACTAAAACCCCTCCAACGCATCATCAAGGATCTACAACCTATCCTGAAGGACGAGCCATCGCTCTCTCAGATCTTGGGAGATAGACCAGTCCTTGCTTACAGACAGCCCCCCAATCTGAAGCAAATACTCACCAGCAACCACACACCACACAACAGAACCACTAACCCAGGAACCTATCCTTGCAACAAAGCCCGTTGCCAACTCTGTCCACATATCTATTCAGGGGATACCATCATAGGGCCTAATCACATCAGCCACACTATCAGAGGCTCCTTCACCTGCGCATCTACCAATGTGATATATGCCATCATGTGCCAGCAATGCCCCTCTGCCATGTACATTGGCCAAACTGGACAGTCTCTACGTAAAAGAATGAATGGACACAAATCAGACGTCAAGAATTATAACATTCAAAAACCAGTTGGAGAACACTTCAATCTCTCTGGTCACTCGATCACAGACCTAAGAGTGGCTATACTTCAACAAAAAAGCTTCAAAAACAGACTCCAACGAGAGACTGCTGAATTGGAATTAATTTGCAAACTGGATACAATTAACTTAGGCTTGAATAGAGACTGGGAATGGATGAGTCATTACACAAAGTAAAACTATTTCCCCATGGTATTTCTCCCTCCCACCCCACCCCCCACTGTTCCTCTGATATTCTTGTTAACTGCTGGAATTAGCCTACCTGCTTGTCACCATGAAAGGTTTTCCTCCTTCCCCCCCCTGCTGTTGGTGATGGCTTATCTTAAGTGATCACTCTCCTTACAGTGTGTATGATAAACCCATTGTTTCATGTTCTCTGTGTGTGTGTATATAAATCTCTACTCTGTTTTTTCCACCAAATGCATCCGATGAAGTGAGCTGTAGCTCACGAAAGCTTATGCTCTAATAAATTTGTTAGTCTCTAAGGTGCCACAAGTACTCCTTTTCTTTTTGAGAATACAGACTAACACGGCTGCTACTCTGAAACCTGTGATTATGCAAGGCACTGAATTTAGCCGTATAGAGTGGAAATCTGTCAACTTCATGAAAAAACTCGCACAGATACAGACAGACATCATCTTCCTCTCCAAATGCAAACAGATGGACATCATACCGAAAGGACTGAAGGTAAAAAATCCATTACAATCTACATACCACACAGACTATGCTGACAGCTTGTGCCACACACTCTCAAGGAAACTGCGGAACCACCTGATCAACATCCTCTACAGCAAACAGGGAAAGATTAAGAATGAGCTCTCAAAACTGGATACTCTCATAAAGAACCAACCTTCCACACAAACTTCCTCGTGGCTGGACTTTACAAAAACTAGACAAGCCATTTACAAAACACACTTTGATTCTCTACAAAAGAAAAAGGACACTAAGCTATCTAAACTACTATATGCCACAAGGGGCCACAACAATGGTTCCCGTAACCCACCCAGCAATATTGTTAATCTATCCAACTATACTCTTAGCCCAGCGGAAGAATCTGTCCTATCTCGGGGCCTCTCCTTTTGCCCCTCCACCCCCACGAACATGATACAGTTCTGTGGTGACCTAGAATCCTATTTTCGACGTCTCAGACTCAAGGAATATTTCCAACACACCTCTGACCAACATATTAACCCACAGAGACCTTCCTGCCAACACTACAAAAAGAAGGATTCTAGGTGGACTCCTCCTGAAGGTCGAAACAGCAGCCTGGATTTCTACATAGACTGCTTCCGCCGACGTGCACGAGCTGAAATTGTGGAAAAGCAGCATCGCTTACCCCATAACCTCAGCCATGCAGAACACAGTGCCATCCACAGCCTCAGAAACAACTCTGACATCATAATCAAAAAGGCTGACAAAGGAGGTGCTGTCGTCATCATGAATAGGTCAGAGTATGAACAAGAGGCTACTAGGCAGCTCTCCAACACCACTTTCTACAAGCCATTACCCTCTGATCCCAGTGAGAGTTACCAAAAGAAACTACAGCATTTGCTCAAGAAACTCCCTGAAAAAGCACAAGAACAAATCCGCACAGACACACCCCTGGAGCCAGGACCTGGGGTATTCTATCTGCTACCCAAGATCCATAAACCTGGAAATCCTGGACGCCCCATCATCTCAGGCATTGGTACCCTGACAGCAGGATTGTCTGGCTATGTAGACTCCCTCCTCAGGCCCTTCGTTACCAGCACTCCCAGCTATCTTCGAGACACCACCGATTTCCTGAGGAAACTACAGTCCATTGGTGATCTTCCTAAAAACACCATCCTAGCCACTATGGATGTAGAAGCCCTCTACACCAATATTCCACACAAAGATGGACTACAAGCCGTCAGGAACAGTATCCCCGATACTGTCACGGCTAACCTGGTGGCAGAACTTTGTGACTTTGTCCTGACCCATAACTATTTCACATTTGGTGACAATGTATACCTTCAAATCAGCGGCACTGCGATGGGTACCCGCATGGCCCCACAGTATGCCAACATTTTTATGGCTGACTTAGAACAACGCTTCCTCAGCTCTCGTTCCCTAATGCCCCTACTCTACTTGCGCTACATTGATGACATCTTCATCATCTGGACCCATGGAAAAGAAGCTCTTGAGGAATTCCACCATGATTTCAACAATTTCCATCCCACCATCAACCTCAGCCTGGACCAGTCCACACAAGAGATCCACTTCCTGGACACTACGGTGCTAATAAGCGATGGTCACATAAACACCACCCTATATCGGAAACCTACTGACCGCTATTCCTACCTACATGCCTCTAGCTTTCATCCAGATCATACCACTCGATCCATTGTCTACAGCCAAGCGCTACGATATAACCGCATTTGCTCCAACCCCTCAGACAGAGACAAACACCTACAAGATCTCTATCGTGCATTCCTACAACTACAGTACCCACCTGCTGAAGTGAAGAAACAGATTGACAGAGCCAGAAGAGTACCCAGAAGTCACCTACTACAGGACAGGCCCAACAAAGAAAACAACAGAACGCCACTAGCCATCACCTTCAGCCCCCAACTAAAACCCCTCCAACGCATCATCAAGGATCTACAACCTATCCTGAAGGACGAGCCATCGCTCTCTCAGATCTTGGGAGATAGACCAGTCCTTGCTTACAGACAGCCCCCCAATCTGAAGCAAATACTCACCAGCAACCACACACCACACAACAGAACCACTAACCCAGGAACCTATCCTTGCAACAAAGCCCGTTGCCAACTCTGTCCACATATCTATTCAGGGGATACCATCATAGGGCCTAATCACATCAGCCACACTATCAGAGGCTCCTTCACCTGCGCATCTACCAATGTGATATATGCCATCATGTGCCAGCAATGCCCCTCTGCCATGTACATTGGCCAAACTGGACAGTCTCTACGTAAAAGAATGAATGGACACAAATCAGACGTCAAGAATTATAACATTCAAAAACCAGTTGGAGAACACTTCAATCTCTCTGGTCACTCGATCACAGACCTAAGAGTGGCTATACTTCAACAAAAAAGCTTCAAAAACAGACTCCAACGAGAGACTGCTGAATTGGAATTAATTTGCAAACTGGATACAATTAACTTAGGCTTGAATAGAGACTGGGAATGGATGAGTCATTACACAAAGTAAAACTATTTCCCCATGGTATTTCTCCCTCCCACCCCACCCCCCACTGTTCCTCTGATATTCTTGTTAACTGCTGGAATTAGCCTACCTGCTTGTCACCATGAAAGGTTTTCCTCCTTCCCCCCCCTGCTGTTGGTGATGGCTTATCTTAAGTGATCACTCTCCTTACAGTGTGTATGATAAACCCATTGTTTCATGTTCTCTGTGTGTGTGTATATAAATCTCTACTCTGTTTTTTCCACCAAATGCATCCGATGAAGTGAGCTGTAGCTCACGAAAGCTTATGCTCTAATAAATTTGTTAGTCTCTAAGGTGCCACAAGTACTCCTTTTCTTTTTGAGAATACAGACTAACACGGCTGCTACTCTGAAACCTGTAAATTGCTTATTAACTTTTTACAGGAGTTCTGACCTGCATTCCTGCTCTGGTCCCGGCAAAGGCAACACACAGCCTGAGAGAACCCTTTGTTCCCCCCGCCCTCCTCCAGCTTTGAAAGTATCTTGTCTCCTCATTGGTCATTTTGGTCAGGTGCCAGCGAGGTTAACCTAGCTTCTTAACCCTTTACAGGTGAAAGGGTTTTTCCTCTGATCAGGAGGGATTTAAAGGTGTTTACCCTTCCCTTTATATTTATAACAGAGGTTTTTAAGGCACATTAGACAAACATCTGTAAGGGGGAGTGTCTAGAAGATAACAGTCCTGCCACGAGTGCAGGGCACTGGACGAGACGTCAATTCTAGGCCTACAATTCTGATTCTCCAGTGTGTCATTTAATGGAGCTGCTTAAAGAACTTAATGAAGCTAATATCTGTGTTCTTAAATGAGTGATCAGTCTCCTCGGGTGAGCTGCTGGGCAGATTTAATGTCGTCAACCTCCAGCACCGTAGGGAAGGCAGGGTTTTTCCCCAGAATACAGAAATACACCACTGTGTCTACCAGCTCCAGGGAGGCGATGTTCAGAACTGTGGAGCAGTCAGCAGCCTGGGAAGAAAACCTCTCCTGGGCGAAATCTTCAGTATGAGTGAAACCTCCAGATAGCTTCGCTCCTCTCTTGAGAATGTACTATAGGGCTTGATTCGGATATTGGCGGTACCAGTTCAGATAGACGTAACCAGTAGAGCTGGTATCCTAAGAACAGCGGAAGGTCACGGAATCGCCTTCTATTCCAGACACTTGGGGTTTTTTGAACAGGAGGAGTCACCCAGCACAGCACCTGCAATAAGACAGTCACATTGCAGGACATCCTCTCAACTGGGCGTGACCCAAGGACGCAGTTCGTGGCTGGGAGTTTCAAGGGACTCCAAAAGATTTAGGTCCTGGGCACGAACTGAATTAGGGTGATGGTTCGGTTTATACGTAAAATCAATGTCAGGGTTTGACTTAGGGCTACCATTCGGTCTTGGGTTACTGTTAGGGATAACATCTGTGTTTTTACCTGAGAGATCACTCTTCTCAGGAGAGCTGCTTGCAGCTTTAATGTCTGCAACCTCCAGCGCTGTAGGGAAGGCAGAGTTTTTGTACGGCTCCGCTATGTGGCTTTCTCACAGTGCCCTCTCCAGGGCGCAGGAATACACCGCTGTGTCTGCCAGCTCCAGGGAGGTGATGTTCAGAACTGTGGAGCTGTCATCAACCTGGGAAGAAAACCTCTTTTTGGCGAAATCTGCAGTATGAGCGTAACCCTGAGCTCGCTTCACCCCTCTCTTGAGAATGTACTGGAGGGCTTGATTCGGATGTTGACGGTACCAATTCAGATAGACATAATCGGTAGAGCTAGTATCGTAGGAACAGCGGAGAGCCACAGAGTCTGCTTCTATTCCAGACACTTGCGATTTTTCGGGCTGGACCGAGTCACCCAGCGCAGCACCTGTAAAAAGACCATCACATTGCAGACATCCTCTCAGCTGGGCGTGACCCAGGGACGCAGATCACACCTGGGGGTTTTAAAGGACTCTAAAATATTTAAGTGCTCAACAGGAATTGAATCAGGGTGAGAGTAAGTTTTATATGTAGGATCAATGTCAGGGTTTAGCATAGGGTTACCATTGGGTTTGGGGTTAGAGTTGGGATTAATGTTCAATGAAATTTAGGAGTCTTAAACTCTCTCAAACTTCTTGGAAAATCCCCGCTCAATTACCTAGACGAGTCAGTACCCAAAGGGTGAGAAGAAAACACCTCAACATGGCTTCTTCTAGAGGGACCCGGTCTGACCCCCTCCACCGCTGCTGCGAAGAGGAAAATTTCACTTCTCTGGAGTCACAAACCGGCGGAGAGGGAGGAGTTTGAGGAACTCGTTCCTGACCCGGGTCACACGCTGGGGTTCAGAGGTTGGGCTGCAGCTGGAGCTATGAGGCTCGTGGGAGCGATGGGGTTAATGAAGAAGGCTGGTTTAGGCTTAAAGTAACTGGCTGTAGGCTCAGGATGTCATAGTCCAAGTCCCAGCTCTGCACAAGGTGACCTCGGGCAAGTCAGCCAATATTTTTGTGCTTCTCTCCTCATCTGTAAATAGGAGCTAATAATATGGCAGCTCTGCCTCGCCTGTTTTTAATGATGGAACTAAGATATGACTGCTAGAGGGGGTCATATATTCATATACCTTAATTAGCCATAAGTGCTAACATTTTCAATTAGAAGTTTTTTAAATTCCTAAATTCATTGACCTCCTTTTTAAATCCCAGGTGTCCCCATGGATGGCAGATTTATCCCACACCACTCCGCACCTCTCCGGAGCATGCACAGCGGGGTGGGGTTCCCAGTGCACCCTGGTGCAAACCAGTTAACCTCTCTGTGCCTCAGTTTCCGATCTGTAAACTCGTCTTCTTGCTATTTCTCTATCTCAGGTGGAGGTTGGCAGGATAAATATTTTGTGCTGTTTAGGTATTAGGGTAGGAGAGATTTCAGTATATACTCAGGTCCGTAATGAATGACTAATAGCATTTTCGAAGGAGAAATTGAATGAGAATGAAATGTCAAATTCCATTAATGCCCTTTGAAATTCTCAGCCAATGTTCTTGGAATAATTTTTCCTACACTTTTTGTTTCCCCACTTGTAAAAGCTAAAATAAAGAAAACATGGAAAGATGTCAAATGACAATGCAAACTGATAATTTTCGTCATTAGGTGGCGCTGGGTTCACATTACTTTTTCCACGAGATACATAGAGATTATTTGATAGGTAGGACTTCAAAAAAAAAAAACATCAATTTAATAATACTTTCCAAACAAGCCAGCTAAAAATCTAAGTTTTCGATTGGATTTTTGGGGGAGTTTGAAATCAGAGCTTGACCTAACTACAGGTGTCAATTTAAGTATTTTGAATGTATATTGACCCTATATTTAATTTTAATTCATATCTTTTACCCTAATTTTGGCAAAAATGAATTTAACAGTAGTTTTAATCTGTATTTTTCAGTCATACTTGTTAGCCACGTTTCAGTTCCAGTATCTCTTGCTTTTAGTTATTTTGCACCCTATGCCGGCATCTGTCCCATTTAGAGGTGAGAAAAGATGTCCAAAGTGCTTCCTGATTTAAGTTCTTGTACTTTATATTCTCCAAAGTCTGTGTTTTAATGTTTCTATTTTGAGTAAGAACTTGATTTGATGGAGGAAGAGGAGTGAAGCAACTAAATTAACAGCCCCATAATCACCCCAAAATGTGGGCATTGATTGAGGTACAAAACCGCTTTCAAGGGGGCTGTTTCAAGGCTCCGCTGCAGCAAGGCAAGAAGAGGTTTTGTGCAGGTCTCCTGTGTGGCTCTGTCACTGTGCTCTCTGCAGAGCGCAGTAATACACCGCGCTGTCCCCCAGCTCCAGGGCTGTGATGTTCAGAGCTGTGGAGCTGTCATTAGCCTGGGAAGAAAACCTCCCCTCGGCGAAATCTGAGACATGACTCAGTGTGAATCCCTTCGCTCCTCTGCGGAGAACTTACTACAGGGCTTGGTTGGGATAAAGGTGGTAGCAGTACAGATAGACACGTGTATCACTGGTATTGTAAGAACAGCTGAGAGTCATAGAATCTCCTTCTGCTCCAGATGCGAAGGGTTCCTTGGTTCCCCAAGCACCGCACCTGTAACAAGACAATCACATCGAAGGATATCACCTCAACTGTTCTTGACACATTGCACTTTTAGGCTGTGGATTGCAAAAAAAAAAAAAGCCTAGGAGATTTGGGCGCCTTACTTCAAAGGAAATGAAGTTGGCGTTAAGGTTAATTTTAGGATTAGGGTCAAGGTAACTCCAATTATTGGGGTTAGGATTAGAGATGGGGTGTGGCGGTGGCTGTTGGGCAGGGTCAGGGTTAGATTTATAATTTATTGGGAGCTGGTTGCCTAAATCTCTTGGGGTCTTTTAAAAATCTCAGCCTGTTTATCTATGAGACTGAACATCCAAATACTGGAAATGAAATAGTTCTCCATGATTTCTTTTATAGCTGCCAGGTTTGACTCTCCCACATATTGCTACGACCAGAATCTGCAGTTACAACTGGAGAACATCAATCAGAAACCAGCCTGGAGGAAGAGGGAGGAGTTTGGAGAGAAAACGCTTAACCGGTACAAGAAATAGTCTGGGTTCAGGCTGACTCTAGTGCTGAGCAGGAGGGGGGAAGGATGGAGCTGTGGTGGAGAAGGCTGAGTTCTGGGAAGCAGGAGAGCTGGTCTCAGTTCCCCAGGTCTGCCACAAACTCAACTTAGGTAATTCACTCAGTCTCTCTGTGCCTTAGTTCTCCATCTGTACAGAGAAGTGATAATATTTCTCTTCCTGACCATGGAGATTCTGGCGATAAATACTTTTGAATCACTCAGATATTAAAAAGAAAAGGAGTACTTATGGCACCTTAGAGACTAAAATTTATTTGAGCGTAAGCTTCCGTGAGCTACAGCTCACTTCATCGGATGCATTCACTGAATGCATCCGATGAAGTGGAGCTGTAGCTCACGATAGCTTACGCTCTAATAAATTTGTTAGTCTCTAAGGTGCCATAAGTACTCCTTTTCTTTTTGCAAATGAAGACTAACACGGCTGCTACTCTGAAACCTGTCAGATATTAAAGTGATGGGGATCATGTAGTATTGACTAGTTATGTAGACTGGGATTTAGTCGGGCTCCTAACAAGCCTCCTAACTCTCCCCGGCTCTCGTGAATTGGGAGGAATTGTTTAAAAAGTCTTGGTATGTTTCTTCCACAGCCTTTATCGTCATTCCGGCTGCAATGGGAGAACATTCAAATTCTGTAGAGCAGTGAAAGGGGTTTCAACTCGCAACACGTATCGATCCCATTCACTAGCAGATGGCGCTGCTCCGGCATCGTTCGCCACCCCACAGCCGTCGGACGCGTCGCTTCAAGCGAACGGGGGTTGGACCGTTTTAGAAAGTAATACAAAGGAATGTCAATTACCAAACCAATCAGCCCATCATTTGCATTTGTCTTCTATTTGAATACTCATTTCACTTTGGTGGTGTGGTAAAGGGCAGCTTCACCCCATCAGACACATCCCAAATTAGGTATTTTGACCGCAATTTTTAAACAATGTTTCCCATATTTTTCCACCAATAGGGTTTTTAAACAGTATTTTTTTCATATTTTTCTCACTCATTTTTCGTCTGTTTTTACCACAAATAAAGATTAAAATTGCATTCGTTATGTAGATTTTATCCACATATTTGCACACCGCAGTTTAATACACATGAGCAATTTTTTTGGTTCCACACTACACACGGAGAGACCCGCTGGAGAACTGTGCAGAAAAATGTCTAAGATGTTTCCTGGTTCGTGCCCTTTATATTCTCCAAGAGTGACAGTTGAATGTAGCTCATTAAATAAGTACTTGACTCTTGGAGGGAGCTACAACAAATACATTGAGGTCCCCTATTCATCCCAAAATATGTGGTTGTACATAGTGGAAGGAGTCCCCTCCGGAGATATGCAAGCAGCATTAATCTCTGAACATCCAATGAAGCAGGGAAGGGAGGGTTTTTGAACGGCTCTCCTATGTGACTCTGTCACTGTGCCACACGCAGGGCGCAGTAATACACCGCCGTGTCTGCCAGCTCCAGGGCTCTGATGCTCAGAGCTGTGGAGCTGTCATCCGCCTGGGAAGAAAACCTCTTCTGGGCAAATTCTGCGGTATCACTCTCACCTCTGGCCTGCTTCGCTCCTCTCCAGAGAATGTACCGCGGGGCTTGGCTAGGAAACTGACGGTACCAGAAGAGATAGACGTAGCCGGTAGAGCTGGTATCATAAGAAAAAGTGAGGGTCACAACGTCTCCTTCTTTTCCAGAGAGGTGGGGTTCCCTGGACTGGACCGAGTCCCCCAGAGCAGCACCTGAAACAAAACAATGAAATTTAAGGACATCATTTCACTTGTGTCTGACTCCCGAGGCTGCTCCAGCTGCATCGCGGTGTAAGACTGGCAATTTCGAAGAGCCCTAAGGGGTTTAGGCTCCCGATGACCATTAAATTAAGGACTAGACTAAATGTAAGGTGTTGGCATTGGCATTCCATTTAGAGTTAGCTGTAGGGTTTAGGGTCAGGTTGAGAGTCAGGGTTCCATATAGGGTTGACTAGTAGTAGAAATTTTAACTTCCTTAAACCCCTCAGAAACCTCCGCGTGTTTACCTAGGTGAATAAATAGCCAAATGCTGAATATATAATACAGCTCCATGATTTTTTTTTCCTTTTGTGACTAAATGGGACGCTCCAGATACCGCTGCTAAGAGCAATCTAAACTTCAGGGCTCTGCAGTCAGCTACAATTGAGTAAGGTTCGTCAGAATCCGGCCTAGTGGGGTAGCGAGGGGGTTTGGGAAACTCGTAACAGAAACAGGAAACGCGGCGAGTTCTGCTCAGTCTGCAGTTGACAAAATGGTGACATTGAGGTGAGAAGAATGAGCCGCTGATTAAGGCTCTGGGCTGGGATACAGGAGATCTGGCATCGGTTCCCAGGTCTCCTATAAAGCCTCCTCTCTGACCTTGGCAAGCCAGTTAATATGTCTGTGACTCCCTTTCCCTACCTGTACAAGAGCGATGAACATGTTTCTCTCCCTCACTGGGGCATTGTGAGGATAGATATCTTGAGGCGCTCCGGTATCTTTCCTAAGAAGAACATACAAGTAAGCAGATTTTAACAATGAAATCTGGAATTTTCAATGGATGAATTCAGTGAGAGTTGGGTGTCTAACTCACTTAGATTCCTGCCACATTTTTACAATTATTTTAATATTAGTTTGCCTTTTTCTACAACTGGGAGTGGCGCTCGCTCTCTCTCCCTGGTTAAAATACATTTTACCAAATAGTTGCCAATGATCATACCTCTGTTTTCCCCCAGTATACATACAGAGAATTGCTTTAATCCTGCACATTATTTAAAAGTAAAACAAGGGAACAATAAGAAAAGGAGTACTTGTGGCACCTTCGAGACTAACAAATTTATTAGAGCATAAGCTTTCGTGAGCTACAGCTCACTTCATCGGATGCATTTGGTGGAAAATACAGAGGGGAGATTGATATACAAACACAGAGAACATGAAACAACGGGTTTATCATAAACACTGTAGGGAGAGTGATCACTTAAGATAAGCCATCACCAGCAGCAGGGGGGGGGGGAAAGGAGGAAAACCTTTCATGGTGACAAGCAAAGTAGGCTATTTCCAGGAGTTAACAAGAATATCAGAGGAACAGTGGGGGGTTGGGGTGGGGTGGGGTGGGGTGGGGGAGAAATAACATGGGGAAATAGTTTTACTTTGTGTAATGAAATAGCCTACCTTGCTTTTCACCATGAAAGGTTTTCCTCCTTCCGCCCCCCCCCCCCCCCCGTGATGGCTTATCTTAAGTGATCACTCTCCTTACAGTGTGTATGATAAACCCATTGTTTCATGTTCTCTCTGTGTGTATATCAATCTCCCCTCTGTTTTTTCCACCAAATGCATCCGATGAAGTGAGCTGTAGCTCACGAAAGTTTATGCTCTAATAAATTTGTTAGTCTCCAAGGTGCCACAAGTACTCCTTCTCTTTTTGCGAATACAGACTAACACGGCTGCTACTCTGAAACTTGTCATTATGAAAGGGAACGATAGTACTCTAACAAACCACTCAAGCATACAAGCTTTGTTTTATGTTTAAATAGTGATCTGACTCTGTGAGAGTTGCAACCGGTAACTTAACCCCACTACACCCATCCAAAACTGAGAATATTTTATTAAAATATTCCATGCACATTTTAACACATAGTTCATGACAAATGGAATTTGTTTACATTACATTTTTTACAACTAGACCAGTGTAAACACAGAAAAATTCCCCATATTTTAATCCCGTTTATATTCTCCAAGGGCAATATTATAATGCAACTGTTTATAGCTCTATAAAACTGATAGAAGTCTATAAAATCATGACTGGAGTTGAGAAAGTAAATAAGGAAGTGTTATCTACTCCTCATAACACACCAACTAGGGGGTCACAAAATTAAATTAATAGGCAGCAAATTTAGAGCAAAAAAGGAAGTATTTATTCACACAACCCACAGTCAATCTGTGGAACTCCTTGCCAGAGGATGATGTGAAGGCCAAGATTATAACAGGGTTCAAAAATGAACTAGATACGTTCATGGAGGATAGGTCCATCAATTGCTACTAGCCAGGCTGGGCAGGGATGGTGTCCCTACCCTATGTTTATCAGAAGCTGGGAATGAGCAACAGGGGATGGATCACTTGATGGTTCCCTGTTCTGTTCATTCCCTCTGGGGCACCTGGCACTGGCCATTGTCAGAAGGCAGCATTCTGGGCTAGATGGACCTTTGGTCTGACCAAGGATGGCCGTTCTTACATTCATATGTTTGCACAGGAATTTGCTTTTGGGAGGAATCGGAAGGAATACCTTGACACCACCAAAACTACTCCAAATGATGAGTTTCTTTTCAATAAAACAAATTGCCAAGGGCTGCTGCTTCCAGCCTCACAGTATGTGTGCCTAACCTCAGCTGCAATAAGACTGGAAGGATTTTTGTACAGCTCTGCCATGTGGCTCTCTCACTGTGCTCTCTGAAGGACACAGTAATACACCGCTGTGTCTGCCAGCTTCAGGGCTGTGATGTTCAGAACTGTAGAGCTGTCATCAGCCTCGGAAGAAAACCTCCCCTGGGCAAAATCTGCAGTATTGCTCTGACCTCTGGCCTGCTTCGCTCCTCTCCAGAGAATGTACCGCGGGGCTTGGTTGAGAAACTGACGGTACCAGAAGAGATAGACGTAGCCGGTAGAGCTGGTATCATAAGAACAAGTGAGGGTCACAGCGTCTCCTTCTCTTCCAGAGAGGTGGGGTTCCCTGGACAGGACCGAGTCCCCCCGCGCAGCACCTTCAACAAGACAATTCAATTTAAGGACATAATTTCACCTGTACCTGACTCACTGAGGCAGTTCCAGTAATTGGGGTGTAAGGCTATTTTGAAAAAGCATAAGGGATTTAGGTGCCTGATGGCCATTAAATTAAGGTTAGGACTAGACTAAAGGAAAAGGGTTTGGCATTGCCATTAGATTTAGGGTTAGCTGTAGGGCTTAGGGTCAGGTGGACAGTCAGGGTTTCATATAGGGTTGAATGGTAGTAGGACTTTTAACTTCCTGTCTGTTTACCTAGATGACTAAATAGCCAAATGCTGAATATACAATACATCTCCATGATTTGTTTCTATTGTGACTAAATGGGACGCTCCAGATACCGCTGCTAAGAGGACCCTAAACTTCAGGGCTCTGCAGTCAGCTACAACTGAGGAAGGTTAGTCAGAAACTGGCCTAGTAGGGGAGGGAGGTGGTTTGGGAAACTCTGAACAAACACAGGAAACGCGGCGCGTTCTGCTTAGTCTGCAGCTGACAAAGTGGTGACATTGAGGTGACAAGAAAGAACCGGTTGTTAAGGCTCCAGGCTGGGATACAGGAGACCTGGCAGTTGCTTTGGTTCCCAGATCTGCTATGCGCCCCCCCCCCCCCCATGATCTTGGGCTAAACAATGAATAGCTCTGTAACTCCCTTTCCCTACCTGTGCAAGAGTGATGGTCGTGTTTCTCTCCCTGACTGAGGAACCGTGAGCATAAATACCTTGAGGCACTCCACTATCATTCAGAAGAAGATCATGCAAGTAAGCAGACTTTTAACAATGAAATTTGGAATTTTCAAAGGAGAAATTCAGACACACACAAAGAGAGGTGCTTAACTCCCGTAGGTTTCTTTGAAATCCCCAGCCACATGTTTAGAAAAAATGGATATAGTGTACTTAGATTTTCAGAAAGCCTGTTACAAGGTCCCTCAGTAAGGACTCTTAAGCAAAATAAGATGTCATGGGATAAGAAGGAAGGTTCTCTCATGGATTAGTAACTGGTTAAAAGATAGGAAACAAAGGGTATGAATAAATGGTCGTTTTTCAGAATGAAGAGAGGTAAGTAGTGGTATCCCCGAGGGATCTGTACTGGGACCAGTCCTATTCAACATATTCATAAATGATCTGGAAAAAGGGGTAAACAGTGAGGTGGCAAAATTTGCAGATGATACAAAACTACTCAAGATAGATATGTCCCAGGCAGACTTCAAAGACTGACAAAAGGATCTCACAAAACTGGGTGACTGGGCAACAAAATGGCAGATGAAATTCAATCCTGATAAATGCAAAGTAATACTCATTGGAAAACATAATCCCAACTATACATATAAAATGATGGGGTCTAAATTAGTTTTTACCACTCAAAAAAGAGATCTTGGAGTCATTGTGGATAGTTCCCTGAAAACATCCATTCAACGTGCAGCAGCAGTCGAAAAAAGCGAACAGAATGCTGGGAATCATTAAGAAAGGGACTGATAATAAGACATAAAATATGTTGCAACTATATAAATCCCTGGTATGTCCTCATCTTGAATACTGCCTGCAGGTATGATCACCCCATCTCAAAAAAGATCTATTGGAATTAGAAAAGGTTCAGAAAAGGGCAACAAAAACAATTAGCGGTATGGAACGGCTTCCATATGAGAAGAGATTAATAAATCTGGAACTGTTCAGCTTGGGAAAGAGACGACTCGGGGGATGTGATAGAGGTCTATAAAATCATGACTGGTGAAGAGAAAGTAAAGGAGGAAGTGTTATTTACTCCTTCTCATAACACAAGAACTCATTCACACAAAGAACAATCAACCTGTGGAACTCCTTGCCAGAGGATGTTGTGAAGGCCAAGACTATAACAGGGTTAAAAAAAGAGCTAGATAAATTAATGGCAGATAGGTCCATCAATGGCTATTAGCCAGGCTGGGCAGGGATGGTGTCTGTACCCTCTGTTTGTCAGAAGCTGGGAATGGGCAATAGGGGATCACTTGATGATTACCTGCTCTGTTCATTCCCTCGGGGGCACCTGGCATAGGCCACTGTTGGAAGACAGGACACTGGGCTAGATGGACCTTCGATCTGAGCCAGGATGGCCATTTTCTTATGTTCTCATGTTTGCACAGGATTTGCTTTTGGGAGGAATCGGAAGGAATACCTTCACACCACCAAAACTATTCCTAATGATGGGTGTCTTAACAGTATAACAAATCTGCCAAGGGCCGCTGCTTCCAGCCTCAGTGTGTGCGTGCCTAACTTCAGCTGCAATAAGGCTGGAAGGGTTTTTATACAGCTCTGCCATGCGGTACTCTCACTGTGTCCTCTGAAGGGTGCGGAGATACATTGCTGAGTCTGCCGGCTCCAGGGCTGTGATGGTTAAAACCGTGGAACTGTCATCAGCCTGGGAAGAAAACCTCTGCTGGGCGAAATCTACTTCCCTTCACGCCTCTCTGGAGAATGTACTGCGGGTCTTGGTTGGGATGCTGGCTGTACCAGTAAAGAGAGAGGGAACCGGGATAGCTGGTAGTGTAAGCGCAGCTGAGGGTCACAGAGTCTCCTTTTGCTCCAAACACTTGGGGGTCCTTGAACTCGACCGAGTCATCCAGTGCCACACCTGTAACACGAGGTTTAAATCCAAGTACAGCAAGTTAATTACACTTGGGCCACGGAAAGGGTTTCAGGTGTGCTGAACTTTAAGCGGGCATGTCCGAGGCCTCTAGGAGGGTTAGCGTTGAGTGTTAGGGTAGCGGTTTATAATTAGTGTTTGGGTTAGGAAAAGTTTTAGAATGAGAGTTGAGTAAGTGTTGGGCGCCTGGTTTCCTGAGGATGCGAAGAACCCCCGTCTGCTTACCTAGATGAATAAGCAGCCAAATGCTGATAATGAAACGCTCCTCCATGATTTCTCTTCTAGCCACCCAATTTGACGTTCTCAGCTGTTGCTGCTCACAGGAAAATTAACTCCACGCTTCTGAAAGCAGCTGCAGGTGGGGAAGGTTCATCAGAAACCAGCCCAAAGGAAGAGGGAGGGGTTCGGGCCTTGAAACACACTGGGTTCAGTTTGGTCTGCAGCTGACATATAGCTACTGAAGGAAGGTTGGGTTTGTGGTTAGAACGCCGGTGCCAGGCCTGGTTTCCGGCTGTGCTACAGATTCCTTGTGTGACCTTGGACGAGTTATTTGATAGCTTTGTGCCTCAGTTTCTCTGCATGGCAATCATCATATTTCTCTAGCTCATTTTGGCATTTTGAATATAAATATCTCGAGTCACTTCAATTATATTGTAATTGGGATCACATTAGTACTCACATAGCTTTAGTAGGAATGCAGTGTGGGATTTTCAAAGGAGAAATTTAATGGGATTTTCGACCCTAACTCCCTTAGTCTCCTTTGAGATTCCCAGCAAAAATTCTTGGAAGAATTATTTTAAATTGCTTTTGTTGGCTACCGATTAAATACTGAAAATAGGGGTGTATGGCAGGCTTTCAAATTACAATGCATGTTTATACTTCTCACCACCAGATGGCGGAGAGACAGAAGGTTGCCTTAATTATATTTTTCAACGTTGAAGGCAATTAGCCACCGGAACAATTTACGAAGTGTCGCAACTTTTAAATCATGGTGGGATTCTCCTTCCCCCCTCCATGAAAAGATGTGTGTTTGCACAAACGGAGAAAACCCCTAGTGTATTACGTTTAAGTATCTGTGGGGGGTCCATTGTATGAAATGCAAATTTTATGCATTATTGTGGGCCAGGATTGTATGTAACCCCTCTAGGGGAGAGATGTGATGTGGGACCTGGGCATATACTGAACAAAGTGCAGGACCAAAAAGGACTTTGGGAACAAATGATGTTGAGTGTTTGTCTGGGCAACATCTAGGGGGAGGTCAATGCAAATTTCCCAGTAGACACCCAGCCTCTTGAAGCTCTGTCCTGACGAGTCGGCCTGTATCTGGTGAGCTGTGAGCCAGGATGGGCAGGGAGGGTGTCCCGAGCTTCTGTCTGTCATAAACTGGGAATGGGCGATGGGAGATGGATCACTGGATGATTCTCTGTCCTGTTCATTCCCTCTGGGGCACTGGGCATTGGCCACTGTCGGAAGACAGGAGACTGGGCTAGAAGGACCTTTGTTCTGACCCAGAATGGCCGTTCTTATGTTCTTATCACCTATTACAAGTGGGCAAGAGTCAAGGCCCAAGCTATATAAAGGAAAGGCTGGATTATTTGTTCTGGTTCTGGATCAGAATGCAGAGACAGATATGACCCACGTGGGAAAACCCAGTTGTGGGTTTAGAAGGACTGATACCTAGGTTGGAATCGGGGCGACTCCTGATAAGCCTTTTAGTATGCCGGTAGGTTATTTGATTGTTCTAGTGGTTTTTTCTCTGTAATGCTTTAACACTAAAAATACGTGTGCTGGCTTAGAAACAGCTGCCTGGTAACTTGTAAGTGTATCAGTTACGCTGGTCTTTCCCTCTGGAGAGAAAGCAAGACACAGGAATCTGGCCTCTTGGGCAGTCTGGCTGGGGGTATTCCAGTCTAGGCAGGGAACTGAATCACCTGGGCAGGGAGGGAGAGAGAGATGGATCTAGGTGATCAGTGTGGTCCCACCGCTGTGTCCGCCAGCTCCAGGGCTGTGACGTTCAATTCTGTGGAGCTCTTGTAGGCCTGAGAGGAAAATCTCTCCTTGGCGAAATCTGCCGCATCGCTGTAAGCGCTGTCTCCTTCCTCTCCGGGGAATGCACTGGGGGGCTCGGCAGTGAAACCGGCGGAACCCAAAGAGAGAGAGGCGCCAGCAGTGTCACTGGCTAAGGATAAAACATGTCCCCATGATGTCTCCCACAGCCACCAAGTTTGAGGCTCTCCGATGCTGCTGAGAAGAGAAATCTGAATTGACCGTCTCCGAAGGCAGCTACATTTGGGGAACTGTAATAAAAAAATAAAAACAAACAGCCTTGAGAGGAAATAGGAGGAGTTTGGGGAACTCTTGACCTGAACTCAGCCTGTTTCCTGTGTCGGTGAACCTCCTGTTGAAGCAGGTGTGGGAATGGCAACCTACCTTGAAGGAAAGAATTAACCTAGATGTGAACGGCCCTGGATTTAAACTCGGGACTCCTGGGTTCATTTCAGATTCCATAACTGGATTCTCTTGCTAACCCTGGGCAAGTAATTTTAACTCCTCACTTACGTCATGGGGGGAAGGGAGTCAAATAACATCTCTAAATCACATGTGATTTCTGAGGATAATCAGTTTTCAGGCGCTTATATGCAACTGCAAGAGGGATATAATTCCATAGAAAATTCCATATAAGAGTTCATGAAACATGTAGAGGGGGATTTGAACAGGATGAATTCAGAGGTAGGTGGCCCTTGGGAGTCCCAGCTGAAATTCTTGGCAGCGTTACTTTATTTTTTTTTCTTTCGTCTTCTCTCTTTGCTGTCACTGATTAAAACCTAAAATACTAAAGCAACAGGGAAGCGTTTTCAAAAATCAACATGTATCTACACTTTTTACCAGTAGGTGACGCTGCTCTTCCAAGCGTTCGCCGCTCAGTCTGCAGAGCCTGGCTTTAACCCTGCGGGTCTTTCAAAAATTATGCACGGGAAAGAGAGACCCCAGCGAATCGGCACAAAATGCGAGTTTGCCTTAGATTCCAATACTGAATCCACTCGAGGAAGCACCCCACAGCGGGTCCATTAATTTTCACCGTTTCACATTTTTTACTCTCGTTTTTACCTCAAAGGGGTAATTTTATAATAATTGTCAGACTTTTAGCCCACATTTTGCCAAATTGGATAAACATTTTTACCACACCTGGCCAATATGTGCCCCCGCTGAGGCTGAGAAACGACTTTTAAGACCCATAAGGCGCACTTTAAAACATTGTAAACGGTCTCCATCAGAGCACTGCCCCCAGCTGTAATGTCTGCAACACTTTCCGCTGAGAGGAAGGGAGGGTTTTTGCACGGCTCTGCTCCGTGGCTCCGCCACGGTGGGCGCTGCAGGGCGCACTGACACACCGCTGTGTCCGCCAGCTCCAGGGCTGTGACATTCAATTCTGTGGAGCTCTCGTCGGCCTGAGAGGAAAATCTCTCCTTGGCGAAATCTGCCGCATCGCTGTAAGCGCTGTCTTCTTCCTCTCCGGGGAATGCACTGAGGGGCTCGGCAGGGAAACCGGCGGAACTCAAAGAGAGAGAGGCGCCAGCAGTGTCACTGGTATTGTAGGAACAGCGGAGTGTCACCGTCTCTCCTACTGACCTGGACACTTCAGGTACCTTGGAGCCGAGCGACTGAGTCGCTTGTATTTTATGTCTGATATTTCTAAGACAGTAGTTTTTAAGTGAGGTATAACGTGGGGTACGCAAGATAAATCAGATTCCTGAAAGGGGTAAGTATAGTCTGGAAAGGTTGAGAACCATAAGAACATAGCAACGGACATACCGGGTCAGACCAAAGGTCTATCTACCCCAGTATCCTGTCTTCTGACAGTGGCGAATGCCAGGTGCCCCAGAGGGAATGAACAGAACAGGGAATCACCCAGTGATCCATTCCCTGTCACTCATTCTCACTTTCTGGCAAACAGGATATGGACACCATCCCTGCCCATCCTGGCTAATAGTCATTGATGGACCTATCTTCCATGAACTTATCTAGTCCTTTTTTTAACCCTGTTATAGTATTGGCCTTCACAGCACCCTCTGGCAAAGAGTTCCACAGGTTGACTATGGATTGCACGAAGAAATATTTCCTTTTGTTTGCTTTAAACCTGCGGCCTATTAATTTCATTCGGTAACCCCTAGTTCTTGTATTAGGAGAAGAATAAATTACACTTCCATATTTACTTTATCCACATCAGTCGAGATTTTATACACCTCTATCATATCACCCCTTAGTCGTCTCTTTTCCAAGCTGAAAAAGTCCCAGTTTTATTAATCTCTCCTCATATGGAAGCCACTGTTTTAATGCAGCTGTTTGAATAAGAATTTGGCGCTTTGGAGAGATTAGGAAGGAGTAATCTGACAGCACCACATCCGAGACAGAATATGTGTTTTTAACAGTCTAGCAAAACTCCTGAGGGGCTCCGCTTCCAACCTCAATGAGCACAACATTATCTGCAGCTGGGAAGGGAGGGTTTTTGTACGGCTCTCCTGTGTGGCTCTGTCACTGTGCCAGACGCAGGGCGCAGTAATACACCGCGCTGTCCGCCAGCTCCAGCGCTCTGATATTCAGAACTGTGGAGCTGTCATCAGCCTGGGAAGAAAACCTCTTCTGAGCGAAATTTGCAGTGTTGCTTTGGCCGCTGTTGGACTTCGCTCCTTTCCAGAGAATGTACTGCGGGGCTTGATTCGGATACTGACGGAACCAATGGAGATAGACATAGCTATCGCTAGTGGTGTAAGAATAGCTGAGTGTCACAGAACCTCCAACTGATCCAGATACTTCGGCTTCCTTGGACTGAACCGAGTTACCGAACGCAGCACCTGCAAAAAAGACAAACAGATTCATGGGCAACATTTCACCTGTAGTTGAGCCGTGGAGATCATTCCACCGCATTGCAGTTTAAGGGAATTTCAATGAAGTCTTAGGCGCCTGACTCCATAGGATTTACGGTTATGAGCGGGGGCAGGGTTAGCGTTTACCGTTAGGATTAAGGCGAGGCTAAGAATAAGCATGTAGGGTTATCATGAGGGTCAGGTTGTAGCATTCGCGTTTGGTTACAGTCTAGGGTAAGCCTTAAGTATAGAGATAAGTTCATGGTACAATGGGAATTGAATGTCCGGTTCCCTTAGGCTTTTTTGAAATCCCAGCCCAGTTACCTAGGAGACTGAATATCCAAATGCTGAGAATAAAACACGTCTCCATAGTATCTTCTATCTGTACCGACCAGGTTTCAAACTCCCAGCCACTACCGCTGCCTCAGAGGAGCATAAACCGCACGTCTGTGAGGGCAGCAACAGCTGTGGAAATTCATTAGAAACTAACGGAGAGGAAGAGGGAGGAGTTGGGGAACTCACCTCAGATGCAGTGGGTTGAGGTCAGCCTGCAGCTGACATATTAGTGTTGTTAACGGGAGGGGGATGGGCTAGTGGACAAGGGTCTGCTCTGGGATTCAGAGACCAGCTCGGCCACAGATTGTGTGTGTGACGATGGGAAATCCTCCGTGTCTCTGTTTCCCTAGATGTAAAAAAGCGAGGGGTTTCTTCTAACTCATATAGGGACTGTTGGTATTTCAAGACACGCTCAGGTATCATTGGGCTGGGGGATGAACATGTGACCAGCAATAGTGTCCGGGGTTATCAGAAGAAAAATGTAATGGGATGAGGCGCCCAACTCTGTTACCCTCCTTTGAAACGCCCGGCCAGAGCTCCTGAAAGAATTGTTTAAATTATTTTCGCCTTTCCTTTCGTCTTGCCTTTGCCGACAGCCTGAGTGAAAGCGAAGATCTAGAGTCTAGCATGGAAAGGGTTCGTAGGAGAACCCGTGTTTCTATTTTCCACCAGCAGAAGGCGATGCTTTGTCATGATTTTACCACCTGCAACAAGCTTAGAGTTCGGAGCTCTCGACCTATATTCTTGGGAAAATTGTATTACAATTAAATAGTTTCCAAACAAATCCGCCCAAAATGTAAATGTCTCTACGATAGGCGTATTGATGTGACCGCTGGGGAGCTACCGCAGCCACAGCAGCTGGAGCCCGCAACCCAAAAATCGGTATTTCTATTTCCCCATATTTCAACTTGAATATGTTGCGCCCATTTTACCAAAAGGGCGGTATACGGTTAACCTAACGAGTTATTTAACAGTCTATTATCCCTTTTCAATGACATTTTTAATTCGCATTTTATCTCAATTTGTATTTCCTACAGTAGTTCATTTTGTCTATATTTCACTCAAAATTGTAACCCTTTTTTACTACAAATGATTCCTCCCACACACTTCAAAGATATAAATAATCTCCTAAACTAGACAAAGACGTGTTAACAATTTCCTAACTAAATGTCGGGCCCATTATATTATCCGTGGCGATATTTAAATTAGCTCTCAAAATAAATATGTAACTGTTAAGGGAAATTGTATCTTTGCAATGCAGATACTCTCTTTCAATGGGCTGCCCCCCGTTTTAATGTCTGTAACAGCCCCTGCAGCAAGGCTGGGAGAGTTTTTGAACAGCTCTGCTGTGAGATTCTCTCAATGTGCGCGCTGCCGGGCGCAGTAACACACCGCTGTGTCCGCCAGCTCCAGGGCTGTGATGTTCAATTCTGTTGAGCTCTCGTCGGCCTGAGAGGAAAATCTCTCCTTGACGAAATCTGCAGTATCGCTGTAAGCGTTGTGTGTCTTTGTTCCTCGCTGCAGAATGTACTGAGGGGCTCGGCTAGGAAACCGGCGGTACCAAAAGAGAGAGGCGCCAGCAGTGTCACTGCTATTGTAAAAAGAAAAGGAGTACCCGTGGCACCTTAGAGACTAACAAATTTATTAGAGCATAAGCTTTCGTGAGCTACAGCTCACTTCATCGCATCCGATGAAGTGAGCTGTAGCTCACGAAAGCTTATGCTCTAATAAATTTGTTAGTCTCTAAGGTGCCACAAGTACTCCTTTTCTTTTTGCGAATA
This sequence comes from Dermochelys coriacea, assembly GCF_009764565.3. Classification (NCBI taxonomy): domain Eukaryota; kingdom Metazoa; phylum Chordata; order Testudines; family Dermochelyidae; genus Dermochelys; species Dermochelys coriacea. Next base: position 40,319,063 of record NC_050080.1, read on the forward strand.
CAGACTAACACGGCTGCTGCTCTGAAAACTGCTATTGTAGGAACAGCTGAGTGTCACGGTCTCTCCTACTGACCCAGACACTTCGGGTTCCTTGGATTGGACCGAGTCGCACAGGAAAGCACCTGCAATCAAGGTCCGAGACACACTTTCAATTGCACTTGACCCATGGAAACGGTTCCCAATGCATGGCAGTTTGAGGGTGGGGAAATTCAAAGGAATGCGGAATAAGGGCGTTATGCGCCAAACAACGCCAAAGGAATTAAGGGTAGGGTTAGGGATGACAAAGGAGAAAAGGCTTAGCGTTTAGGAAAAGGGTTAAGGTTAGGGGAATCTATGCTGGACAGTTTACGACTGTGCTTCGAGTTTAATGCGCAATGAGTGTTAATTCCCGTAGAATTCTTTGAAAATTCGTGCCCGGTTACCTAGGAGATTCACTATCCAAAAACCGAGAATAACCGGCGTCTTCATGGTGTCTCCTCCTGCAACCACCAAATTTCTGCTTCCCAGATATTGCTGCCGCTGCAAAATAAATTAAATTTCACGTCCCCTGAAGGCAGGTCCGACTGGGGAAGGTTAATCAGAAACCCGCCGAGTGAAAGAGGGAGGAGTTTGGGGGGCTCGTAACAGACACAGGAAACAAGCTGTGTTCAGGTTAGTCTGTGGCTGATATCGCTTGGCGGTTCAGGAAAGAAGGCAAGTTTGTGAGTGCAGTTGAAAGCGCGGAGTGGTTCAGGGAAGAAGGAGGGTTTGTGAGTCGGTTTCTGCTCTGGGACTGAGGACACCTGGATTCAGTTCCCGCCTCTGCCACCGACTGCCTGTTTGCCCTGGAGCAAGCCAGTTAATGTCTCCGTGCCGCAGTTTCCCTACATATAAAGTAGATATTGTTATATTTTTTTCATTTTCCAGGGTGATTATGAGGATAAATATCTTGGGGTGATTAGCAGTTACTGGGAGGGAGTCATATTACTATATAGTATTTTTCTGGTTGAATGAAATCGGAGATTGTCCAAGGAGCAATGCGAACTAGACATCTAACTCTCTGTCTTCTTTGAATGTTTCGGACATCGTTCTTGAAATAATTATTTTATTTTATTTGGCCTTTTCTTCTTCAGCCATTGTTGTTCCCTCGTTAGAAATTATGAAATTAAGCATAAATTGATTTCAAACGACAATAAGTATTCACACTTTTCAACAGACCATTCAGCTGCTTTCACAATATACCTGGAAGGCATTGTTTTAATCATGTGGATTATTGAAAAGAAGTGCAAGGGAATAAGGGTTTTCTAACAAATGACATCAAAGCAGACCCTTGTCTGAGGTTTGAACAGTGATTTAGTTCTGGAACATTAGGAGCCAATGATTTGTTTACATTACAGCATTTACAAAGAGCTATTTTACTGTAATTATTTTACACATCAATTTTAACCACCATTTTGCAACAAATTCCCTTTTTTACATGATTTATTGTATTACTAAGAACACCAACCGACGGTGAGAAAATACTTTAAATAAGTTTCTTGACTAGACCTCTGCCATTTATATTCTCTATTGGTGGTATTTCAATGCTGTGGTTCTCAACCAGGGTTAGAGGTCTTCCTGGGAGGTACATCAATTCATCTAGATATTGGCCTAGTTTTGCAACAGGCTATGTAAAAAGAACTAGCAAAGTCAGTACAAACTAAAATTTCATACAGACAATGACTTGTTTATACTGCTTTATATTCTATACACTGACATGTAAGTGAGATATTTCCAGTTGATTGATTTTATAATTAATGGTAAAAATAAAAAGAATTTTTTCAGTAATAGTGGTCTGTGAAACTTCTATTTTATGTCCGATTTTCTTATAAAGTCATTTTTAAGTGAGGTATAACTTGGGGTATGCAAGATAAATCAGACTCCTGAAAGGGGTACGAATAGTCTGGAAAGGTTGAGAACCATAAGAACATAGGAATGGCCATACTGGGTCAGACCAAAGGTCCATCTAGCTCAGTATCCTGTCTTCTGACAGTGGCCAATGCCAGGTGCCCCAGAGGGAATGAACAGAACAGGGAATCATCAAATGATCCATCTCCAATTGCTCATTCCCAACTTCTAGCAAACAGGCTAGGGACACCATCCCTGCCCATCCTGGCTAATAGCCATTGATGAACCTATCCTCTATGAATTTATATAGTTCCTTTCTGAACCCTGTTATAGTCGTTAGCATATAGTCACAACATCCTCTGACATTAACCTTTCCACAGGTTGATTACACGGAGAAATATTTCCTTTTGTTTGTTTTAAATCTGCTGCCTATTGATTTCATTGGGTGAGCCCTGGTTCTTGTGTTAAGAGAAAAATAAATAACACTTCCATATTTACTTTATCCACATCAGTCGAGATTTTATACACCTCTATCATATCACCCCTTAGTCGTCTCTTTTCCAAGTTGAAAAGTCCCGGTTTTATTAATCTCTCCTCATATGGAAGCCACTGTTTTAATGCAGCTGTTTGAATAAGAATTTGGCGTTTTGGAGAGGTTAGGAAGGAGTAATCTGACAGCACCACATCCGAGACAGAATATGTGTTTTTAACAGTCTAGCAAAACTCCTGAGGGGCTCCGCTTCCAACCTCAATGAGCACAACATTATCTGCAGCTGGGAAGGGAGGGTTTTTGTACGGCTCTCCTGTGTGGCTCTGTCACTGTGCTCTCTGCAGGGCGCAGTAATACACCGCGCTGTCTGCCAGCTCCAGGGCTGTGATGCTCAGAACTGTGGAGCTGTCATTAGCCTGGGAAGAAAACCTCTTCTGAGCGAAATTTGCAGTGTTGCTTTGGCCGCTGTTGGACTTCGCTCCTCTCCAGAGAATGTTCTGCGGGGCTTGATTCGGATACTGACGGTACCAGTGGAGATAGACATAGCTATCGCTGGTGGTGTAAGAACAGCTGAGTGTCACAGAACCTCCAACTGATCCAGATACTTCGGCTTCCTTGGACTGGACAGAGTTGCCCAGGGCAGCACCTGAAACAAGGCGAACACATTAGAGGACATTTCACCTGTAGTTGAGCCGTGGAAATGATTCCACCTGCATTGCAGTTTAGGGAATTTGAAAGAAGTCTAAGGGATTTAGTTGCCTAACTCAATAGGCATTAATGTCATGGGGAGGAGAAGGGTTAGGGTTTAACGTTAGGTTTAAGGAGATGGTATGAACAAGGGTTTAGGGTTATAGTGAGGTTCAACTGTCAGGCTGTAGCATTCCCGTTTTAGTTACAGTTCAGGGTACGGGTTAAGTAGAGGGTTAGGTTTAGGGTTCAATGGGAACTGCGTGTCTAGTTTCCTTGAAATCCCAGCCCAGTTACCTAGGAGGTTGAATATAGAAATGCTGAGAATAAAACACTTCTCCATAGTAACTTCTCTATCCACCTAGTTTCAAACTCCCAGCTATTGCTGCTGTCTGTGAGGGCAGCTACAACTGTGTAAAATTAATTATAAATCAACGGAGAGAAAGAGGGAGGAGTTCGGGTAACTCACCGCAGATCCAGGAAACAGAGTAAGTTCAGATCAGCCTGCAGCTGATATATTAGTGTTGTTAACGGGAGGGGGATGGGCTTGTGGACAAGGGTCTGCTCTGGGACTCAGAGACCTGCTCTGCCACATACTCTAAGTGTGTGACGATGGATAATCTATTCCTCAGTTTCCCTTGCTGTAAAATGGGTGGTTTCCAGCTCCTTTAGGGAATTTGCAGATCTCTTGACGCACGCAGATATCATTGGTGTGGGGCATTAATATGTTTGCCAGTAATAATGTCTGGGGTTATCACCAGAAAAATGTAACGGAATGAGGCACCCCTCTCTGCTAATCTCCTTTGAAATGTCCAGATAGAAATCTTGAAATAATTATTTTAAATTTTGTCGTCTTTCGCCGACTGCCTTTGTTGGCAGCCTGAGTTAAACCGAAGATCAGCTTGGAAGGGTTTCATATGACCGCCTGTGTTTATATTTTCCACCAGCAGACGGCGATGCTTTGTCATGATTTTACCCGGTACAATAACCTTAGAGTTCGGGGCTCTCAACATATATTCTTGTCAAAGATTTGTGGCAATTAAAATGTAAATGTCTATAAAATAGGAGTATTGATTTGAACACTGGTGAGTTGGTAACTGCAGCTTTACCCCGTCACTGAAAATGGGTATTTCTATAACTATTTCCCCATATTTCAACTTGCATATGTTACCCCCATTTCACCATATGGACAATATACTGTTAACATAAGGAGTATTTTAAAAGTCTATTGTTCGTTTTTCAATGAAATTTTCATTCACATTTTATCTCAATTTGTTTTTCCAACAGTAGTTCATTTTGTCTCTATTTTAACCCTTCTTTTATTACAAATGATTCCCCCCACCACCATCACCCACTACATCGATACAAGTCATCTCCTAAACTAGGCAAAGACTTGTTAATAGTTTCCTAATTAACGAGCATGTCATGCCCATTATATTATCCAAGAGCAATGTTTAAAATAGCTCTTTAAATAAACATTTAACTTTTACGGGGAGTTGTATTTTTAAGCAGTTTCAGGACTCGCTTCCAAGACGCTGCTTCCCGATTTAATGTCTGTAACAGCCATTGCAGCAAGGCTGAGAGGGTTTTTGGACAGCTCTGTGAGGCTCTGTCACTGTGCGCGCTGCAGGGCGCAGTAATACACCCCGGTATCTACCAGCTCCAAGGATGTCATGTGGAGCTGTCATTAGCCTGCGAACAAAACTTCTCCTGGGTGTAACCCACGGTATCGCTGGTCTTGATCCCTTTTGCTCCTCTCCGCAGGATGTACTGTGGGGCTCGGTTCGGATACTGACGGTACCAGTAGAGATAGACACCAGCAGTGTAGCTGGTTTCATAAGAACAGCTGAAGGTCACGGAGCCGCCTTCTGACCGGACCGAGTCACCCAGCCCCGCACCTGCAACAAGACACTCACTTCAAGAACAGCCAGTTGTATTGGCAGGTCTAGGCTGGGAAATTTTAAAAAGCCCAAAGGGTTTATCTGCCTAATTTCAAACAAAATAAGATTAGCATAAAAATTAAGGTTCGGGTTACAGTGGCGGGAGGAGCTGGGTCAAGGGCGAGGGTTAGGATCAGGGTTCGGGTTCTGGGTAGAACGGGAGTTGGGAGCCTAATTCCATGAAGCTTCTTCCAAAAAACAGCACCCGGTTACCTAGTTGGTTAAAGACCCAAAGGCTGAGAATGAAACTTGTCTCCATGGTGCCTCAGACAGCGGCAGCCGGACAAGCTGAGAGGTCTCTGCGAAGAATCTTAAAGGCAACTTCTCGGAAGGGCTGGGAGCGGCTAGTGCGAGCCCCGCCGAGCAGAAGAGGGCGGGGTTCGGGAAATGAGTCACAGACACAGGAGACGGGCTGGGTTCGGATTAGTCGGCAGCTGAAGCGCAGATGAGAACTCGTGGGGCAAATTCCTTCCACTGCACTTCTTGGAAGATCGGTTTCTTATTCATTTTCATGTTTATTGTCCTTCTTGTTGCTACTCAGTGAGACGCAAATTAAAGACATTGTCGGAAGACTTAAGTTCTGTGTTATGTGTGCTGGTTTTGTGGGCGTGGATATCTTTTTGTATGTCTCTATGTCTGTGTTTGCATGTGCATGCGTGTATGTCCACATGCATCCGTATTTTGTGCCTTTGTGTATCTATCCAGTTGAACCCATGCTGGTTTACTCCAGCTGGGGAAATCCCGCCCCAATGGAACTACAGCTGATTTATAAAAGTGGTGGACCTGCCCAGTTGATTCCATTTGACCCACAGTGATTCACCGCAGATGAGTAGACTCACTGTGGGTAAATTGGCATTAATCTGAAGTAATAAAATGGTGAATGAGGCCCATAAATCTTCATAGGTGTCAGGTCGTGTGGTTTATACCAGCTCCATCACCTGGTTTAACCATCTGTCTGTGGCCTGCGGATACTACTCTACAGTGGTGTTTCTCATAGTGAGAAAGCCAAGCGGGTGGGTTTTTGTACAGGATTCCCTATTAAACACCTCACGGTGTCTTCCCACAGAGCACAGAAATATAGCGCCGAGTCCGTCGGCTTTAGCTCTTTAATGGTTAAACTGAAGAATTTTGAGGATTTCCTGAATTGTGCAGAAAACCTTCTCCCGGCTCCATTCTTTTCAGCATTATTATAATCTATTCGGAAGAGGAAATCCATCGTCCCTGATCGTTGCTGTCTGTACCAAAATAAGTAATAATACTGGTATGCAGTAGAGAAAGTACACTCCAGGGTGACAGTCTGGCCCCCCAACTTTTCCAGCTGCCCTTGTGTTTGCGTGACACTGCCTTGCCCCTGGCTGAAACCTGCAGGGAAGGAAAGAGAAAAAGTTCACCCTAATTAAGCATGTAAAATTGTTGCACATCGACAGCCGTTCCCGTGTGAGGATAACAGAGAGCTGTAGCTCACGAAAGTTTATGCTCTAATAAATTTGTTAGTCTCTAAGGTGCCACAAGTACTCCTTTTCTTTTTGCGAATACAGACTAACACGGCTGCTACTCTGAAACCAGAGCCCCTTTAGGACTCAGGGACTCCCAGAAATTGAAAAGCTCTTCATGAGCATCTTGAACAAAGAGACCAACTCAGGCGTAGAATACAGGATGGGTTTGCCCAGCTTCTAGTAAGGCAGCAGTGAAATTGAGAATAGAACCCAGGAGTCCTGAGTCCTAATCGTCCATGATCTAACCATAGACCCTGATTCCCACTCAGGGCTGGGTATAGGACCCAGGAACCCTGATTCTCAGTCTAACTGCTTTCAAACTCTCGACTCTATTCCTCTCCCAGAGGTGGGACTGGGGACTAGAAACCAGGCCAGACCCCCTCCTTTAGCTCACTAGACCCTCCCTCCTCCTCCCTGATTTGTGAACAGAACCCCGAAATCCTGTCTTCCAATTGCCCCCCACTCCCCGCCGCCTACGCCCGTTCAAATCCACTAGGTAACAGAAGCTCTTATATTCATTTCCCCCTTTAGTTGACACTTACTCAAAGATAGAAACGCTGTTGCTGCCCAAAGCAGGATTTCTGGAGCATTCATGGTTAAATATATTGTTTCCAGATCTTCAGGCGCTCCAAGCCACCACAATGATGGGTGCAATACAGGAACCTGAATAGAATAGAATCTTATGGTGAAGTTTCTCTCACAGAATCAAGTCAGAGAAATTAAATCTGTAGCAAGAGCTCCATTTAGTCCTCTCCTATAGACCCCAGTTGAAGGCTATTTCTCTCACCATGGAATACAGGTAATACTCTCCTCTAGCGTTTACCCGACCCGCTGTGGCTTTGGCTTGTTCCTGTCACGTGTCACCTTTCTGGCCTCCAGATCTCTTTAGCCGCTCAGTAGTAGGAGCAACTTGTTCTTCTTAGTTCTTCGTAGAGGATAACTCCGCAAGAATCACAAAGTCGAGCAGGTTTTTACTTTTTTTTCCCAAATGCTAACACACACACACGGAACTGCACATGGATCCCATTGCCACAGATCTGGGCAGGGCCCTCCCTGATCACAGCCCAGAGAAAAATTGTGCTCGGGTTTCTTTCTCCAGCGTGAAGCAAAGTTAACCCCATTGACTCACTGGGGATCTGGGCCATTGACGCCAATGGAGAGACAGCTGATTTGTGCCACTTGGGGTCTGGCCCATTGAATCCAATGGAGCAACCTTGATTTATACCAGCTGAGACTTTGGCCCGTTTACACTACTGGAACGAGGAGACGGAGTTATTCATGGGAATTGTGGTTTGACAGGTACTGACATCTGGTTCATGAGGTTCTGGGTATTTTAGAGGAGGTGGGGGGACGGTTCCTGGAAGAGGGTAACATTTCCACACAGTTGGTGCCCGTGCGGTTTCCGTCACACCCTGCACCGTTTGATTCAAACCCCCGCTTGTGGCTTGTTGTGTCTCTTTCTACTGATTTCTGACTGCGCCAGTTTTGTCTCCGAGTCAAGAGAAAACTGATCACTGGATTTTTGTAAAGGTCCCTCTATTAACCCACCCGCAGTGGCAGCTTAAGGTCCTCTCAGGTATAGCACAGAAATACATCGCCGAATCGCTTGGTTCTAAAGCCGCAATTCTCAGACCCACGTACTTTTCGGCTGGCCTGAAGTCCAGTGAGAACCGGCTCCCAGCCCCGTTGTGCTCGCTTCCGGCAGACCTTTGGAAGAGGTACTTCGTCTGGCCGCTGCTCTCCTGTTTGTATCAATATATGTCATAACCTGCATCTTTAGTCGAGAAAGTACAGTCCAATGTGACAGATTCACTCTGTACCCCAGTCAGCTCTCCTTGTCTTTGGGTGACACCGTTCACCTCGGTACTTAGTCCTGCAAGAACAGTAGATGCAAATTCACTATAAAAATTAGCACACTGTGTCTGCTGTCAACTGAGGATCTCAAAGGGTTTTCCAATAGATATGGACTCTCTCTCTCCTTCCCTACTCTGCAATATATAGCTGTTTGTCTGTATATCTCTGTATTTTTTCATTCATATTTAGAAAGGCTCAAGCAGAGATTTTCAAAGCTGCCCAAGAGATCCAGATGTTTTAAAAGTAATGGGATCTGGTTGTCCAAATCCGAGAGGCAGCTCTGTGAATCCCAGCTCTAATACAGAATGACATTTTTTCTTTCATATTAAACAGCGTGTCTCCTTGTAAAAGGAGAACAACTTTCTTCCCTAAATACCACATGATATTCAATTTCAGAGTCCAGGGATTTTCTTTTACACCCTGAATATGTTAACAGCGGAAGCAGCTTGGCTCTTAAAAACACATTTCGACTTTCATACCTTTATTCACTCATAATGAAAATCAATTAAAAAATTTGACCTCAGCTGACAACAAAAGTAGAGTATAGAGCTGTACAACTAAACACAGCGTGCTGCAACTTGACATTAATCTCGTGGTTACTCGGTTTCTGTAGCAAGCAACAAAATATTTCTTCCGCTTGTGTTAGTTTGTTGTGTGTTTTATCTATTTTTAATTATTCTGCTTGAGGTAAAGAGGAGCCCTCCTTTTCCTCTAAGCCCGTCTTCTATTTCCTTCCTGCCCTGTGACGGTAAAACTATCAGAGAAATCAACAAAATACAAAGTCAAAGGTCTAGAGAGCCCCCTACTAGATATCCACAGCAACCAATAAAACTATGAGAGATCACTCAGGAGGGGAAAATGTGCATGGAATTTCAGGTGTGATGTTTCCCCAGAGGATAATTTTTTGAAGCCAGTGATTATTCACACACGGGTTTTTTCTGAGCGGTAAGACTTTGAGGAAAGCGATAGCTTAGCATATTTTGAAAACAAAACAAAACAAACAAACAAGCAAGCAAACAAAAACCTTCTTCTCCTTATCTTTGTCCAGTCATTATTCAAAATCCTCCTGGTGTACAGACTTCAGGCTTGTTCGAATACTCTGTGTTTGTTATGTTTCTTGGCTCGTGATTAGGGCTGGGATATTCAAAAGAGCCTAAGGGAGTTGAATTTCGCTGGAATTTTCAAAGGAAACTGGGTACTTAACTCATTTGAAAATCCTAACCATAATTACAAGTGGATCATTAAAGGATTCAGTGTTAGGAGAAATACTGATATGAAGAGTAGGTATTTTTTAACCTACAGCCAGGTATTGCTACTCTAGCAGCAGCTGCTACTTCCCTCCCCTCTTCCACCTCTCAGCTGTGCCATGGAGGGCGGGGGGAGATGTTGCTTCTCTGCATATATTGTAGCTCAAAGACAAGTTTGATAAGAAGGTTTGAGAGCAAAGATGGGCAAGTGGTTAGATCCTAGAATCTGGTGGATCCTAGAATCTGGGAGATTCTGTGTGACTTTGGGTGGGTGACTTGTTGGCCTCTCTGCGATTCAGGTCCTCATTCCTGAAATGGAGATCATGGCCTGCCCTATATCACAGAAGTGTTGTGAAAATAAAATACATCGAAGGCAGTAAAGTGTTCAGGTGATGAGGATCATAAAAGTAACTTAGACTGAAGTTATGGGCTTATGGTAAATTTTTCAAGAGCACCTAAGTGAGGTCGGACACAGCCCCATTTTGAAAAGGCAGTTTTGAAAATGTTCTCCTGAAAGCGGGAATTAGGGAATGACGTTCTCTGACCTGTGCTATGCAGGAGTCAGCCCAGATAATCAGACAGGTGCCTTCTGGTTTTTAAAATCTGTTATATCAGTCCGTGCTCATTTTTAATGGAAATCTGGAGTTCAAAACCCGAAATCAGATTAAAACGCTGAGACCAAGTATTTCCTTGCACACAGTTGGAACTTGATGGTCATGATGATGGCACCCAGGAATTAAAACTGAGATCTGGGCTGGCCCCATCAGGCAGGGAGCCTACATAAAAGATTTTTCAAACTCAATAGCCAAGACAGATGGTGAAGAATTCATTTGAGGGATGTGGGAGGGTATTTGTGCAGCTGTCTCCTGGGACTCTCTCACTGTGTCTCATTCAAGGCACAATAATACACAGCTCCGTCCGCCAGCTCCAGGCCTGTGATGATCAGAACTGTAGCAGTGGCGTTAGCGTCAGAAGTGAACCTCCTCCGGGCAAAATTTGCGTGGTCACTGATGGTGCTTCCCTTCGCGCCTCTCCGGAGAATGTCCTGCGGGGCTTGGCTGGGGATCTGGCGGTACCAGTGGAGAGAGACACCGCTATAGCTGGTGCTGTAGGAGCAGCTGAGTGCCACAGCGTCTCCTTCTATGACAGACACGTCGAGTTCATAGATAGATAGATAGATAGATAGATTAGATAGTCTGAGTGCACACTTCTGAAACAGACAGAGCAGAGGAACCGAGGCAGAAGGAGAGTTACACCGATAGAGAAAGGCAGAGTGAGGGAAAGAAAGAGACAGCTGTTAGAAAGATAATTAAAGATGCAACTTCGGTATGAGAGAGACAGACTCATAGGCAATGAGGCAATAATTAATAATCATTTATATCTTAAGCATTTTACACTGAAATCCTGACATAGCAAAGCCTTTAAACACATGTTTAATTTTAAGCAAGGTGTGTAGCCCATTGATTTCAACAAGAGTAAAGTAAGTGCCCGCATGTTTTTCTGGATTGGGTCCTAACAATCTAGGAGCATTTAGAGTAGTAAACAATGAGCAACAAATGAAGTGATAGCAGGAAGAAATATGATTGAAAGTGAAAATACGGTTGCATACTGTGGAACTCTTTGCCAGAGGAGGTTGTGAAGGCCAAGACTATAACAGGGTTCAAAAAAGAACTAGATAAATTCATGGAGGATACGTCCATCAATGGCTATTAGCCAGGATGGGCAGGGATGGTGTCCCTAGCGTCTGTTTGCCAGATGCTGGGAATGGGTGACAGGAGGTGGAACACCTGATGATTCCCTGTTCTGTTCATTCCCTCTAGCACTTGGCATTGCCACTGTTGGAAGACAGGATACTGGGCTAGATGGACCATTTGTCTGACCCAGTATGGCCCTTCTTATGTTCTTATAGCACTTAAAGGCTTCAGTGATTCAAATGGCAGAGGTAATTTATTTAAATCAAAAGAGCAAAAAGTTTCCAGTGCAAATATACAAGATCCACCCATAGGGGGGCCATGGAACCAGACTTAGACAAATAAGTTGTCAAGCAGAAAAACACAGTGCCTTCCACACTATGTTGCCCTGAACAACCTTTCACTTTTTGTACAGTTACAGATATTACCCTACTCCACAGTGGGTCTGATAACACAGAAGTTCACAGAGGAGTCCTGGAGAGACACCTCTTCATTTTCCAAGGTCAGACACATCTTATTAATAAAATAATCATTATCCTCCAATACAAAACTGCTGAGAGTTTCCCAGGGGCAAACTTGTTCTCATCAGTAGACATGAAAGCTGTCAGTACATGCTGGGGAGGTTGGCTCAGATACTGACGGTACCAAAACAGGCAGGGGCTTCTGTCTGTCGCGGAGACGTTACACTGTTAAGTTGCATTGTGTCCAGCGCAGATTCTCACTTCCGGAGGTGACTGGGACACAGAAAAACTTTCAACAACACATGCAAAGGGGCAAAAAGTCTTGAAACACATTTTTATTCATCCTTCTTTCTGAAATATCTATCTATCTATCTATCTATCTATCTATCTATCTATCTATCTATCTATCTATCAAAGCACACCTGATGAATGAAAACTTGATTTTAAACAATTCCAGTGTTTGCCAAAATAATAACATAAAATCCCCATATGTTTTTGTTTTTGTGGGTTTTTCAGAGATTGCATTTTACTTACTAATACTGTAAAAGTTGCGGTTCTCAATATTTATACATCTACTTCCAAATGAAAATGGCTCTCACCTGACACCAGTAGAATAAGATGGATATGTAGATTCAAGCAGAGCATTTTGTAGCTTCAGATTATCTTCACTGATGCTTAGGCTTTGCAATTACTTACGATTTCTTCCTGCTGCTTCTCATTTTAAGTAACTGTTCATGTTATAAATAAGGAACCTGCTCTTTCTGTGACCTGTTCAGGCCTTCCTGTCACCTGCTGGAACTAAAGTAATTGTATAAACCAATAAATTAATACTGGATGTGTTGCTCTGCCATGCCCTCTCATAGAAAAGGGGAGAGGGAGCAAGAAAAGCATTCTCAGCCCACTCATGGGGAAAAACAAATTATTTTCTGGTGGCATCGATCATGGATGGTGTCTTCCCAGAGAAGCTGTACATACAGCCTTTAGATGTTTCATGAAAGTGATTGCGGAGCTAAGGTGGTTGGATGAAATTGAGAATGTAGCACTTCTTAAAACATTCTTCTACCCATATTTTCCACTCATCTTTCAAAACCTGCCTGCTGTAAAAGCTTCAATGGGACTCGGGTGCCTAACTCCCTTAGGCCCTTGTGAATCCTAGGCTATCCTCCTAAGAGAGGGAGGTTGGTGAACGGAGTCACAGTTCTAGGCAACTGCACCTATATTCCCCCTCCATGTTCCCAGCAGCCCTTTCTGGCTTCTGGCTCCTGGCTCCACAGCTGTTCCTTCTCTTGGGAAGAGAAAAGCATCTCCCCCCTTTCTCCTGACCAGGGTATTTCCAGGCTGCGCAGCTCCCTGCCTACACTGTGATGTCCCCAGTTACACAGACTGCCGAAGCAGGCCAACACCTCTTCTTTGCTTTGTCTTCTAAGGTAATTCCCCATAGTCTAAAATTACCACACTGCTTTTTTCTAAGCAAGCATACTTTATTCTTAAGGTAAAAGCAATACAGAGAAAATGTTTTAATTAGCAATTAGAGAACCTGCACACAAACTGATAAGTATATCAGATCCCCCTCTCTCTCATATATATCTATATATATCTATGTCTATAGGTATAGATATAGATATGACTCTGGTGGTTCATTCTATTTAATCTGTCCCTAAGGAGTGGGGCTCCTCATGGACAGAAGAGCCTGTCCATTTGCTGGATCTGGAAAAAGGCCCTGAGTCAGTTTTTATTCAGAAATCCATTCTCTATGTGGTGGTCTATACAGCATCCAGTTTTGATCAGTATGTGCATGTCTCCCCGGGGGATGGTGCCTACTGGGATGTATTAGAAGCTGAGGGCATTTTCCTCATCACCTCCCCACACCCACATTTTTCTCTGGTCTTCTGGGACCTGTGGTCTCCCACCCCCATGGAATTGTATACAATCCCTGGCCCACAGTGATGCTTACATTTAATACAGTATGAGCTCCCCAAAATACAGGAATTTGCTGTCACAGAGTGCACTAGATTAGCCTGCGATGTTGGAGATCTGGATTGTTCCCTGTTCTATCACAGATTCCCCATTTGAACTCAGACAAGACTGTGGTCATTTAGGGTCAGATTTTCAAAGATTTTTAGGCACCTAAAGATTCAACCAGGTTCCTAGTGGGGTTTTCAAATGTGCCTAACACACATTGCCTTAGCTCCCTTTAAACATCCTTTCTACAATTATTTCATTTTTTGAGGATCGTAATGGTCAGGACAGGGTCTGCTTCTCCATGAAGGTTTACCATTTTCTGACAAGGTCTTCTTCCTAGGGTCTCTTACAAATTTCATCCAAGCTGGGAGTTATTTTAACTTTCTCACTTCTGTGGCATAGACAGATTTCCCAAGTGCTTCCCCCAGTATTTCCCTTCCTTACCTGTTCCTAGCTCCTGGTCAGTGAGAGATCTGCTGACAGCTCTTCTCTGTAAAACAGAGTCATTGTCCCCCTGCTCCCAGTAAAGGGTTCCATTACTGATTAGGAGGACGTGTAGAACCCTCCAGTCATGGACCAACATCCCATGGTGCCAGGAGCTGTACAAATATAAAACAAAAGAGTCCCTACCCCCAAGTTCTCACAATCTGAGTATAAGACAAGATACAGCAGGAGGAGACAGACTGGGGGTGGGATCCCATTGTACTAAGTCCTGTGCAACCTATTAATGTTACCCTACCTCAAAGAGTTTACAGATGAGAGAGAAAAGATACAGGGGACACTTTAATGTGAGGGAAGGGAAGGTTTTTTGCAGAGGTCTGGGATGAGACTCTGTCACTGGGCCCTCTGCAGGGTGCAGTAATACACTGCTGTGTCTGCCAGGTCTAGGGCTGTGATAGTCAGAACCGTGGAGGTTTCATGAGCCTGGGGAGTAAATCTCTTCATGGCAAACTCTGCAAAATCCCGGACAGATCTGTATGCCTTGGCACCTATTCAGAGACCATACTGCGGGCCTTGGTCAGGAAACTGATGGTACCAGTAGAGAGAGATATCAGAATAGCTGGTATTGTAAGAACAGCTGAGTGTCACATTGTCCCCTTCTCCTCTAGACACTTTGGGTTTATTGGACTGGATCGATTCACCCAGCACAGCCTCTGCCACAAGAAATACACCAGTTATATACCATCAGAGTACCCAACCTAAACAGAGAGAGAGAGAGAGTATGGAAGGAAAGAAAGTTGAGACACTGAGATAAAAAGACAGACACAGAGAAAAAGAGAGAGTACTGGAAAGTTAAAGGTAATCATTTCTGTTTTAGGGAGCAGCAAACAGTTTATTTAGCAATGAGACAAAACCAAAATCACAATGACCAGGGCACAGAGTAATTATAAAAAAGCTTAGAATCAAACAGGGGCCCATGATTTCAGCAAAGCGGTCCCTGTTTTGAGATTCACAAGGCAACAGTGAAGCACAACAGTGAAGCAACAGGATCATCAACTGAATGTGTTCAACTGACCCAGATTCCTCCCTAAAAAGTTTAGGGGGGCAGATCTTAACCCAATGCCCAACTCCTGAGGAAATTAGGGGAGAGGAGTGGTGCTTGCTTCTTATTTCTCTGTGAAACAGTTTGTTTTCTGGCTCTTCTCCCCACCCCAGCTTTCAAAAAGTGTTGTTTGTAGTAGGGCTGTCAATTAATCAAAGCTAACTCATGTGATTAACTCAAAAATAATCATGATTTAAAAAATTAATTGTGATTAATCACAGTTTTAATCACACTTTTAAACAATAGCATACCAATTGAAATTTATTAAATATTTGGATTTTTTCTACATTGCCATATAAATTGTATTCTGTGTTGTAATTGAAATCAAAGTGTGTATTATTTTTATTACAAATATCTGCAGTATAAAAATGATAAAACAAAATAATATTTTTCAATTCTTCTCATACAATGTGTAGTGCAATCTCTTTGTTGTCAAACTGCAACTTACAAATATAGATTTTTTTCTTACATAACTGCATGCAAAAACAAAACAATGTAAAACTTTAGAGCCTACAAGTCCACTCAGTCCTTCTTCTTGTTCAGCCAATTGCTAAGACATTTACAGAAGATAATGCTGCCCTCTTCTTATTTACAATGTCACCAGAAAGTGAGAACAGGCATGTCATAAATATAAAGGGAAGGGTAAACACCTTTAAAATCCCTTCTGGCCTGAGGAAAAACCCTTTCGCCTCTAAAGGGTTAAGAAGCAAGGATAACCTCACTGGCACCTGACCAAAATGACCAATGAGGAGACAAGATACTTTCAAAGCTGCGGGGTGGGGGGGAGAAACAAAGGTTCTCTCTGTCTGTGTGTTGCTTTTGCTGGGAACAGAAAGGAATGGAGACTTAGAATTTAGTAAGTATCTAGCTAGATATGTGTTAGATTCTGTTTGTTTAAATGGCTGATAAAATAAGCTGTGCTGAATGGAATGTATATTCCTCTTTTTGTGTCTTTTTGTAACTTAAGGTTTTGCCTAGAGGGATTCTCTATTTTTTTAATCTGATTACCCTGTAAGGTATTTACCATCCTGATTTTACAGAGGTGATTCTTTTACTTTTCCTTCAATTAAAATTCTTCTTTTAAGAACTGGATTGCTTTTTCATTGATCTTAAGATTGATGGGTTTGGGTCTGTGTTCACCTATGCAAATTGGTGAGGATTTTTATCAAGCCTTCCCCAGGAAAGGGGGTGTAAGGTTTGGGAGGATTTTGGGGGAAAGACGTTTCCAAGCAGGCTCTTTCCCTGTTATATATTTGTTAGATGCTTGGTGGTGGCAGCAATAAAGTCCAAGGAGAAAAGGTAAAAGTTTGTACCTTGGGGAAGTTTTAACCTAAGCTGGTAAAAATAAGCTTAGGGGGTTTTCATGCAGGTCCCCACATCTGTACCATAGAGTTCAGAATGGGGAAGGAACCTTGACATGTTGGTAGCGGTGGAATTAACTTGAAATCGTTTTGAGATTAATTTCAGATTTTTTGAACCAGAAGCACAGATTTTTTAAAAGGAAACTTTTTTTTTCCTTTGGGCTGCTGGAAAGCAGGTTTTAAGCTCAGAGCAGTTAGAGTTTTTTTTGTCTCTGCTTGGGGGCCAGAGCAGAGACAAAAGGGAATTGTATTTTGTGAGCTGGAGTTTTCTCTACCTAAAGGCAGGGTAGTTAACCTCCTGCAGGGAAATTCACAAGTCTTCACAGACCTAAATAGGGGGGGTTGTTTGTTTTGTTTTGTTTTGTTTTTACCTAAAAGCAGCTAGAGGGGTTTTCTGTCTATTTGCCTGGAGACAAAGGTGCTAGGGGGTTTTTTTTAGGATTTTTCTGTAGGCTGACAATCACTATCAGAGAACTTAGGAATCCGGTTACAGCACAACCTAGATAGATAGATAGATAGATAGATAATGTGTGTGTGTATATATATATATATATATATATATATATATATATATATATATATATATTGACAAGCCAATTTTTGTTTGTTTGTTTGTTTTATTTCTAACTCTCGGGTGTAAAGTTAGTTAAAAACAGAGAGGCAAACATGACAGACCCCAAGGCAAAAACAACCAAAGAGGCTGCCCACAGGAGAGACCAGGAGGCAGCGAGAGAGACAGAAAAAAACCAAGAGGATGCCCACAGGAGAGCTATGGAGGCAATGAAAGAGGCAGAAAAACACCAAGAGGCTGCTCACAGGAGAACTATGGAAGAAAAGGAAAAAGAGAGGAAGCATGCTGAGGAGGAGAAGGGAAAAGAGAGGAAGCATGCACTGGAGATGGAGAAGGCAAAGGCTGAGCAGAATCTATTGGATAACCCTAACTATCCTTCCCCAACAATCCACAAATGCGAGCGACTATGTCCACAGTATGATGAATCCAGTGATATTGCTGAATATTTTCTCACCTTTGAGAGACTGTGCACTCTCCATAAAATTCCTCAAGCTCACAAGATGACCACATTGGTCGCAAAATTAACTGGAAGAGCTCTGGACATATTCAATAAGATGCCTATTGATGAGGCTTCTGACTATAATAAGTTCAAGGATTTGGTTTTAAAGCAATTTGAAATTACATATGAAACATACTGAGTAAAATTTTGAACCCTTAAGAGAGGGCCTGGACTAAGTAATGTGGCTTATCTAAACCAGATGAAGGACCTGTTAGATAAATGGGTCCAAGGAATGGGTGTCACTAGCTTTGATGAAATGTGTGATTTGATAGCTCAGGAGCAATTCCTGAATATGTCCAAGGAGGAAATAAAACAGTGTTTTTGGGATAAGGAAATGGACTCAGCAGAAAGTCTTGCTTCTTATGTTGATCAATATGAGCAGTCCCAGACCACCAGAGAGGCGGGGCAAGCTGGAACAAAATGCGTGGAGGGAGGAGAGAGGAACAACCCTGGTTGCAGTTGGAGCAGATACCAGAAGGGACACCCTCAGACCACACCCTACTACCGGGGGCAGCCCAAGGCCCCAACTACACACCAAGGAATACTCCAGACACCTTATCATTCTGCCACACCATTCTCCAGCAACCTACCTTGCCCCAGTGACCTGTCAGCTGGACGATGTTTTAAATATAATGAGCCGGGGCATGTGAAGGCCAACTGCCCCAAGAACCCCAACAGATTACAGTTCATTGCTCCAGAATCACACCAGAGGTCCTCAGGCCCAGATACCTCCCAGATACTCTCAGAGCAGAGGGAAACTGTGAGTGTGGGCAGGAAGAAGGTCACTGCATGGAGGGACACGGGCGCACAAGTGTCAGCTATCCATGCTTCCTTAGTGGACCCCAATTTAATCTACCCAGAGATCCAAGTGATGATTCAACCCTTCAAGTCCAACTCTTTTATTCTGCCTACAGCCAAGTTGCCTGTCCAGTACAAGGGCTGGTCAGGAACATGGACTTTTGCAGTCTCTGATGATTATCCCATCCCCATGCTGTTGGGGGAAGACTTGGCCAATTGTGTGAAGCTAGACAAGAGGGTGGGAATGGTAACCTGCAGCCAGGCTAAACCAGCCGTCACGCCTAGCTCTGTTCCAGAAACTTCTACCAGGACCTGGTCAGAGGTTGACCCCATGCCAACGTCTGCAACAGCAGTAGTGGATCCAATCCCAGAGACCCAGACAGAGCCAGTCTCAGAACCGGAACCAGCAGCAGCCAATAACCCTACACAGGAGGCTCAGCCGGAGCCTGAACTCCAACATAGTGCACCGGCGGACAGCGGTTCACAGTCAATGGAAACAGCCCCATCCCCTACATCGCTTCCAGAGGGACCAAACATAGGTCCACAATCCAATCAGGAACTGATGTTTCCAGCATCAAGGGAACAATTCTAGACCGAACAGGAAGCAGATCAAAGCCTCCAGAGAGCTTGGAGAGTGGCCCGGAGCAACCCACCACCTCTCAGCTCTTCTAATTGATTCAGGTTTGTTGTAGAAAGAGGACTTTTATACAAGGAAACTCTTTCTGGTGGACACCAGGAAGACTGGCATTCTCAGAGACAATTGGTAGTTCCAACTAAGTATCGGGTCAAGCTCTTGAGCTTAGCCCATGATCATCCTAGTGGCCATGCTGGGGTGAACAGGACCAAAGACCATTTGGGGAAGTCATTCCACTGGGAGGGAATGGACAAGGATGTCTCTACCTATGTCCAGTCTTGTGAGGTATGCGAAAGAGTGGGAATACCCCAAGACCAGGTCAAACCCCTCTCCAGCCACTCCCCATCATTGAAGTTCCATTTCAGCAAGTAGCTGTGGATATTCTGGGTTCTTTTCCAAAAAAGACACCCATAGGGAAGCAGTACATACTGACTTTCATGGATTTTGCCACCCAATGGCCGGAAGCAGTAGCTCTAAGCAACACCAGGACTAAAAGTGTGTGCCAGGCACTAGCAGACATTTTTGCCAGCGTACGTTGGCCCTCTGACATCCTCACAGATGCAGGATTTCCTGGCAGGAACTATGGAAATCCTTTGGGAAGCTCATGGGGTGAATCACTTGGTTGCCATCCTTTACCATCATCAAACAAATGGCCTGGTGGAGAAATTTAATGGGACTTTGGGGGCCATGATATGCAAATTCGTAAATGAGCACTCCAGTGATTGGGACCTAATGTTGCAGCAGTTGGTCTTTGCCTACAGAGCTGTACCACATCCCAGTTTAGGGTTTTCACCATTTGAACTTGTATATGGCCGCGAGGTTAAGGGGCCATTACAGTTGGTGAAGCAGCAATGGGAGGGGTTTACACCTTCTCCAGGAACTAACATTCTGGACTTTGTAACCAACCTACAAAACACCCTCCGAAACTCTTTAGCCCTTACTAAAGAAAACCTACAGGATGCTCAAAAAGAGCAAAAAGCCTGGTATGATAAACATGCAAGAGAGCATTCCTTCAAAGTAGGAGACCTGGTCATGGTTTTAAAGGTGCTCCAGGCCCATAAAATGGACGCGTCATGGGAAGGGCCATTCACGGTCCAGGAGCGCCTGGGAGCTGTTAATTATCTCATAGCATTCCCCACCCCCAACTGAAAGCCTAAGGTATACCATATTAATTCTCTAAAGCCCTTTTATTCCCAAGAATTAAAGGTTTGTCAGTTTACAGCCCAGGGAGGAGATGACGCTGAGTGGCCTGAAGGGGTCTACTATGAAGGGGAAAGTGCTGGTGGCATGGAAGAGGTGAACCTCTCCATGACATTTGGGCGTATGCAGCGACAGATCCAGGAGCTGTTCACTAGCTACACACCGACGTTCTCAGCCACCCCAGGACTGACTGAATGGGCATACCTCTCCATTGACACAGGTAATGCTTACCCAATTAAAGTCCAACCTTACCGGGTGTCTCCTCCAGCTAAAACTGCTATAGAACAGGAGATCCAGGATATGCTGCAGATGGGGGTAATCCTCCCCTCTGGCAGTGCATGAGCATCTCCAGTGGTTCTAGTTCCCAAACCAGAAGGGGAGATACGTTTTTGCATGGACTACCATAAGCTAAATGCTGTAACTCACCCAGACAACTATCCAATGCCACGCACAGATGAACTATTAGAGAAACTGGGACAGGTCCAGTTCATCTCTATCTTGGACTTAACCAAGGGGTGCAGGCAGGTACCGCTAGATGATTCCGCCAAGGAAAGATCAGCCTTCACCACACATGTCGGGCTGTATGAATTTAATGTTCTCCCTTTCGGGCTGCAGAATGCACCGACCACCTTCCAAAGACTTGTAGATGGTGTCCTAGTGGGATTAGGAAAATATGCAGTCGCCTACCTTGACGATGTGGCCATATTTTTGGATTCCTGGGCAGAACACCTGGAAAATCTACAAAAAGTTTTCAAGCGCATAAGGGAGGCAGGACTAACTGTTAAGGCTAAGAAGTGTCAAATAGGCCTAAACAGAGTGACTTACCTTGGACACCAGGTGGGTAAAGGAACTATCAACCCTCTACAGGCCAAAGTGGATGCTATCCAAAAGTGGCCTATCCCAAAGTCAGAGAAACAGGTTCAATCCTTCTTAGGCTTGGCCAGTTATTACAGGTGATTTGTACCACAATACAGCCAAATCGCTGCCCCACTGACAGACCTAACCAAAAAGAAATGGTCAAATGCCGTTCAGTGGACCAAAAAGTGTCAGAAGGCCTTTAACCAGCTTAAAGCAACACTCATGTCTGATCCTGTGCTAAGGGCCCCAGACTTTGACAAACCGTTCCTAGTAACCACAGGTGTGTCCAAGCGTGGTGTGGGAGCAGTTTTAATGCAGGAAGGACTGGATCAAGAATTCAACCCTGTAGTGTTTCTCAGCAAGAAGCTGTCTGAGAGGGAAAGCAACTGGTCAGTCAGTGAAAAAGAATGTTACGCCATTGTCTACGCTCCAGAAAAGCTATGCCCATATGTTTGAGGATGGCGTTTCCACCTGAAAACTGACCATGCTGCCCTACAGTGGCTTCATGCCGCCATGGGAAATAACAAAAAAGTTATTTGGTGGAGTTTAGCTTTCCAAGATTTTGATTTTGACATCCAACACATCTCAGGAGCTTCTAACAAAGTGGTTGATGCACTCTCCCGTGAAAGTTTCCCAGAATCAACAGGTTAAAATCGTCCTTGAGATGTGAAAATATTGTTAGTCTTTATACACTTGGTAGTATATTTAGAGGTGCATGTGTCTTATTAACTCTGTTTTCTCCTAGAGTTCCAGGAAGAAATCCCAGCCAGCATTTCACCCTATCTGTGATTCGGGGGGGGGGGGCGTATCATAAATATAAAGGAAAGGGTAAACACCTTTAAAATCCCTCCAGGCCAGGGGAAAAACCCTTTCACCTGTAAAGGGTTAAGAAGCTAGAAAAACCTCACTGGCACCTGACCAAAATGACCAATGAGGAGACAAGATACTTTCAAAGCTGCAGGAGGCGGGGTGTGGGGTGCGGGGGGAAGAAACAAAGGTTCTCTCTGTCTGTGTGATGTTTTTACAGGGACCAGAACAGTAATGCAGGTCAGAACTCCTGTAAAGGGCTAATAAGCAATCTAATTAGATATGCATTAGATTCTGTTTTGTTTAAATGGCTGATAAAATAAGTTGTGCTGAATGGAATGGATATTCTTCTTTTTGTGTCTTTTTGTAACTTAAGGTTTTGCCTAGAGGGATTCTCTATGTTTTGAATCTG
The DNA here is from genome assembly GCF_009764565.3 of Dermochelys coriacea. Classification (NCBI taxonomy): domain Eukaryota; kingdom Metazoa; phylum Chordata; order Testudines; family Dermochelyidae; genus Dermochelys; species Dermochelys coriacea. The sequence goes on from NC_050080.1 coordinate 40,341,440, forward strand.
ATTACCCTGTAAGGTATTTACCATCCTGATTTTACAGAGGTGATTCTTTTACTCTTTCTTCAATTAAAATTCTTCTTTTAAGAACTGGATTGCTTTTTCATTGTTCTTAAGATTGAAGGGTTTGGGTCTTTGTTCACCTATGCAAATTGGTGAGGATTTTTATCAAGGCTTCCCCAGGAAAGGAGGTGTAGGGTTTGGGAGGATTTTGAGGGGAAAGACATTTCCAAGCGGGCTCTTTTCCTGTTATATATATATTTTTAGATGCTTGGTGGTGGCAGCAAAATAAAGTCCAAAGGCAAAAGATAAAATAGTTTGTACCTTGGGGAAGTTTTAACCTAAGCTGGTAAAATAAGCTTAGGGGGTTTTCATGCAGGTCCGCACATCTGTACCCTAGAGTTCAGAGTGGGGAAGAAATCTTGACACCTTCCAAAATCTGAGAGGGACAAGGTATGGAGCATGATTTCAGAAGTCTTAAAAGAGCAACATGCCAATGCGGAACCACCAAAAAAGAGCCACCGAAGAAGAAAATGAACCCTCTGCTGGTGGCATCTGATTCAGATGATTAAAATGAACATGTGTCAGTATGCACTACTTTGGATTGTTATCTCACAGAACCCATCATAAGCATGGACGCATGTCCCCTGGAATGGTGGTTGAAGCATGAAGGGACATATGAATCTTTAGCACATCTGGCATGTAAATATCTTGTGAAGCTGACTACAATAGGTAACACTGTAAACAAGAAGTGGGCAGCATTATCTCCTGAAAATGTAAACAAACTCGTTTGTCTTAGTGATTTGCTGAACAAGAAGTAGGACTGAGTGGACTTGCAAGCTCTAAAATTTTACATTATTTTATTTTTGAATGCAGGGTTTTTTTGTATATAATTCTACATTTGTAAATTCAACTTTCATGATAAAGAGATTGCACTACTGTATTTTTATTCAGTGAATTAAAAAATACAATTTCTTTTGTTTTTTTACACTGCAAATATCGTAACCAAAAATAAAAATAAAGTGAGCATTGTACACTTTGTATTCTATGTTGTAATTGAAATAAATATATCTGAAAATGTAAAATACATCCAAAAATATGAAAATAAATGTTATTCTATTATTAACAGTGAGATTAATTGCATGATTAGTCATGATTAATTTTTTTAATCCCACAATTAATCATGATTATTTTTTAATCACTTGACAGCCCTAGTTTGTAGTTGTGACCATCTATGTGCAATAAATAAAATGTTTAGACATTAGTTGACTTCTTTGCCTCCTCAGGGAAGCAGAGAGACTTACTTGCATAAGAAGCTGGGCAAACAGAAAGACTGAAGGACACAAAGAGAGAGCTGGATGGATGGATGCTGATTTCAGTGGAGCTGAAATGCTTTACAGAAGCTAAGAATTGGTCCCAATAGAGTTAGACCAGAGCTGAGGTGATGGAACAGAGATCAGAACCTCGTCCAGTGTCTTTTACAGCATGTTGTCAGCTGCAGCAAATCCTGTTACAATTTTCCAAGTTTGGTTTGTTGATTGCTTTGTTTTTCTGACAACACATTTTCACTTAAAGGTTGTAAATTCATTCATATACTAATTCATATAAACATAATTGAGATAATAATGCATCGGGCTTGGTCTGCATAGCCTGGTGGGTATAACACTACACAGGGATACCAAGTATCAGAGGGGTAGCTGTGTTAGTCTGTATCCACAAAAACAATGAGGAGTCTGGTGGCACCTTAAAGACTAACAGATTTATTTGGGCATAAGTTTTTTTGGGTAGAAAAAATCTGAAGAGGGGGAATTCAATCTCCCTGGACACCCAATACCAGACTTAAACTTCGCCATTCTTCAACAAAAAAAAAACCTTCAAAAACAGACTTCAATGAGAAACTGCAGAACTGGAATTAATCTGCAAATTTGAAACCATCAAATTAGGCCTGAATAAAGACTGGGAGTGGCTGGGTCACTACAAAAGTATCTTTTCCTCTGTTAATACTCACACCTTCTTGTCAACTGTTGAGAATGGGCCATATCCACCCTGATTGACTTGGCCTTGTTAGCACTGAGCCCCCACTTGGTAAAGCAACTCCCATCTTTTCATATGCTGTATATTTATACCTGCCTACTGTATTTTCCACTCCATGCATCTGATGAAGTGGGTTATATCCCACTAAAGCTTATGCCCAGATAAATGTGTTAATCTCTAAGGTGCCACAAGGACTCCTCATTGTTTTTACCAAATAAATCTGTTAATCTTTAAGGTGCCACCAGACTCCTCGTTGTTTTTACACAGGCATAGAAACTGAAACTTCCTTCCAGACATGGAAAGAGCAGAAGGAACTGACTTTGGCAGAGATATGTTATAAAAAACGGTCAGATAGAAAAAGACTCTCTGCCGCCATCCGCGTGTGTGAGCACCTAGCTCACTTCGTGTATCACCGGAGACGCAGCTCTGCCCCAGTGTGGGTCTCAGAGCACAGTGACACACGGCTCTGTCTTGAAAGGACACAGCCTTGATCTTCAAGGGAACCGTCTTATTAGAGTCGAACAAAACAGTTGAGAATTTTCCGGAGGTGAACGCGTGCTTCCCAACAGGAGATTTATAGGCTGTCAGGATATGCTGGGGTGCTTGGTTCGGATACTGGCGGTACCAGAAGAGATTCGGGCTGGTGAAATCTTTGGTGAAATTACACTGTAATACTACATCGTGTCCCTCTGAGACTGTCACCTCCAGAGGAGACTGAAACACAGAATCACCTTCAACAAAACTTGTAAAGGGAATAAACGGTCATTAAAGAACTTTACTTTTTCCTTTTTCTTTCTTCTATATATCTGTAATTTCAGTACTAGTTTATGTACAAACTGGCTTCCATTATGAAACCAAGCTTTGTTTTCCAAGAAGACAAAGTTTTCCTCCAGAAAAGTTGGATGAAGTTTGTTGTTCTGGTTAAAATATTCTTTTTTCTTAATAAGTACTGTGTGACCATCAGGAAGCTGAGTGCCCAACTCTCCTTAGGATCTTTTGAAATCCTACCCTGTAATAGTAGGAAATCTGTAGCTTTTAAGTAACATATGTACTATATAATATACTAAACTCAGTCCAAGTAAACATTTCTGACCTGAGTAAACAAGCAGAAGATAGAGCTGTAGTCCCAGCAGTAAAGCATTTTTGTTACATAAATTTATCTCGCCTGCCCCCCCCCCCGCCCCCAGTCTTTGGTTGGTTATAAAATTCTTCCTCTTAGTTTTTATTAAATGTTAATTCCGGCTTTAAACGTTTGATATGCTCTTTCTGAGGTCACCTCCTCTCTTCCCTGTCCGTCTTATGATACTGAAGTCTCAAGGGAACTTATGTCAATCAGGTTTTGACTCATCAGATATTGTTATAGAAAGGTTTCAGAGTAGCAGCCGTGTTAATCTGTATTCGCAAAAAGAAAAGGAGTACTTGTGGCACCTTAGAGACTAACAAATTTATTTGAGCATAAGCTTTCGTGAGCTACAGCTCACTTCATCGGATAAATTTGTTAGTCTCTAAGGTGCCACAAGTCCTCCTTTTCTTTTTGTTATAGAAAGAAATATCTAATGTAACGTGAAACGTCACCATGTGTGAGTCAGGGGCGCCCACTGGCGGTTATAAGAAACCATGCAAGAAAATACCAAAAGCCAGCAAGAAAGCCATTTCAGAGACTTTCTGAGACCACAAAGTCTTATTGTTAAATGGAATTTCTCAGGTTGCTCTAGATCAACCGCCAAGCATGGGCTTCAGGTAGTAATCCTTGGTGACATTCTCTCGCCTGTGTTTTACAAGAGAGTAGAGGACATGATCACAATGCTCCCTTCTGCCCTTAAATCTAAATGTTTATTAGATGTGTGGTGTTTAGCTCAAGCAGAGAGAGAAACCTTTTTCTGATTTAAACAGATGATTCCTACCAGCCAGTCCTGAATTACGCGCTTTGGACAAAGTGTTGGTTTATCGCTTCCATGACAGATGTAGGCTATATCGAGTATCCCTATGCAACAGATAAAATGTTTAGACATGAAATGCACTTCTTGGGCTCTGTGATTCCCTGGCGAGGCATGTGCTTGAATAAGAAGCTGGGTGAAGACAAAGACTGACAGACACAAAGAGAGACCTGAGTGGATGGATGTTCATTTCAGTGCAGCTGAAACGCTTTACAGCAGCTAAGAACCTCGCCCAATAGAGTTAGACCAGAGTTGCGGTGATGGGAGAGAGATCAGAACCTCCCCCAGTGTCTTTTACCGCATTTTTCCAGCTGCAGGAAATCCTGGTACAATTTTCCAAATTTTGCTTGTTAGCTGGTTTATTTTACAGACAACAAATATTTTCATATAAAGGTTATAAATCATGCATATATTAATTCACATAAGTATAACGGCGATAATAACTCCTCGGGCTCGGTTTGCACAGCATGGTGGCTCTAACACGCCACGGGGATAGAAACGGAAAGATCCTCCCAGACATGGGAAGAGCAGAAGGAACTGAACTTGGCAGAGACGGGTCATAAAAAAGTGTCAGGGAGGAAAACAGTCTCTGCCACCATCGGTGTGTGTGAGCACCTCGCTCACTTCTTGTATCGCCAGAGATGCGGCTGAAAAGTTTCCTGAGGTGAAGATGTTCTTCTCTGCTGGAGACTGATACACTGTCAATATATGGTGGGCAGGGTTAGTGCAAGGATATTTTGCACCCTTGGCAAAACTTCCACCTTGCGCTTCCTCTTCCCCTTCCCCTCCCCCCAGAGCATCGCTTATTATAAACTTCCAAAAATGAATACTGAATAATGCGGCATTGTGCATTAGAATTAATACACGTTCGAATTGAAAATTTATTCTTTCTTCTTTTTGCTTATCAGCCTTCCGCTTACGAAATTGTGCCCTAGACAATTTTTTCCTATCTGCCACGAGGCTGCAGCAACTGAAAACGAAAAAAAAAATGCAATTTTATTCCTATCAGTTCTTTTTCTTGTTCACTATTAAAAGTAAAGGCTAAAGAACACGTCACTTACTAACTATGAGTCACTATTTGAATTTCATCAACTGTTTGAGGTAAACATTGATTATGAGATCAAGATGACTTTTCCTTAAAATTAAGCAATGTTGATTGTAATCGGAAATACACCTTTTTGTAGTCACTTATACTTCCTTCCTTCATTCTTTCATATCAAAATCTACTACTTTTTATTCTGCCTTTAGAATATCCAATTATTGTTATTAATAACATTTATAAAATTAGAAAGGCGGATACTCCATCATACAACAATTGGCGATATCAACATGACAAATTTCAACAACCTACACAGGCGTATTCGCACATGATAAACAGATACACTGCAATACTGAACAGCCACACACAACTGACACAAAGTATTAGCGAAATGATGCAGCAGCACTTGCCAGAGTCTTAGATCTGAAACAACTCAACAGAAATAGTTAGCCTTAGTCAACAACCTCCGAAAACCAGTGAACTTAGCATTATAAACGGCCTGTCAGAACGGGTGATGGCCGCCGGCGACGAGAAAAATGACATCATTGCCACTTTGTACCATAGTGAAGCATTTCAGAGTAGCAGCCGTGTTAGTCTGTATTCGCAAAAAGAAAAGGAGTACTTGTGGCACCTTAGAGACTAACAAATTTATTTGAGCATAAGCTTCCGTGAGCTCCAGGTTTTTTTTTCCCACCAAATGCATCCGATGAAGTGAGCTGTAGCTCACGAAAGCTTATGCTCTAATAAATTTGTTAGTCTCTAAGGTGCCACAAGTACTCCTTTTCATAGTGAAGCAGTACACTTATGCCCGCCACGCAGAGCTGATATAGGCTGTAGCTGTAATGTACGAGAGAACGACAAGTTAAAATGCAAGTTCAACGACGTTTCTCTTTTTTTTATTCATTCGTTTTTCAGCAATAGTGTAATTTGGGGCACCGCTTTTTGTCTCCCCCAAATCTTGGCATCCTAGGCAGCCACATAGTTCACCTAGTGGTTACACCAGCTCTGATGCTGGGATGATTGGTTCGGATATTGATGAAACCAAAAGAGATTTGGGATGCTGAAAGCAGTTGTGAAATTACACTGCAAAGTGGTGGGTTGCCGCTCTGATATTTTCATTTCTGCAGAAGGCTGAAACACAGAATTACTTTGACCAAGACCTGTCAAAAGAATAAAACCATTAGTGAAATTATATTTCTGAGTTCATATTTTTACACAAAAATCTTCAATGATCTTCTGTAGAAACTGGTTTCCATTTTAAAGCAAAGTACCTCGAAATAAAAGCATAAAACCATAAAAGCATATGGTTCTCTGGTTCAGAGAATCTAGATTCTTTTCTTTTTTTTAATTGTGTGGGATTTTCAAAAGATCGTTAGAAAATTGGGTACCTAATTCCCCTAGACTTCTTTGAAAATCCTAGCCCGTTATAACACGACTTGTGTAGCTCTTAAGAAATGCAATAATTTCAATAAAAATTAACGTCTCTCATCTGACTTCACAAGTAGAACACAGATCTGTAGAGCAAGGCAGAAGACCATTTTGCAACTTCAAATTCTCCTAGTTTTTTGCTAGGCTCTTTATGGAATTATTAAATAATTCTTCCTCCTGGTTTGGGTATTAAAAGAATGTGTCTGCTATAAAAATGCCCTCTTTGTGACTTCCCCCCTCCCTTCCTTCTCCTCTTCGTGACATGAAAGTCACAAAAGAAATGCTGTCCAGGGAGTGTCTGGTTCAATTACACCTTAAATATATAAAAGGCAATGTAAAATGTAATTACCAGAAAGTCAGGCACCTCCCTAGTAGACATAGTAAATCCTACAGGCACATTTGAAAAATGAGAAGGAAAATAGAATGGCCGTAGTGGGTCAGACCAATGGTCCACGAAGCCCAGTGTCCTGTCTTCCAATAATGTCCAATGCCACGTTCTTCACAGGGAATGAACAGATCAGGGTGATCACCCAGTGATCCATCCCCTGTCATCCAGTCCCAGTGTGACATTGCACCCCATAATGCCTTATGGAAATATGCTTATGAATGTATATATGACATAACTGGAATATGTTTTATGTTACATATGCCGTGTAACATATCTCTGCAAAGGTTATGATCTACTAAATATATTCATCCTATGTTAATGCATGTATCATTTTTGTTTTCAAAGTTATGAATAGTGGCTGTGTACTTGTTTGATTTTAAGTAGCCTTAATAAAGCATTTGGTCAGCTTCTTGAGAAAGGAATGTGCAAGATAAATGCCCAATCAAGAAACACTTAAAGGACAATGGATCTTGGAAGACTCCAATCCACATAATAAATCTTCCTGGAGACATTCAAAATAGATGTGGTCAATGGCTGCTGCCTATAAAAACTGAGTCAGGCATGGACATGTGACTTTCTCATGTGACTCCAAAATTCCATTGTGGAGCTGGATTTTGCATAGGAGAGAGGAGGGGGTCTCCACCCACAAGAGAAAGTCTATTTAAGCCCCTGGGAGACCCCTCCATTTTATCTTCAGCTGTCTCAAGAGATAGCCTCTCCACCCCCAAAGGATACCTGAAAGAAACTGGAATAAAGGACAGTAATCACAGGGGTGTGAGTGATTGCTGGACCCAGACTAGAAGGAGGATAGTCTCTAAAAGAAGCTTATTGGAACATTGCTGAGGGTGAGATTTCATCTGTAATTATTTTCTAAGGTACCTAATGAGGCTATATAGAGGATTTCTAGTTTTATAAAATCTCCTAGATGCCTAACTCTCACTGAATCCCTCGAGGCACCTATCTTCCTCTTAAGCAGGGGTTCTTAAACTGGGGGTCAGGACCCCTCAGGGGGTCATGAGGTTATTACCTGGCGGGGATCGTGAGCTGTCAGACTTCACCCCAAACCCTGCTTTGCCTCGAGCATTTATAATGGTGTTAAATATATTAAAAAGTGTTTTTAATTTATAAAAACTCATACTCAAAGGGTCACACTCAAAGGCTTGCTATGTGAAAGGGATGACCAGTAAAAAGGTTTGAGAACCACGGCACCCAAGGGCTAGATTCACAAAGGGACTTATGCACCTAAAGTGTCAGGTAGGTGCCTAAATGCCAGAATCAGGTCTTACTGGGATCCACAACCCCCCCCCCATTCAACTGTCCCAAAGCCTTGTAGTGGTCTAAAATCTCTCACTGTGTAATGTTTTTTCAGTAAAACTTCCCCTAGGTTCTTGTTTTTTGCCTATGAGTATGCACACTGTCATGACAGGAATGTGGAGGCATAAACCCCAGAGTGATTCGCAAGCTGGAGGAATATGGGGTGATCCTGCACCTAACTCACCCGCTGGGCCCAGCCCGGTAAGTGTGCCCAGACTTCACCTATCGGATCGGCCCCTGTAGGCAGTTGACACACAAGCTGGGAGTGAGGAGGAGCCCCTCCCTCTTTACTTTTATCCCAGTCTTTAGGGTACTCACCTGAGATGTAGGAGACCTCTGGTTCAAGTCCCCCCTTCCACCTGAGTGGGAGAAGAGATTTGAACAGGGATCTGTAATCTTGTAGGTGAGTATCCCAACTGCTGGGCTATGGGATATTCAGTGGGGGGCTCCCTCAACCTGTCCTGAAAAAGTTGCTCCACTGTGAATAAACACTGAGAGATTCATGGCAGGGGCGGGGGTGGGAATAAGTCTATAGCCTGGTGATGGGAGCACTTACTGGGGAGGTGGGGACCCAGTCCAGTAGACTTTTTAAAATTATTTATCCACAGTGGAACAGATTCAATAGTCCCCCCCCCCCCACCCCCATCAGAATATCCCATAGCCCAGTGAGTACCTTAACTATTGGGTTAAAAGTTACAAGGGATCGCCTCCTGTCCCTCTCACAGCTTAATGGCAAGAGAAGGCTTGCAAGTGAGAATCTAGAGAGGCATTTCCATACAGCCCAGACTTGGGCACCTATCTCCCTGAGAGAGGAGGGTTTAGCACACACACCACTCAGCTTGGTATCTCCCTGTTGGCTAGTTTACGGGAGGAGCCGCCTAGCCTGCTCTCTCTTGTGTATCCCATTCGGAGGTGTCTGTCTCTCCCAGCTCATTGTAAAGAGAGTCTGGACACCAGACTTGGGTTTTGTGAATCCCAGAGATTTCTGTAGGCACCTAAAACATATTCAGCTTCACTGCACCCAAGTTCCTTTGTGAACTCACCACACATACTTTCTAGAAACTTCACTCAGTCCCTACGTTTCCGCGTATATAATAAAATAGGGGGTACTGACACTTCCCAGCATCACAGTGGTGTTTGTGGGATAAATGCAGCAATGTTTGTGGAGTGCTGAGGTTACATTGGGATACAGACCCGGGACAGAGATCCCAGAAGCAGGGAGATGTGGTAAGTACAGTTTAGGACAGTGCAAAAGTAATAAAAACCTGATCTTAATATTAATCTGAACCCAAAATCTCAGTCATAAACCCTGTCATAACCATACAGGTAAGGGTAGACTAGAATTCCTCCTTACTTGTAAGGGGTTAAGAAGCTCAAATAACCTGGTTGGCACCTGACCAAAGGGACCAATGGGGAAAGAAGATACTTTCAAATCTTGGAGGGAGGCGGGGGGAAGGTTTTGTGGTGTGTTCTCTGGGGAAAGCAGAGAAGCATCAGGTCAAAAAAACCTCCTTCTCCTATAAACCATCCTGTACAAGTCTCTGATAGTACAAAAAGAGTAAGTAAATAAGGCAAGGCACGTTAGATTACCTTTTGTTTTCAACTTGTGAATTTTCCCTTTGCTAGAGGGAGGTTTATCCCGGTTTTTTTTAACTTTATAGTTTTGCCTAGAGGGGAATCCTCTGTATTTTGAATCTGATTACCCTGTAAAGTATTTACCATCCTGATTTTGCAGAGGCGATTCTTTTACCTTTCCTTTAAATAAAATCCTTCTTTTAAGAACCTGACTGATTTTTCCATTGTTCCAAGACCCAGGGGTTTGGGTCTTTGATAATTTTGTAACGAATTGGTTAGGATATTATTCTCAAGCCTCCCCAGGAAAGGGGGTATAAGGGCTTGGGGGGATTGCTGGGGGAAGAGGAACTCCAAGTGGTCCTTTTCCCTGGTTCTTTGTTAAATCACTTGGTAGTGGCAGTGTTACTTAAACCCAAGGTACAAGGTATAATTTGTATAGGGGGAGATTTTAACCTATGCTGGTAGAAATAAGTTTAGGGGATCTTTCATGCAGGTCCCCATGTCTGTACCCTAGAGTTCAGAGTGTGGAGGGAACCCTGACAAACCCTAACTCAGAATCCTAATGCTAGCCATAACTCCTCACCCTAACCATAACCAACACTCTAATCCTAATTCCAAACCCCAACTTCTCCCTAATCATAACCTAAATCCTAATCATAAACCTCACCCTAAACATAAACTCATCCCTAGCCTTCAATCTAACCTATTCTTTAATCAGTAATCCTAAAACTAACTCCTTCACCCTAATTTTCTTCTAACACTAATTGTATCTTTAATCCTGACCCTAATCTTAAACATAACCCCGGTCCTAACCAGAACATTAAACAGTAACTTCTACCCCTACTCTAACACTGATTTATCTACACCAACCACAACTCTAATTATACACAAACCCCTAATTTAATACTAACACTAATCCCTAATGCTAATCTTACACCCTAATCTTAAATACTAACCCTTAATCGGTCTAACTGTAATCTCCACACCTCTAGCTCCTGACTGTGCCCCAACCCAAAGCATTAACCCGAACCCTAATCCTTAACCTCAATAATACAGATAAATTTAACCCTACATTCTAAGCAGTAGGTGTAATCATAGTAACCTTTAATCCCTGACTCCTAATTGTAACTCAAATGCTACCCGGGGTAGGGTAAAAAAAGGGGGAAGGTGAAGAATAAGACAGAGATATTAAGGGATAAAGATTACACTCTGAGTTCTTGAGACACCGGAAGTCTCAGCTATTTCAGTCCTTTGTGTTTCTCAGTTGGTGGGGTTTTTGTGCAGCTCCCCTGGTGGCTTTGCTCGCTGTGTCTCTCAAGGCGCAGTAATAGACAGCAGAGTCGCTCATTTCGCTACAGTTTTTCTCCCGGTGGAAGGATTTGGAGTCTTTTTCGAGTTTAGCAGAGAACTCTGGTCTGCGTCTCTTCTCCTCCTCGTCCGATGCTTCGTATTGTGTCAGCAGCAGGCGAGGGGCTTCATGGGGATACTGCTCGTATCAGAAGAGAGGCTGAACCACAGAGGAGTTATAAATGCAGTGGAGAAGTACCGGTTTTCCTTCATGGATAGTGATGGTGCGTTCGGGTTGCCTTATTGAGTTTGCACAGGTCCTTTCTGCAAAAGAAAACAAAATTGGTTAGTGCTGGAATTTTCATGTGTTAAGGCAGGTGGGCCCCAAATTTAACCGTAGAAGGGCTCCTCACTGCTTTGCACTATTTTCAAAATCTCAGCCAAACAGGACATTATCATAACCAAATATCCTTTCAAGTGTACCCCATTCGCAAAGACCTTACTCAATTTACTTCCACAATTACCTACCTTCCCCTCAAAAATATATGGTGCGTCTTTCTATTGTAGAAATGTATTTAAATCAGAAATAAGGAACCATTTACACAAAAGGAATCCCATCTCTTTTTTCATTTTGCTTAGTAAATAATTTTATGTCGGAACTCTCACACCTCCACTTTGGGTCTTTCCCAGCTATCAGAGTTTCCCATTTGGCCACTGGCAGGTTGAGAGGTGTAAGGAATAGACTAGAATGGATTAAATGGAAAAAGAATAGAACCACCGATTATAAAATGAAAATAAAATAGTTAATAGTTAAGGCAGACACAAACCAACTAAAAATATTTCCATCCATGATGATTGAAATGTACAGAGAGTAAGAAGTAAGAAAGGATGCTGCTTAAGAACTCATTAGAGTTTGATTTAAGGATATTTATTTTGAATATTTTGGCATGTGATCACAATTTTTGTGTTTTAATGTTCCTAAAGATTTAACTTTCTGAATCTCCTCCTCTACTGTCATTAAATAATTATTGTCTGACCCACCAGTTGTCTGCCCCCTCCCCCAAATTTCTGGCATCTGTGAAAATTTAAATAAATAAAAAATGTTTAAAATCCATAATTGTGCACAACTGTGAAAATTTAATCTGACAGAATGAAAAATGATTAAAAATAAACCTATATATATATATATATACACACACACACAGGATACCAGTGTTTATTTTTAAGCATTTGTTCATTGTCAGATTTGATTGAAATGATATATAAAAATCGAATTCTGCCAAGAATACTTACCTTATATCATGGAAATACCGTAACGTTAGCCTGTGGAATTCATGGTTACAGGATGTAATTAGTGTCAAGACTTTCTCAGTCTTAAAAAAAAAAAAAAAAGGAGTACCGGTGGCACCTTAGAGACTAACAAATTTATTAGAGCATAAGCTTTCGTGAGCTACTTATGCTCTAATAAATTTGTTAGTCTCTAAGGTGCCACCGTTACTCCTTTTCTTTTTGCGAATACAGACTAACACGGCTGCTACTCTGAAATCAGTCTTAAAAAAGGATTACTGTTTTCTACTTTATTCTAGTCCTCTTTCCTCTGTTCTGTTCTAATTTTTATATTCCCCCATCTCGATGATGGTGATGCTTAGCTCTTATATAGTGTTTTCATCTTTAGATCTCAAAGTGCGTTACAAAGGTGGTCTGTAATTGTATACCCATTTTACAGAGGGGGAAAGTGAGCCAGAAGGAGGTGAGGTGACTTATGCAAGTGGCCGAGCCAGGAATTCAATCTCCAGTCTCCTGAGCCCTAGATCAGTGCCCCGTCCAGGCTATATTGTCTCATTATCTAACGGTAATGGGAATATCCCTAATTACATTTAAAAGATTTCTAGATGTGTGAGTTGGCTATAAATCTGCCTGCTTTAGGGTATTTAGTACCCTCTAGCCAATAGGCGTTAGGGAGAAATTTTCCATAGAGCCAAATTATCCCAATTCAGAGGTTTTTGAGTATCCCCCAGTGTCATTCTTTGGCCATTTCCAGTAAGAGGAGACTGTTTTTAACCTGGCCTGATCCAGCCAGGGAACGCCTGTGTTTCTGAGAGGACTTATTGGCAAACACTGTGAATTGGTTTTTATGCTGCCATTGTGTGCATATGACTCTCTGTTGGGCTCATGGCGCAGTAATAGACACCGGAATCGCTCAGTTGGAGGGAAAGTTTGCGGAGGTGATAGGTTCGATCCTTGTGATAAGCAGATTTGGGGTGGGTTTTTTTGTTTTTGTTTTTGGCGTTGTGTGTAATTTGTGTTTCTTTTTTGGAGGGTTGGGTGGTTTGCTCCCTTCTGTGAAAAAATTCGATGAACTTCCCTCAATTACAGGTTGTTTTCTACTCTGCGGCAGCATATCTTGTTTTCCCTTCCAAATTTGCCAGGAAAAGGAGGAGAGGGCGGAGTTATAAAACATGGTGAGGTAGGGAAGAAAATGCATAGTTGATGTAAATCCTATAAATTCTAGTGATTTTCTATGAAGCTAAATTGCTTTATACTCGCTGAGGACCTGGAGGAATAGATCTGAAATATTGTTCAACTCTGACTCACCTAGAATGGGAAGTATCGCAATAACCGAGACCCAGAGGAAGAACATTTTATGGGGAGGAAGTGGGATAGAACCTTCTCCACCACACCCAGGAATGAAGTTTGTTCCTTGCCTTCTCCAGCTGTAAAGAGGAGGTGGGAAGAAATGGTTCCTCTGGACGACGCCTTAATATATACCCACCTTCTGTCTTATTGGAGCTGGTCTCCTCTGCTGAATGACTAGAGAGGTAACCACACAGCAGCCTGCTGTTGCCTTTGATGTAGGCTCCCCGGCTTCAACACGGTGTTTGAGGGGGAGGAGAGGTTTCAGGAGAATCAGAGACCAAATTAAGGAGGATGCTTTCTGACACCTCGGCATGAAACTTGAGTTGGTGAAAGAGGGCTACCTTGTGGGAAGAGAGGAAAGTTTGCGACGCAGCTAAGAAGCTTTTCTCCCATGTTTCACATCTGCAAACCCTGCCTGATCTTATGGAAAGGGATTTAGAACCTCTCCCTCTTTCTTTTCTGATGGGGGGGGGGCAAGGAACCAAGTGGGATAGAAGCGAGATCTTGGAAACCTGCAAAACCCTCAAAGACTGTTTTGTTGAGATGTGCCAGAGAACATGAGCACCTAGAATGTTCACAGACAGTTGGTTCATTTAAGAGTTCTTTGTCTCTTTGTGTTTCTGGGTCACTGAGTGGGTTTCTGGAGAGTGGAGAATAATTAATACCCAGTCTCAACACCCCCAGTCTCTGAAATTTTGTCCCCCTGGGGAAAGGGGGAAAGTCTGGTTTTACCTGTTTCAGGAGGCCTGGGGAACAGAGGCCACAAACTGTATGAAGTGTCAACCTGAACTAACTCAAGGGTTGGCCCTCACTTGATCCATCCTCTTCTTGGTATGGCTGATGTAAATGTAGAGCAACAACTATAATTTGACATTTAGATGGTGAAGCCAGATAACTGGGTCTGGACTAGCAGAGTATATGGCTGCGATGCCTCCTTCCTATGTGTGAATCGGGCATTGAGTTGTTATATTTACTCCTGGGGGAATTCTGCCTCAAAAAATTAAATTCTGCACGAAAAAATTCTGCTTTCATGCTGCTGGTTCTTCTGGCGCTACAGCAGCCTCTGGTGGGCAAAAGGCAAAACGGCAGCACCTCTGGGGCAGAATGTGTTTTCTATGGGGGAGGGGAATTCTGTGGGACACATACATTCTGCACGTGCACAGTGGTGCAAAATTCCCCCAGGAGTATTGTATGTCCCATGGTCTGTTCTGGGTGAGTCTTTAATTTTCCATTTGTGAAACGTTACTTGACATGGGACTTTAACCAAGAAGGCAAAACCCCCCTACTCCAGATGTCCGAGGTATCTCCATGTGGAAGATGGGTGACATCTCGCAAGCTTTTCTATGCAGGCAGTTTATTGTTTTTATAGGTTTTCTCTGTAGTGCTTTTGTGCTAAATACTGTATTGTGCTTTGTGAAAGCTGGTTGGTCACTGGCTGATGCTGCCGTATCCTTTTGGGAGATAATACAGTGCCAACCATTCTGCTAAAGTCAAACCCCTTAGGATGCCCACCGTCAGTTGCAATCCTAATTCTCTCGTGTGGAAGGAGAGGGATTTGATGGGTGTCTTAAATGGGCCACTGACCCACTGATGGCAGTGAAGTGACACCGATACACATTAGCTTAGAGGCTGATCTTCTGTCTTCCTCGCCCTCTGACAAAGAAGCACTTATCAGATCAGCCATTCAGTGGGTTTTTGTACAGCTCCCCTGTGGGTTTCAGTCACTGTGTCACCAAAGGCACAGAAATAGACAGCTGAGTCGCTGACTTCGCTGGAGTTTTTATTTAGATGGAAGGATACTGTGTTTCTCTCGTGTTTGGCAGAAAAGCCTCTCCTGCGCTTTCTCTCCTCCTCGGTTGTTGCTTCGTACGCTGTCAGCAAGAGGCGAGGGGCTTCGTGTGGATACTGCACGTACCAGAAGGGCACTGGAGACCCAGAAGTTTTATAGGTGCAATTCAGAAGCACCGGTTTTCCTTCAGGGACTGTAGTGGCGCCTTCAGTTTGTGTCACCGAATTTCCATAGGTCTGTTCTGTGAATGAAAAAAAAATGGTTGATTGTGGATGGGATTTTCTGAGGATCTTAAAGCAGTTGGGGACTCAAAAGCCAGTTCAATGACAGCTTGGCACCAAATCCCTCTGTCTCCTCTGTAGAATAGAATACGCACAACATCTCTCTAATGTAATATAATGAATATGTATCTCTCAGCTGAACCTTATTGTCGTCATTGCTCATTCTATTCCCAAATTTACTTATGATTATTAAGTCTTTGATGTCCCCTCATGTTGACATCTTTTTAGACCAGAAGTAAAAAGCCTTCAAACTGAGCATAAATGGAGAGCTATTAAACCTAATGAAGTAGACCTGGGATGTTTATCTACCTTCCAAATTTCCAAAAACTGAGGGGAGGGGCTAAGATTTATAAACTGGTGGTTTAATAACAAAATTCTGGTGCTAACTCCCCATCTCCTGCGACGTCTTGTTACTCCACTGCCTTCCACGGAGTTGTGACATTCACAGCAGCTGAGGATCTGGCCCAATAGACCTGAAATCTTACTCACCGAGAGTGGAAAATATCGCAACAACAGAGACCCAGGTGAGGAACATCTTCAGGGGATCAGGTGAGCTAGAACCTTGTCCCCAAGCTGCAGAGGGAAGCGTCTCCCTTGCCTTCCCCAGCCGTGAGGAGAAGTGGGGAAAGAGGTCTTTAAAATATAGATCCACCCACTTTCTTTGCGGCGCAACGCTCCTCCGCTGTGTGCCTACGGTGCTAACCCCACAGCAGCCTGCTACTGCCCGTGAACTAGGCTCCCTGGCCTCTGCGGGGTGTCTGACAGCAAGGGCGGGAGGCCGGGGGAGAAATTGCGGGGGAATCCGAGACCACATGAAGCAGCAGGCTGTGAAATGACAGCTCGGCACTTGCGTGAGGGGCTGGTAAAACAGGGCCCTCTTGTGGTACATCTGCGGGGGAACTTCCTCAGCCGATAAGACGGTTTCTTTTACAACTCTCCGGCCATAGTAGCCAGCTCTAAAACCTTCTTGGTGTGATGCTGGGCCGGGTTAGGCAACTGTTGTGCTGGGACCACAGCCTGTCGTATCACCCAAAGTCCTTTCAGTGTTTCCTTTGTATTCCTCCCTCTGTGTATCTGCACCCACATGTTGTCTCCTCTTCCACTTGGATTGTAAGTGGATTCAGTGAAGAGGATGCCTGTTTTTGTTCTGTATTTGCCTAGAAGAACATGGGCTCCTACTTGTTGTCATAATCACAGGTGACCACAGGTCCCTTCCAGAATTGCCACGTTTATGGGCTAAATCCTCAGCTACTGTGGATTTTGCAGATCCGTTGACTCTACCGTGAGCATTTAAACCAGCTGTTTCCATTCCCTAATTTTATTTAAAATTTGTGGAGGGAGGGGGTTGTGACATTAAACATCATTTTACAAACCAGAGAAAACCCTGCTTTAACGCAGACAGAGGGGAGAAATAATCAAAAATATGCACCGCAAGGATTCGTATTTAATGTACCGTATCCCCAAATGGTCTAAAGAGCCATAGCTTCATTGAGATAAACGGATCCACACAGATTTACACCAGCTGAGGTTTCATACTGTTACATATTGTCACAAATATAAAAGGAAGGGTAACAAACTTTATGTATGGAGTAACATCAAATCCCTCCTGGCCAGAGGTACAGAATCACTTACCTGTAAGGGGTTAATCAGTTCAATTAACCTAGTTGGAACCTGACCAGAAGGACCAATGGGGGAAAAAGATACTTTCAAATCTAGGGGGCCGGGGACGGTTTTGTTTGTGCTCTTTGTGTGTTCCCTCTCGGGACAAAGAGAGAGACCAAGCTGGTAACCCAGCTCCTACCTAAATGATACATATAAAATTACAGAAATTGTAAGTAATAGCAAGGAAATGCTTTAGATTATCTTTTGTTTTAGCTCGTGAATTTTCCCTATGCTAAGAGGGAGGTTTATTCCTGTTTTTGTAACTTTGAATTTGAGCCCAGAGGGGAATCCTCTGTGTTTTAAATCTTTTTATACCCAGTAAAATTACCTTCCAACCTGATTTTACAGAGGTGTTTCTTTTACATTTTTCTTTATAATAAAGTTCTTCTTTTAAGAATCTGGTTGATTTTAGCATCCTAAACATAAAGGGTCTGGTCTGTACTTTTATTAAAAGCAATTGTTATTCTCAAACCTTCCGAGGAAAGGGGGTGAAGGGTCTTGGAGGGATATTGTGGGGAAATAGGAACTCAAAGTGGTCCTTTTCCTGAATCTCTGTCACTTGGTGATGGCAGCAATACCGTCCAAGGACAAGGGAAGGATTTGTGCCTTGGGGAAGTTTTTAACCTAGAAATAAGCTAGAAATAATCTTATGGGGTCTTTCATGCAGGTCCCCACATCTGTACCCCAGAGTTCAGAATGGGAAGGAAACCCTGACACATATAATAGAGGTCTATGAAATCATGAATGGTGTGAAGAAAGTGAGTAAAGAATTGTTGTTAAGCCCTTCACATAACTCAGAAATGCTGAAGGAACCACATCTAAAACAAAGCCTAACAGAGTCTGCCCAAGTTGGGAGCGGGCGTTCCACTGGGTATTGGACTTTTCAGCTTGTAAAAGAGAGGACTAAGGGGGGACATGATTGAGATCTATAAAATCATGACTGGTGTGGAGAAACTAAATAAGGAAGTGTCATTTACTCCTTGTCATAATACAAGAACGAGAGGTCACCTAATGAATTTCATAGGCAGCAGGTTTAAAACAAAGAAAAGGAAGTATTTATTCACACAACACATAGTCAACCTGTGCGTTTCATTGCCTGGGGATGTTGTGAAAACCAAAAGTATAACTAAGTTGATAAAAGAACTAGATAAATTCATGGAGGATAGGTTAATCAATGGCTATTAACCAGGATGGTCAGGGATGCTACCCTATGCTTCCTAAATCTAGCACTGCTACAAACTGGGGCTGGATGATGGGGGATGGAGTACTCAATACATTGCCTTGTTCTGTTCATTCCCTCTGAAGCAGCTGGCACAGGCCACTCTAAGAAGACAGGGCTCGGGGCTGGATGGATCATTGGTCTGACCCAGCATGGCCATTCTTATGTACATAGATTGGTAGAATCACAGTTTTTAATCCCTGAAAGGATGAGTAGATTATCTAGTCTGAGCGCCTGTGTAACAGAACCTGTAAGAATTTCACCCAGTTGCTTCTGCATTGAGCCCAATAACTTGTGTTGGACAAAAGCACAGATTCCAGAAAAGCAAAGAGTCCTGATCTGGTGATTTGTTGGTGATTTGGTGACTTGTTCTTCCCCCTCCCCCATTTTTTAACAATATGATTTATTTCTCATTTGAATTGGTCTGGGTTTATCTTCCAGCCATTGGTTCTTTTCATTCCTCTCCCCACTAGATTACAGCTCTTTCGTCTGTTTTCCCTGCAGGTACAGTACTTATATACTACAATGAGGTCAAGTTATGAAAATATAACATTTTTTTCAGTGACAGGAGTCTTGGACTTTCTGTACTTCAGGGGATTTTTGTTCAGCTCCCCTGTTGGTTACAGTCACTGTGTCTCTGAAGGCTTAGTAATAGACCGCAGAGTTGTTCATTTCACTGGAGCTTTTCTTCAAATGGAAGGATTTCTTGTTTTGGACATGGTCAGCAAAGAACCCCTGCTTGTCCCCTTCATCATGGCCACCCCCTGACGTTTTATCTCTCAGCCATAACTTCGGTGCTTTATGGGGGTGTTGAATATACCAGAGGAGATAAGGGAATAGGATAGACTCATGGGTACACTCAATAACCAAAGGTGCTCCTTCTTTGACAATACCTGTGCCTTCAGTTCGTGTGACAGAGTCTCCAAACGTCCCTTGGGGGGGGGGGGGGAGAACAGATATTTATTCTAAACACTGTCATTTTAGGGTGAGAATATTTAAAGTTACCTGTTTAGATGCCTATACCCCGTTATTTGGGGGTAACCCTAACCTTAAATGCATCCAGCCCCTTTTAAACATTTAACTCTTCCGAGCCTAGGCTTTTCAAGAGTGGTTGGGTTTTGCAAAATGGCAATAGAAAGTATTTCAAGCTGGACAAATGAAAATGCTACTTACTTGAAATCACAACCAGCAAAATAATTCTCTGAGGTGAAGAACATGGTGGGAAGTCAATGGTTCTTGATCCGAACTGTTCTTATCACCCCCCGAAAAACAACCCATTTATGAAGAAGGGATCCCTCTTTTTATTTCCCACAGCTACCAGAAAACTGTCTGTTTCAGAGTAAAGCCCTAAAATCACGGGTTGGTTCTCTATTGTTTCTGTTCAGCTGTCTGTGTGGGTGCTAAGAGCCTCCTGAGTGGGTGGTTCCTTCAGATCTGACATTTTTCTTGAGCTGCAGTGACAGTGTTTTAAGCAGGGCTCGAACAGAAAAAGGAGGGGTTGGACTGCAAGAAGCTCAGAGTTCATAAGACACCAGGGGACAGAAGAAAGAGTGGGTCATGCAGAGACAAAATATTATTGTAAATATGAAACAGATCCTCCTTGTGGTCAAAGACATCCACTGAACAGGGGTGTCATGATGGAAAATAGGGGTATATTGATGGGATGGAGGGGGGTATTGAAGGGAATGTGGTATATTGATCATAAATAGGAGATATTTGTGGGGATTGAATCTATAGTTAGGAAAATAGGGTTCTTTGTTGCGGGGGGGGGGAATGCATTGATGAGAAACGGGAATACAATGATTGGATACAGCTATACTGATGGGAAATAGGAGTGTATTTGTGGGAATCATGGATACTGATGGTAATACGATGTATTCTTGAGAAATATGGTAAATTGATGGGCAATGGGGTATACTGATGGGAAATAGTGTGTTGATGGGAAACATTTGATCTAGTGATATAAAATGGGGTGTATTGTTGGGAAATGCGGGTAGATTTGCGGGGTATGGAGTATAAAATAAATTTTAGTGTGATAATTGTGTTGCGTAGCCACCTTTAATATCTTCACACCCCTTCACTGGTTTAACTGAATCACTTAACACCTGTGGTATGAAACGAATGAAACTTCCTCATGTTGATATGGTCTGAGTGTACTGCACCCGTCAAGATAAGGGCGGACTTCCACCTGCAGGGCTGAAGATTTGACACCTTGGCTCATCAATGGATTGACTGTGATGGGAGGAGTTTGTGTATCTTTATGTGGATTTTGTAAGTGTCCTTGTTCTGTTCCTTAAATGCCTGAGTCATTTCACCTCTCTCCCCGCGATCCCTCTGCCCCTCTCTCGGCGCTTCCCACTGCTCAGCCCAGCAATGGGATATTAATTGCACGGGGGCCGCCCCCGCCTGTCACACTGTGTCTCTCAGAGCACAGTAATACACTACTGTATCTGCCAGCCTGAAACTGCGCAGGGCCAGGCTGCTGGACTTTCTGTCTCCAGAAATGTGCAAGGCTCTCTCTGGGTTGGGGCTATGAACAGTTTCAGTGAATCTGTGATAAATGAAAGGGGTGGGGGTAGTTCCCAGCCAGCCACTTAGCTATAAAATTCCTCTTAGTAGCTGTTCTCTATTTGCTTTACCAGTAAAGGGTTAAGAAGCCCACAAGTAAAAGGAAAGGAGTGGGCACCTGACCAAAAGAGCCAATGGGATGTCTAGAACTTTTTTAAATGGGGAAAAAAACTTTCCTTTGTCTGTCTGTCCTGTTTTCTGGGAAAGAGGGGAACAAGGAGCAGTTATGCTATGAGAAGCTTTAAGCTAGGTATGATAAAAATCATCAGATCATATCTAGAATTACTTATTTGGAACCCCCAAATGTGTAAATAGATTAGGAATATTATGAAGACGCAATTAGGTTTATTTCTGTTTATTTCTTGGCTTGTGGACTCCTCTGTGCTAACCCCAGATGCCTTTGTTTTGCTTGTAATCTTTAACCTGAACCTTAAGAGAGCTATCTTGATGCTTAGTTTTTGTAATTGTTTCTTTTATGATCTAGCAAAAAGCCTAAGTTCCAAATGTATTTTCTTTCTTTCTTTCTTTCTTTCTTTCTTTCTTTCTTTCTTTCTTTCTTTAATAAATTTTACCTTTTTAAGAACAGGACTGGATTTTTGTGTCCCTAACAGGTTTGTGCATGTGTTATTTAACTAGCTGGTGGCAACAGTTGATTTTCTTTGTTTTTTTTTCTCAGTTCTTCCCCAGAAGGGGGCATGAAATGGCTTGAGAGTACCCCACATGAAGGAATTCCCAAGTGTTCCTTCCTGGGTTCTCAAAAGGGGAGGTGGGATTTGCACTTGGGTAGTGGTAGCATCTACCCATCCATGGTCAGAGAGAAGCTGTGACCTTGGGTGTTTAATACCAGCCTGAAGTGGCCAATTTTTAAAATCTTTGTGGGCCCCCACCTTCTGCACTCGAAGTGCCAGAGTGGGGAATAAGTCTTGACAGTATCCATGCCTTATATATTGGGGCCCTTGGTTCAGGAACTGCCGGTACCAGAACATTTATTAATCTGTTACTGAAGGGTGACTATCAGTCAGGTTCAGATTTCCTCCCTCAGACATTTCTGCAGTGACTGGCTGCTTGATATCAGTTCTGCCCAGGGCACCTAGGAAAGGAGGCAGAGTCAAGAATGCATTTCATGGGGGCCTTAGAGTGAACACTCCAGTCCCTTCTCCTCATCCTTTATGTAGCTCTCATTAACCTCACAAAGATCCCGACTAAGCAGCTTAACTGTGAGAAGAATAATTTCAGAGAGCTCAATCCATAGCCACTGGTCCTGCTTCCAGGTTCATGCTATGGCATGGGAACACTGCAGTTTCTATCACAGAATCATAGGACTGGAAGGGAACTCAAGAAGTCATCCAGCCTAGTCCCTTGCACTCAATAGCAGGACTAAGTGTTATCTCTAGACCATCTGTGACAGCTGTTATTCTAACTTGCTCTTTAAAACCTTCAATGATGGAGATTCCACAACCTCTCTGTCCATCTATCTATCTATGTGTATGTCTACATTGGGTGCGGAAGGTGTAATTTCCACTTAGCGCAAACATACCCTGGCTCACTTTGATTTGAGCTTGCTATTTAGCAACCTTATCTTTATGGTTTTTTACAACACTTGCCCATCCCCAGTGTGTCTGAGTATCACATTCCACTAGCAACAAACCTAAATCTCTCCCTCTGGTTCAGCACAAAGTACACAACCCAAGAGAGCGAGGTAAGAGGCAAACAACCAGGGTCTGTTCCTGCCAAATTCCAAATTCCTAAAGGGGTTGAATATGGATACTTATATAATGTCAGCAACAAAGTCACTTGCCTCAAGAGAGACTTTTTCTGGGGAAGAAACTGTGACCCCATTCTCAAGGCCTTTAGTACCAGCTCAGTGAGAATTGACAGAGGCAGCCTGAGAGGTTGAAATCACAAGAGAAAAGCCCCTGAAAAGCAAGAGCAGGCCCCCAAATGGAGGTCTGAGGTTTGTATGAGAGTCAATTGGGCCACACCTTCAGTTGCTGTAAATTGGCAAAGCTCCATTGAAGTCATTCTGGTACATTGTGTTCATTATCTTGCTAAAGGGGATGGACAGAAACATAGCACATGCTCAATATTTTCCTCTCCCACTTTAAAATTTAAAAGCAAGAAAGATGATCTTATGCTTCCGACTCTGAACTGAAACTCATGAGACCAAAGAGGTCAGTTTCTGGATTTACCACAGTCTTTCTGTGTGATTTTAGACAAGACATTTAGTCTGGGAATCAAATTGACCTATGAGTAAAATTTTCAGAAGCCACCTTAGTTACTTAAGAACCTAGGTCCCATTTGAAAGAGTGATTGAGTGCTGGATGTCTTGAGGGACTGATTGATCATGCCTCACTTAATTCACTGGAAAATAAGAAAAGGAAATTTTAAAATATATGTAGATCTGGCTGGGTGTCCTGCTAGTTCCTGGTGGCAGGATTTGGATGTCCAAGCCCCATTAAACAGTAAACCAGGAGTAGGCATCTAAATCCCTCAGGCAGTTTGAAAAAACTCAGCCTTAGTGTAAATATTATGTTTTCATTAAATCAATATGTATCATAATATGTATAACATAATGCACACTGGGCAATAGTATAAATCTAATACATAAACATAATGCCTTCACTCCAGCATAATATAAACACAAGAGGAACACAATGTGCATAAATATAATGTAGACACTCAGATATAATAAGAGCCCACTCGATCTTAGACCTTGGAGAATTTAAAGGATTAAAGAAAAACGATTCACTTAGAAGAGACATGATTAATATAGCTTCAGACCAAAGTTTAGATGTCATGGGTTTAATGATTCTGCAACAAAGCAATGGTAGTTCCCTGGACCAATAAAAACTGACTTGTCTTTGTGTCTGACAGTTTAGAGAAGAGACGAATTGGGGCCCCGAGGTGTCACCTTATAAAGAGCTAATGAAACATGACAAATACAGGAAGATATAATAGACACACCGCGCGATGACAGAAAGACAGCAGCTACACTCAGATACACGGGAACCCGAACAGATGCAGGCAGTTATAATAAGCACATAGTCAGAGACACGTCCAGCCAGAGAGACGGAGTTATCGCCGGGATCCATCACAAGTGATCAGGCTGAGGAAGGAAATGTCACTCTCTTAGAACAGACACGATGAAAACAGTTGAGACCCAAGACGAACGCATCCTTGGATTCAACGGGTCTGAGACAAAAAGAATCGTGGTGCTAAGTGCCAACTTCAGGAAGAATTAATTTGCCTTTTTATCCTGCACTGCAGGGAAGGGAAAGAGCTTTTGTCTCCCTCTGGATCTGGCTTTCTCTGCTAGGAAAAGGCTTCTGAATCGGGCTGTCCGAGATGGGGGCGTTGGAAGGGCAAAGGTGACTGGGTTGAGGTCAGGAAAGTTCAGAGTTATTCAGAGAAAAGAAAACAGTTTCTGGAACTATTTCTCTGGCACAACACGAGGCAAAATACATGCACAGATGGGAAACGGTTGCTGTAGATTTTCTTTGCTGGTTCTCATAGAGATAGAATTTGTCTATTCTAAGAGGTGGATGATCTTGTAAAGAGTCGCTACCCAAACATGTATCCATTTATCTGGATGGATGGATGGATGGATGGATGGATGGATGGATGGATGGATGGATGGATGGATGGATGGATGGATGGATAACACCCTTCAGGGATGGTCTAGATAATTCTTAGTCCTGCCTTGAGTGCAGAGGACTAGACTAGATGGTCCCTTTCAGTTCTATGATTCTATGATAAATGGAAAAGGAGGACTTGTGGCACGTTAGAGACTAACAAATTTATTTGAGCATAAGCTTTTGTGAGCTACAGCTCAAGCTGTAGCTCACGAAAGCTTATGCTCAAATAAATTTGTTAGTCTCTAAGTTGCCAAAAGTACTCCTTTTCTTTTTGCGGATACATACTAACAGGGCTGCTACTCTGAAACCTATGATAAATGGCTGCATGGATGGATAACCAGATAATCCATCCATTTTATCTGATCTCTCCCTCCATTTATTCTGGGCAGGTAACGATTCCTGAACTGCTCAGTACCAGTTTTCCTATAGAATATCAATTTCTCCTCCGTGATCATGGCAGATTTCGTGTCTTCGTTGCCTTTCTCTCAGTGATATTTGATTGTCTGGTTGCACTTTCCTTCAAGAACAGGGCTGAATGCAGCTTTCACCGGAGTTGTTCAGGAAAGGGTGGATGTGTTCTGGTCTTTCCTGATTTTACTTTAATGGGTGATTCATGACATTCGCCATCATTCATGAGATGGTTCAACTCCGGATTAGGGCAAAGAAAGAAACACAGAGACCTAATTAGAGAGAGAGAGAGAGAGACAGTTGTTTCTGTTCCAGTTCCGTCTTTGCAGACTTCCCCCCCTTCTGCTCCCGAGTCGCGCGAGACTCCAGCCCCCGAGCATCCCCGCGGCTCCGCACAGACGCTGCGCGGTTTTTGCGCAGCTCCCCTGCTGGTCCGGGTCACTGTGTCGCTCATGGCGCAGTAATAGGTCGCGGAGTCGCTCAGTTCGCTGGACGGTTTCCACAGGTGGAAGGTTTTTTTCTGATCATCGTGTGTAGCGTTGAAGCCTTTCGCTATCCCGACATCCCCGTCTTCCCTTCCCGTGTCCCGCAGGAAGAGCTCGGGGGGCCCATTTGGGTACTGCACGTACCAGAAAGGGAAAGCACCGAAAGAAAACTCGTAGCTGCAATTCAGAAGCACCGGGTCCCCTTGGGAAATGATTCGGCTCCCTTCAGTCTGACTCACTGAGTCTCCATAGATCTTTTCTGTGGTGGGGAGAGGATAATAAACACAGACAGAGATAATGGGTACAACATATTGACTCCCAGATATAAAGGAAACATCACACACACAGGTAACAGCAAAATTACCATAATTGAAGTCAGATACACCCCAAAACATCATATTTACAATCAGATTTAATAGAAATATGACAGACCAACACAGAGAAAATAGAAACAATGTAAATTTAGTATAAAAGAAAAATATTTGCACTGAGATATAGGAGAAACGACTATAGTAAAAACATAGCATGAACATTCAGGTGGGAGACATCTGTCAGATACATAGAGATTTAAGATAAACATATACACTAAGCTATAGTAGGGACTAGAGAGATAATGTGTAACATATAATGTTTTCATTAAATCTATCTATCTATCTATCTATCTATCTATCTATCTATCTATACATACATAATGCACACTGGGCGATAGAATACATCTAATACATAAACATAATGCCTTCACTCCAGCATAATATAAACACAACAGGAACACAATGTGCATAAATATAATGTAGACACTCAGATATAATAAGAGCCCACTCGATCTTAGACCTTGGAGAATTTAAAGGATTAAAGAAAAACGATTCACTTAGAAGAGACATGATTAATATAGCTTCGGACCAAAGTTTAGATGTCATGGGTTTAATGATTCTGCAACAAAGCAATGGTAGTTCCCTGGACCAATAAAAACTGACTTGTCTTTGTGTCTGACAGTTTAGAGAAGAGAAGAATTGGGGTCACGGGATGGCACCTTATAAAGAGCTAATGAAACATGACAAATACAGGAAGATATAATAGACACACCGCGCGATGACAGAAAGACAGCAGCTACACTCAGATACACGGGAACCCGAACAGATGCAGGCAGTTATAATAAGCACATAGTCAGAGACACGTCCAGCAAGAGAGACGGAGTTATCGCCGGGATCCATCACAAGTGATCAGGCTAAGGAAGGAAATCTCACTCACTTAGAACAGACACGATGAAAACAGTTGAGACCCAAGACGAACGCATCCTTGGATTCAACGGGTCTGAGACAAAAAGAATCGTGGTGCTAAGTGCCAACTTCAGGAAGAATTAATTTCCCTTTGTATCCGGCATCTGCAAGGAAGGGAAAGAGCTTTTGTCTCCCTCTCGATCCGGCTCTCTCTGATAGGAAGAGGTTTCTGAATGGGCTGTCGGAAATGGGGGCGTTGAAAGGGCAGAGGTGGCTGGGTTGAGGTCAGGAAAGTTCAGAGTTATTCAGAGAGAAGAAAACTGTTTCTGGAATTATTTCTCTGGCACAACACCGCCCCCACGTGGCAAATACGTGCACAGATGGGAAATGGGCTTCAGAGTGGTAGCCCTGTTAGTCTGTATCAGCAAAAACAACGAGGGGTCCTTGTAGCACCTTAGAGACTAACAAATTTATTTGAGCATAAGCTTTCGTGGGCTAAAACCCACTTCATCAGATGCATGGAGTGGAATATATAGTAGGGAGGTATAAATACACAGCATATGAAAAGGTGGAAGTTGCTTTACCTAGTGTGTGTGTGTGGGGGGTCAGTGCTAAAGAGCCAATTCAGTTAAGTTGGAAGTGGGCTATTCTCAACAGTTGACAAGAGGGAGTGGAAAACACTGTTGTAGGGCTAATGAGGCCAATGTAAACAAGGTGGCCCATTTCAAACAGTTGAGAAGAAGGTGTGAGTATTTATCAAGGGGAAATTAGTTTTGTAAAAACAATGAGAAGTACTTGTGGCACCTTAGAGACTAACAAATGTACTTAGTTTTTGTAGTGACCCATCAACTCCCAGTCTTTATTCAGACCTAATTTGATGGTATCCAGTTTGCAAATTAATTCCAGTTCTGCAGTTTTTCGTTGGAGCCTGTTTTTGAATTTTGTTGTTGTTGAAGAATTTCCACTTTTAAGTCTGTTACTGAGCAACCAGGGAGATTGAAGTGTTCTCCTATTGGTTTTTGAATGTTATAATTCCTAATGTCAGATTCATGTCCATTTAATTTTTTGCATAGAGACTGTCCAGTTTGGCCAATGTACATGGCAGAGGGGCATTGCTGGCATATGATGGCGTATATCACATTGGTAGATGTCCAGGTGAATGAGCCCCTGTTGGTGTGGCTGATGTGGTTAGGTCCTATGATGGTGTCCCTTGAATAGATATATGGATAGAGTTTGCACTGGGGTTTGTTGCAGGGTTTGGTTCCTGCGTTATGTTTTTCTTGTGTGGTGTGTAGTTGCTGGTGAGTATTTGCTTCAGGTTGGGGGGCTGTCCGCAAGGAAGGACTGGCCTGTCTCCCAGGTCTGTGAGAGTGAGGGATCATCCTTCAGGATAGATTGTAGATCCTTGATGATGCACTGGAGAGGTTTTAGTTGGGAGCTCTAAGTGATGGCTAGTCATGTTCTGTTACTTTCTTTGTTGGGCCTGTCTTGTAGTAGGTGACTTCTGGTACCCTTCTGGCTCTGTCAATCTGTTTCTTCAATTCAGGTTGTTATTGTAGTTTTAAGAACGCTTGATAGAGATCCTGTAGGTGTTTGTCTCTGTCTGAGGGATTGGAAGCTGGCAACTCCAGACAGCTACTGATTGGTCACTAACCAGTCTAGAGTAAGTCAACTGTTGGAATCGTGTTGATGCAAGTTTGCAGGGCCATTAATCACATCCTGCTAAGAAGAACCATGACTCTGGGTAACGTGCGTGACATTGTGCCTAGCTTTGCACAAATGGGTTTTCCTAACTGCGGAGGGCAATAGATGGGATGCATATTCCAATTCTTGCACCAGACCACCTAGCCTCTGAGTATGTTAATCGGAAGGGGTATTTCTCTATGTTTCTCCAGGTGCTTGTGGATCACCATGGGTGTTTCATTAACATTAGTGCAGGCTTGTCCAGAAAGGTGCATGACGCTCACATCTTTCGGAACACTGGCCTGTTCAGGAAGCTGCAAGCCGGGACTTTCTTCCCAGACCAGAAGATCACCGTTGGGGAAGTTGAAATGCCCATTATGATCCTTGGAGACCCCACTTACCCTTTAATGCCATGGCTCATGAAACCCTGCACAGGGAGCCTTAACAGCAGCAAGGAGCAGTTCAACAACAGGCTGAGTCGGTGCAGAATGACTGTGGAGTGTGATTTTGGCCATTTAGAGGTGCTCTCTTTATGGGAAGCTGGACCTGGTCGATGACAGCATCCCTGCGGTTATATCCGTGTTCTGTACCCTCCATAATATTTGTGAAGGAAAGGGTGAAAGCTTCACTCAGACATAGACCTCAGAGGTTCAACACCTAGGGGCTGAATTTGAACAGCCAGAGAGCAGGGCTATTAGAGGGGCCCAGCACAGGGCTGTAAGGATTAGGGATGCCTTGAGGGAGAAATTTGATGCTGAGAGCCACCATTAATGTTTGGTGCCCTGCACTGGAGTGAAGTGCAGTGGTTCCAATGTTAGCAGAAATCTGTTTGCTATGTATGATGCACTGACTTGCCGTGCCTGTTGCTTTCCTGGGCTAGGTATGTTTTACTTAATGCAATCATAAAGAATATTTTCAAAGCCAAAAAATCCATTTATTGAAAAGAAAATTCACGTATTTAAAAGAAACACAACTTCTTGGGAAACAGAAAGGGCATGACACATCTGTGCTGTGTGGGAGGAGGGAAGGGGTGGGGAGGGGAATGGGAGTATCACAGATTTGCATATGTCCTGTTATCATACTCAGCCTTCCCATCTGGAGTGCCGTGCAATCAGTGCTGCATTTCAGGATGGCTATACTGCATAGTGATGGGGGTTGAGTGCGGTGGGTAAGGGTTGTAGTTTGCAGGGCTGGGTGGTGAAGCTACAGGTGTTGGAGGCAACTGGTGGTGATAAAAACCCAGATGATGAGGAAAGTGGGTTGGAGATGACATGGGGGCACAAGGAAAAGACTTTTGGGACAAGGGCTGCAAGGGCGGGTGGCCACGAATGTACTCCATCTGCACTGCTATGAGCACCTGTATCAAGTCCACTTGGTGCTCCATGATACTTAGCAGCTGCTCCATGCTTTGGTGCTGTCAATCCGCATTCTGCTGGCAGAGCCTCCTTACAGTCTCCTGCACTTCTCGATTTTCATTAAGGGACTACCGCATGACTTCATGCAGCATGTCCTCTTTGCTTCTTCATGGACACTTCCTAATTCTTTGGAGTCTTTCCGCTGTTGATAACAATGATGGCTGGGATCTCAAAGTTGCATCTGTAAAGCCAAAGTGCAACACTTAACAGAGGCAGCATTGTTCACACCAGACAGAGCAATGATTCGGCCTTACTTAAAGACAAGTACAATGTACACAATAGCAGAAATTGCCCATCCCAAAGCAAGTGCACATAACCCACAAGAGCCCCAAAATGGTGAGTAAGCACAGGGGGAAGAGGGACTGATTGTTTCATGGCTGTACTGTCCTCTGGGATTCTGTGTCTTCGGGAGAGCCAAGAGCTGCAGGGGGGCTCTATACTGAACACTGTCCCCTCATTTTCCACAGCATAAGTTTGTCCTGGAAGACATCTCACTGCTGAGGGTGACCTGGGAAGCAAGGGATGTTTTTCTGCAAAAATGCAGCTTCTGCCCTGGCCCATATGCAGCTTGCCTGTGTGGAGCAATGGTCCCCCTGCTCGTCATGGCACAGTGGTGCAGACATGTTAGACTTACTGGGACAAGGAGCATAGTAGCTCTGCCAAGGAACCTGCACAAGCAGATGGCCCAGCTTCTGCATGAGAACTTTGAAGAGATCACTGAGGCCGATTATTGTGATGTGAGAGAGCACATCAACCCCTATTCCATATGTAGGCATGCATGCAGCCCTAACTCTGAAACCATCCTCGCCCCAAGAGCCTGTACCCAACAACTACCTTCCCAAAATAAAAGCCACTTACTGGGCATCTCCTCTACTGTTTTTTGTTTGGTTGGTTGGTTTTGGTTTTGTTTTGTTTTGTTTTTTGACCAAGCACCATCCACTGTGACTGGATACCTTCCTCCTGGCTTGAAAACAGCTCCTGGCTGCCTGCATCTAGGACTGCCTGGCTGTCCCTCTCCTCCTCAGAACCCTCACTTCTGCTTTCCTCCTCCTGCCTTGTTGAACTCTGTGCTGCTACAGCCTCTGAAGTGTCCATAGTGGTCTTCAGAGTGGAGGTGAAGTTGCCCCCAAGTATCGAGTCCAGCTTTTTGTAGAAATGGCAGGTTGTGGGGGCAGCACTGGAGTGGCATTTTGCCTCCCGTGCTTTGTGGTAGGCGTTCCACAGCTCCTTCACTTTAACCCTGCACTGCTGGGCATCCCGGTCATGGCCCCTTTCCATCATGTCCCTTGATGTCTGCCCAAAGGTTTCGTAATTCCTATGGCTGGAGCGCAGCTGGGACTGGACAACCTCCTCCCCCAAACACTGATGAGGTCCAACACCTCGCTATTGCTCAATACTGGGGATCACCTGGTGCATGGAGGCCTGGTCACCTGGAAAGATTCGCTGAGATCACTCCATGCCTGGCTGAGCAAACAGGAAGGGGAATTTCAAAATTCCCGGAGAATTTAAAGGGCAGGTCTGATGGTTGGTCACCTGAGGGCAGGGCAGTAGAGCTCAAAGTGATGACCAGAGTAGCTAGAATAGGCATTGTGGGGCACTTCTGGAGGCCGATCAGAGTGCATTAACAGGCCAGGGCATCCACACTGGCACCACGGCACTCCAGCCGGGGCACAGCAAGCATTATGCTTCTCATGGAGGTGGATTACCAGGGGCGCTCCAGCCACAGAGTCTGGATACTCTACATGCCTTGCCAGTTTGGACACCTCAGGAGTTAGGGTGCCAGGGGCTGACTTAATGCACTCTAAGTTGCAAGTATCAGGGGGTAGCCGTGTTAGTCTGTATCCACAAAAACAACAAGGAGTCTGGTGGCACCTTAAAGACCAACAGATTTATTTGAGCATAAGCTTTCATGGGTAAAAACCTCACTTCTTCAGGTGCCACCGGACTCCTTGTTGTTTTTCTAACTTGCAAGTGTAGCCAAGCCCTAAAGTGCTTCAGAACTGGTGCTTTTCGAGGTGGAAGCTGTTTGAAGGATTACAAGGGGCAGTGGTGGGAGGGACTGTGGTAAGAGAGAAGAGAACTCACCGGCCAAGAAAATACAGTGTTTTTTGTTTTATTGTCTGTGGCAACATCTCCCCCACTTGGCAAAAATAATGTCACTGTTGGGAAATTTTAGTAGCAGAAGCAAAGTTTCTCATATCTTTGCAGCCAATCAAGCAACCATTTCTATGGTGTAGGTGGGTATTTCTTCCTGCATGATATGGGTGGGTTTATGAAAAAATCTATCTATCTATCTATCTATCTATCTATCTATCTATCTATCTATCTATCTATCTATCTATCTAATCATATTACTCTGTGCATGTGTGTATACACAGTGTATAAACTTAAAAGCTCATACATATATAATGTGTGTCTGTGTTTGTGTATCTATTATGGGTATCACAAGGGGGACCTTCTGTTTAGAAATATTCCTGTTTTTAAGTTAAATTGTGTTTTATCTTATTCCCTACAATGATAGAAACCTTACACCCACTTTAAGGGAAATCACAAGTCTGAATAATGAGTGGTGCCAGAGAGAAATGTTATTCTATATTCTTTATATGTAAAATACCCCAATTCCCCATGACTTCCCAATCGCTCCCAGACCCCAGCCTGCAGGTTCCTGTGTGCGATTTTTGCTCCGTTCCTCACCTGATCTGTTTCCCTATGTCTCTCACGGTGCATTAATAGGTAGCGGAGTCCCTGGCTTCACTCGAAGGTTTCCCCAGAGAAAAGAATTTTTGCCTTTCATCCTCTGTAGTGTTGAACCCTCTCCTGATCCCTTCATCTGAGTCCTCCCTTGCAACGAATCTCGGGAGTATGCTGGGGGACTGGCTGGGATACTGCACCTACCAGAAGGGATAGGAAGAAACAGACTTGTAGGTACAGTTGAGAAACATACTGTCTCCTTATAAGATGGTAAGGCTGCCTTCAGTTTGGGTCACTGAGTCTCCATAGGTCCCTTCTGTGCATAGCGCGAAGCAGTACAAAATGAGAACTTGACAATGGAAGCAAAATAGACACTCCAAAACAAAATAGATGCACACAGAGAAAATGGAATCATAATAGACAAAGATATAACAGAAACATAATAGATATACTTAGACATAATATATAGATAATAGAAACATAACACCTTCACTCACATACAATAGAAACATCATAGATACATATATAGGTAATGGAAAAATCAAGTAGATAAAGATATAATAGAAACAGAATAGTTATAAAAACTATATAGTAGATACAAATATGTTAGATACATAATAGAGACACTCAGATTTCACAAAAAGAAAAGGAGTACTTGTGGCACCTTAGAGACTGCTCACGAAAGCTTATGCTCTAATAAATTTGTTAGTCTCTAAGGTGCCACAAGTACTCCTTTTCTTTTTGCGAATACAGACTAACACGGCTGCTACTCTGAAACCTGTCAGATTTCACAGAAATATTACAGATACACTCAGAGGCAATGTTTGCATAGATACATACAGATCTATTAGATACATAACAGAGACACTAATATCATAGAAATATAATAGATACATACTTAGATATTGGAAACATTCTGTCTAGACACAATAAATAAATAGAAACACAATAGATATACTCGGAGACAATATGAACATAACAAATACTCACAGATATAATAGAAACATCTTGGATGCCCACAACGATATTGGAAACAGGATAAATAAACTCAGAGATGATGAGCAGTGATAGAGTGATAGACAAATGCAGTGATAGAGACAGGGTTATTGCTTGGAAGAAAAGACTTTTTTCAGGTTGTCTAATGGAATCTTACTCTGCACAGACAAGATCCTAAAATCCAAGACCCAACCCATGTTAAATGTATTGTGGGTTTCAGTGAGTCTGGGGAAATCACTGTGATAAGTCCTCACACCAGAAATAATTGATTTGCCTCTGTATCCAGCTGTCGCTGTGCAGGGAAGAGAACAGTTTCACACGCCAGGCAAGGCCTCACAAAGGTCTATGCAATCTCTGAGCTAGGGACCCGACCGCCATAAATCCCATACAGCTGACTACATAGAAGTGACTGTCTCTGCCCTGCAAATGCTTCTGATTGGTGCTGACAGAGATTCCCACATCTGAGGGCTTAGGGGCAGGTGGGTTGGTGGCAGAAAGGAACAGAACCCGTGGGGTGGGAAAATATTGTCATTTATACTATTTCTTAGATACCGCATTGCCCTCTTGGAGCAAAGTGTGTGCAGGGAGGGAAATCATGGTATCAAATGGGGAGTTCTGATAACTTTGCAGGTCAGGCAGCTTTCTGTACACACATCTATCCCAACACACAGAGGAATTTCCCTTTCATCTATCTATCCCTTGGAAGGGCCAGATTAACCTTTTGTGCGCCCGGCCCCAAACATATTTGTGGGTCCCCATGGAGGCAATGGAGGATGGTGATGGGGAGGTCAGTCCCCGGAGAGAGGGGCCAGCCAGGGGAATGGGGCATGGTGTGGCGGGGTGGCCCCCCTCTACCCAATGCAAGGGCACTGTTTACAAACCGGCAGTTGCCTGATGCCCTATGCTGCCAGCATGCCCCTTCCCATCAGGTGGTGGGCCTATGCCACACCACACAGCCCCCCCTCCTGCCCAGCATCCCCTGACTCCCTATGGCCAAAGGCCCCCTAGACCTCTATGCCCAGCGCCCCCCCCCCGACCCACCCACAAATGCACAGTGGCCTGCACAACACCACCCCTGCCCACAGACCCACCACAACTGCCCAGCACCCCCCCCAAAACCCCCACTCCCTAGTGCCCTGACACACACACAGATCCTCCCCGCCCCCTCACAGCCCAGCACCCCCCCTACTCCCCACAGACCTACTCCCCCCGCCTTGCATCCCGGCCGCTCTCACTGGCCCTGCTGGGAGGCGACTCTGTCCGCCGGGCTGAGCCAGAAGCGCAGCCAGGGCTGGTCCCAGGGACGGGAATGGCACCGGCCCCTCCAGAGGGGCGCGATCAGCCAGGCCAGGACCTGCCCCGGCCGGGGTACGTCAAGACGCACTTGGCTGGAGGGGCCCAGCCAAGCCCCCGACACTGTTCCCCCACCCCACACACACACACACCTGGCTGAGACAGGTGGGGCCCCACAGATGGTGGGAAGCAGAGACTGCCGAGGTGTCCTGGGGTCCGACCAGGGGTCAGAGAGGAGCAGGTGGATAGGGCCGGGAGTGGAGTGGCGCCCTCGGCCAGCCAGGGGGCAGGCCGAGAGGAGCAAGTGGTGGGCGGGGGGAGCCAGCGGGGTCTCGGGGTGCAGGGCAAGCGGAGCAGGCCGGGGCCCCTTCTGAGCATGGGCCCGGCTCCACGGAGCCACTGGAGCCATTGTAAACCCGGCACTGGCCCTCGGGAGGCAATGCAGGGTTGTTTTCCTACAGCAACACAGTGACTGTTTCATGAATAATCCGGTTGTATTCTTTCTTTCTTTCTTTCTTTCTTTCTTTCTTTCTTTCTTTCTTTCTTTCTTTCTTTCTTTCTTTCTTTCTTTCTTTCTTTCTTTTCACACGCTAATAATAATACAACACAGGTGATGATGTCATGGGAAAGGTTGGTTTATATTCATGGGGTTTTTTTTAACCTCTTATTGTGCTTCATGGTTCCCTCTGAAGAGGATTTTCTTAGAACCTTTCTAAAGGCTCAAATCAAACTAGTCGCCTAGATGAATAGGCGCACAGAGACCTTTGTAAATTTGGCCCCAAAAGTTTTAGTCATCTCCTGTCTTCCCTGATCGTCCCTGTCCTCTCCCCAACATGGAAGCACACCCTATATCACCCCCCCCCCCACCGCCTACACACACAGCCCGGAGTGCGGTGTTTATTGAACGGGGGCCGCCCCTGGCTCTCACACTGTGTCACGCAGAGCGCAGTAATACACCGCTGCGTCTGCCAGCCTCGCCCTGCGCAGGGCCAGGGCGCTGGATTTTCTGTCTTTAGGGATGTGCAAAGCTCCCTCTGGGTCGCTGCTATTAAAGAGTCCCTGGTAGCCAGAGACTATATATTGCGGCCCTCGGTTTGGGAACTGCCGGTACCAAAACACATTTTCGTTGGAGATCGAGGCGTGGTAGCAGGTGAGGTTCAGTTCGGCTCCCTCCACCGCTTCTGCTGAGACCGGCTGCCGGATCTCGGCTCTGCCGGGGGCACCTAGGAGAGGAAACCAGCAAGAGAATTAATTCAGTGAGGATGACACTTTGAAGGGAGTTTAGGGGAAAATTCTCTCTCGCCAATCCCCCATTCTGTTCCCTGTTTGCAAGAGGGAGGGAGAGACAATGAGAGAATGCCGAAGGATGGATGGATAGATTCCGGAAGATATGAAATCTACTCACTTAAAACAGCAATCAGCAAAATCGCTGAGCCAAGATTTGGTACCATCCTAACACCAAAATCTGTCTCTCTCTGCTCCTCTGCAAAGATCAGGACCTTTTATCTCTGCTTGGACCCGGTGAAAGTCAGCGAGAGGGAAGTTCTGCTCTTTAGCTACAGCTAAAATCCAAAAGAGAGCGTTATTTGCTGAGTGGAGAAAGTTAAACATATAGTGATGTATCTGTGAATTGAGTGACTCCTAGAGCAACAACATTAACCTCTCTTTCTCTCTCTCTCTCTCTCTCTGTCCTTTAACTGAGCCTCCAATGTCTGGGAGAAGGTGGTCCCAGAGGGTTCAGAGAGAGTTACTTTCTGGAGATTCATTGGTCAAAGGCAAAAGATGGGAGTTAGACTGTGCAGTGAAACCTTACCAGTTAAGACTCAGTATGAGCTAGATTGAGAGGGCGAGAAGAATTCGTATAGCAGAATGTGAGTTGTTATATTAGCTTGTCCTTATTTGTGGCCGTTACACAAATGCAATTCGAGGATGGTGCTTTAAAGTATCTCTCTCTCTCTCTCTCCCCCCCCCCTTAACTAAGAAAACATGAAAGTGCCTGTAGACATGAAGGGAAGATTGTATTTATTTTTCCTGTTTGACCTTCAAAGAAATTTCATGTTCTTTTTCTGAAGGGGGTCGGTGCAAGAAGATAATCCAATGTCCTCAAAATTTAAGGAGTGGCCAAACTCTGAATGTGATGTGTAGGTGGGGTTAGTATTAATTTATATTAAAAGACAAAGACATTTTACATTGTTCTCCCAGATCATTTAGCAGCTAAAATACCGCGGTGATGGAGGACTGTATAAAAATGATGGCTAGAGAGACGAGAGGGAAAGTCCTGTGTGTGCTGGGATGGATGGCACAAGACAGAGAAATAGAGATTGAAAGAACCAAAATCTCACTCACTCACTCAGGAGAAAAATCAGCACAATCCCTGAGCCTGGGATTGTTCCCATCTTCACAGCGGAACAGCAGCGTCCCAGCCCCTTCTCTCTGTCTGAGCCCTGTGGGAGTCAGCAAGAGGGAGGCTCAGCCCTTTTCCCGCAGCTACAAGCCAAAGAGAGACTTTTTTTGCAGAGTGCTGAACACTAACCATGCAGCGATGCCTCTGCTGGAACTCCAGCTGTGAGTGACTCCTGAGACCAACAGCATAAACCTCTGTGTCTCTCTCCTCTGTACCTGCCCTTCCGCTGAGGTTCCAAGATGCCTCACTCTATCCGTCATGGGCCGGGCTCGGGGAGGAGGGTTGACAGAAGAAAGAGATTCAATGGGAACCCAAGAGGTAAAATAGACCCATGTGTCATCATGTCTACAAAAACAACCAGGAGTCTGGTGGCACCTTTGAGACTGACATTTATTTGGGCATAAGCTTTCGTGGGTAAAAAAAAACCACTTCTTCAGAGGCATGGAGTGAAAATTACAGATCCAGGCATAAATATACTGGCACATGAAGAGAAGAGAGTTACCTTATAGGTGGAGAATCAGTGTTGACAAGGCCAATTTAGTCAGTGTGAATGTGATCCACTTGTAATAATTGATGAGGAGCTGCCAAGCTCCAGAATGCCTCACTGTGTCCACCATGGAAAAGCCAAGAGGTGAAATGGATCCATAATCCTCATGTCTACACGGACGGATCCTGCTTCTACTGCAGGGCCCTCTGCTGGGAAACTGTAGAAGTGTTCAACACAAAACCTCTCTCCAAAACTTTCCCAAAGGAGCTCCTCTGTGCAGCATACATGGATGATTTGCAAAAGATGGGTGTTATCAGGCAGTCCAAGTGAAGTACTAAGTTACACTGATTTCCCACTAAATCGTGGGAGTTTATTAAAGCAGAATGGAATTTACTAAATAATTAGAAAGTACATTGTTTCCCTTCCTCCCTCCCGCCAGTAATATTTGTGGCCAGATGCAAGAAAAGGACGGTGTTGTAGTGTGTAGCTATCGATATTTCAAGATAATGGCCTTGCAGATAGTGTGGGATGGGTTTTTTGTTTTGGTTTTGGTTTGTGCCATGTTTTTACCTTTTTACTGTGATTCATTATTCTCTAGGTTTTAGTCAGGAGGAGGGGATGAAAGAGGACAAAGTATGGGCCAGATCAGATGAGAAACATTCACATAAAGAATCTGACACATCAGACAAGGGCAGACAAATAAACAGTGACAAGTTTTTTAAGTGTTTGTACAAAAATGCTAGAAGTCTAAATAATAACATGGGTGAACTGGAGTGCCTCGTGTTAAAGGAGGATATGATATAATAGGCATCACAGAAACCTGGTGGACTGAGCACAGTCAGTGGGACACAATCATTCTGGGGTACAAAATATAACGGAAAAATTCATGGAGGTTAAGTCCATTAATGGCTATTAGCCAGGATGGGTAAGGAATGGTGTCCCTAGCCTCTGTTTGTCAGAGGGTGGAGATGGATGGCAGGAGAGAGATCACTAGATCATTACCTGTTAGGTTCACTCCCTCTGGGGCACCTGGCATTGGCCACTGTTGGCAGACAGGATACTGGGCTAGGTGGACCTTTGGTCTGACCCAGTCTGGCCATTCTTTTGTTCTTATGTTCTCTCCTAAGAGGATTTTTCTTAGACCTGGCTGTGACACTCTGTCTCCCACAGCAGCGTAATACACCGCCGCATCTGCCAGCCTCACCCTGTGGGGTAAGACCAGGGTGCTGGGTTTTCTGTCTTTGGGGATGTACAAAGCTCCCTCGGGCTCGGGGATATTAATAATTTCCTGGTACCCAGAAGTTATGTATGGGGGTCCTCGGTTCAGGAACCGCTGGTACGAAAACACGTTGTCATTTGTCTTGATTGGGGCATGAGAGCAGTTGAGGTTCAGTTCGGCAGAGTTGTAGCCAGAGATCACAGCTTGAAGGGCAGCTCCAGGGTTCTGATAGTACCAAATAATTCTATTGTAGCCAGCTACACTGGGTTACAGGGGAGGTCAGTCCTGTCCTGCACCAGGAAAGACAGCCCAGCAGGCTGAGAAACCTTTGCGTCCACCACTCCGCCTGGGAATAAAATAAAAACAGAGCATGAAAATCCTCCAGATAAAGACACGGAAACTATCAGCAGCAGCAGCAGTGTGAAGTGTCATCAAGAAGGACCCCGGACACAGGTGAAAATTAATAAATACCGGCGTGGGGGGGATAATGCCTAGCAATACCACGGTGGGAATCTGAGGGTTTGGCTACACTTACAAGTTACAGTGCAATAAAGGAGCCCCAGGTGCACTAGCTCACTACCTGTCCACACTTGCAAGCCACGTAGAGAGCTCTGACTCTGCAGCTACAGCGCTCCTGGTCTCCACCTCGGCAAGTGGAATAACGGTTGCTGCACCCCCGTTGGAGCGCCATGCCACCAGTGTGGACGAGGTGTTGCATTACTGCTCTCTGATCAGCCTCCAGAAAAGTCCCATAATCCCCTTAAGTCAAGTGGCCACTCTTGTCATTCGCAAAAAGAAAAGGAGTACTTGTGGCACCTTCGAGACTAACAAATTTATTAGAGCATAAGCTTTCATGAGCTACAGCTCACTTCATCGGATGCATTTGGTGGAAAAAACAGAGGGGAGATTGATATACACACAGAGAGAACATGAAACAATGGGTTTATCATACACACTGTAAGGAGAGTGATCACTTAAGATAAGCCATCACCAGCAGCGCGGGGGGGGGGGGAGGAGGAAAACCTTTCATGGTGACAAGCAAGGTAGGGTATTTCCAGCGGTTAACAAGAATAGCTGAGGA
Source organism: Dermochelys coriacea (assembly GCF_009764565.3). Classification (NCBI taxonomy): domain Eukaryota; kingdom Metazoa; phylum Chordata; order Testudines; family Dermochelyidae; genus Dermochelys; species Dermochelys coriacea. Next base: position 40,381,606 of record NC_050080.1, read on the forward strand.
ACAGTGGGGGGGGGGAGAAAGAACAGCTGGGTGGGGTGGGGTGGGGGGGAGAAATAACATGGGGAAATAGTTTTACTTTGTGTAATGACTCATCCATTCCCAGTCTCTATTCAAGCCTAAGTTAATTGTATCCAGTTTGCAAATTAATTCCAATTCAGCAGTCTCTCGTTGGAGTCTGTTTTTGAAGCTTTTTTGTTGAAGTATAGCCACTCTTAGGTCTGTGATTGAGTGACCAGAGAGATTGAAGTGTTCTCCAACTGGTTTTTGAATGTTATAATTCTTGACGTCTGATTTGTGTCCATTCATTCTTTTACGTAGAGACTGTCCAGTTTGGCCAATGTACATGGCAGAGGGGCATTGCTGGCACATGATGGCATATATCACATTGGTAGATGCGCAGGTGAACGAGCCTCTGATAGTGTGGCTGATGTGATCAGGCCCTATGATGGTATCTCCTGAATAGATATGTGGACAGAGTTGGCAACGGGCTTTGTTGCAAGGATAGGTTCCTGGGTTAGTGGTTCTGTTGTGTGGTGTGTGGTTGCTGGTGAGTATTTGCTTCAGGTTGGGGGGCTGTCTGTAAGCAAGGACTGGCCTGTCTCCCAAGATCTGTGAGAGTGATGGGTCGTCCTTCAGGATAGGTTGTAGATCCTTGATGATGCGTTGGAGAGGTTTTAGTTGGGGGCTGAAGGTGATGGCTAGTGGCGTTCTGTTATTTTCTTTGTTGGGCCTGTCCTGTAGAGGTGACTTCTGGGTACTCTTCTGGCTCTGTCAATCTGTTTCTTCACTTCAGCAGGTGGGTATTGTAGTTGTAGGAATGCATGATAGAGATCTTGTAGGTGTTTGTCTCTGTGTGAGGGGTTGGAGCAAATGCGGTTATATCGTAGAGCTTGGCTGTAGACAATGGATCGAGTGGTATGATCTGGATGAAAGCTAGAGGCATGTAGGTAGGAACAGCGGTCTGTAGGTTTCCGATATAGGGTGGTGTTTATGTGACCATCGCTTATTAGCACCGTAGTGTCCAGGAAGTGGATCTCTTGTGTGGACTGGTCCAGGCTGAGGTTGATGGTGGGATGGAAATTGTTGAAATCCTGGTGGAATTCCTCAAGGGCTTCTTTTCCATGGGTCCAGATGATGAAGATGTCATCAATGTAGCGCAAGTAGAGTAGGGGCATTAGGGGATGAGAGCTGAGGAAGCGTTTTTCTAAGTCAGCCATAAAAATGTTGGCATACTGTGGGGCCATGCGGGTACCCATCGCAGTGTCGGTAGGTATACATTGTCCCCAAATGTGAAATGGTTATGGTGAGGACAAAGTCACAAAGTTCAGCCACCAGGTTAGCCGTGACATTATCGGGGATACTGTTCCTGACGGCTTGTAGTCCATCTTTGTGTGGAGTGTTGGTGTCGAGGCTTCTACATCCATAGTGGCTAGGATGGTGTTTTTAGGAAGATCACCAATGGACTGTAGTTTCCTCAGGAAGTCAGTGGTGTCTCGAAGGTAGCTGGGAGTGCTGGTAACGTAGGGCCTGAGGAGGGAGTCTACATAGCCAGACAATCCTGCTGTCAGGGTGCCAATGCCTGAGATGATGGGGCATCCAGGATTTCCAGGTTTATGGATCTTGGGTGGCAGATAGAATACCCCAGGTCGGGGTTCTAGGGGTGTGTCTGTGCGGATTTGTTCTTGTGCTTTTTCAGGGAGTTTCTTGAGCAAACTGGACAGTCTCTACATAAAAGAATGAATGGACACAAATCAGACGTCAAGAATTATAACATTCAAAAACCAGTTGGAGAACACTTCAATCTCTCTGGTCACTCGATTACAGACCTAAGAGTGGCTATCCTTCAACAAAAAAGCTTCAAAAACAGACTCCAACGAGAGACTGCTGAATTGGAATTAATTTGCAAACTGGATACAAATAACTTCGGCTTGAATAGAGACTGGGAATGGATGAGTCATTACACAAAGTAAAACTATTTCCCCGTGTTATTTCTCCCCCCCATCCCACACCCCACTGTTCCTCAGATATTCTTGTTAACTGCCGGAAATAGCCTACCTTGCTTGTGACCATGAAAGGTTTTCCTCCTCCCCCCCCCCCCCCGGCGGCTGCTGGTGATGGCTCATCTTACGTGATCACTCTCCTTACAGTGTGTATGATAAACCCATTGTTTCATGTTCTCTTTGTGTGTATATCAATCTCCCCTCTGTTTTTTCCACCAAATGCATCCGATGAAGTGAGCTGTAGCTCACGAAAGCTTATGCTCTAATAAATTTGTTAGTCTCTAAGGTGCCACAAATACTCCTTTTCTTTTTATGTTCTAATACATTTGTTAGTCTCGAAGGTGCCACAAGTACTTCTTTTCTTTTTGCGAATACAGACTAACGTGGCTGCTACTCTGAAACCTGATTCTTGTCATTGTTTTTGAATCGCTGCAGGAATGTGGATGTGCCCTTTGAAAGCTCCATTTCTGACAGCCAGCTGCTTATCTGCTCCGAGACAAAGCAAGTCATTAGGGTGGAATGCAGTGTCTGAGAGAGACAAGTGGGGGGAGGGGAGTCTGCTGCTGTCTGAGCCCCCAAAAACCTACTCTCTCTCCCCCTCACACATACACACAACACATTCCCTGTCACACTCCACCCCACACCCTCATTTGAAAAGCATGTTGCAGTCACTTGCCTGTTGGGATAGCTGCCCATAATGCACCCTCCCAATGCTACTGCAGGTGCAGCAAATGTGGCCATGCCAGTGCGCTGGAAGCTGTTGGTGTGGACAGACTGCAGAGCTTTCCCTGCTGCGCTCTCCAAAGGCTGGTTTAATTCAAAGTGCTCTACATCTGCAAGTGTAGACATGCCCTGACTCACTCGAAACAAGGAGCAGCACAAGCCTGGAGACCAGGGTTTTAAGCATCCTCTCAATGAAGATTCGGTGTCTCTGCGCTTCTGCACGGACCGGGTCCGTTTTCTCTCCACTCGGGCACCCCCCGCCCCCAGCAATGTCAGAAGAAACGAATTAGGCCCTTTCCCCGCAGAGGGAAGCCGACCTCTGTCTTCTGAGGGCTGAAGGAATCCGGGAACGCGGCTTCCGCTCCGAATTAAATTGTGACTCTCGGCGTCAAGCATCAAATCTCTCCGAGCTTGGCTGGTAGCTGCCTTTCCACTGAGCTGCTAGAAAGTCTCGCAGGGTCCGGAAAGGGGCCTTGGGGGGCGGGGGGATGGGGAGAGAACTAGATGTCCAGAAACACCAGGGAGCGCGCTCGTTTCTGGAGCTTTCCCGTCGGAGCAGAAAACTTTGTTCCGACTTTCATAGAGGAGTCGCGGTTTCTGAAGGAAGGGGGGGGGGAGGGGCTAGGTTAGTTTTGTTTGTTTATGGTTGCTATTGAAAAGCGGATGATTTTACAGTTTTCACATAAGGGAAATTTTGTATTCGATTCCCGTAAAGGAAGATGGGTTTCAGAGTAGCAGCGGTGTTAGTCTGTATTCCCAAAAAGAAAAGGAGGACTTGTGGCACCTTAGAGACTAACAAATTTATTTGAGCATAAGCTTTCCTGAGCTAGAGCTCACAGAAAGATGGTTTCTCTCTAGTTATGTCTCGTAATAAACTTTGCTGTAGAAAGTGGAGGAAGAAAAGGAAAGAAAATGATTTTTTTTTATTTGTTGTGATCTAGTCACCACAATGAACACATGTGGAGTGACACCAGATTTAGGCTGATCTTCACACAGATGTCCCAGGATCTTCAACCTGGGTGCCAATCTCCGTGTCCTTATGATATGGCCCATTGACTTCACTAGAGCTCTGCCCATTTATAACAGCTGAGTATCTGTCCCCTTGGCTGCTATGGAATTACTCTGCTTTAAACCATCTGGGGAACTGCCCCTGCATCTCCTCCCCTAAGCTGCTTGTCAGAGGCTGAGGGTTTTTGCCCTGAGCCCAGCTCTGCCTGTGTCACTGTGTATCTACCGCACAGAGGTAGCTGCCTGAGTCCCCCAGCTGGGACTCGGTGATGTGCAGAGAGCTGCGTTTCCCACTTTCCAGGCGCTCGCCTATGAACCGTCCCACAGTGACATTGTCATTAGAGCTCGCGGTCAGCAGGTGGGTCGGCCCTTGCCCAGGCAGCTGCTGGTACCAGTAGAAGGCTTGGTAAGCGCTGGTGAAAGAGCAGGACATTGTGGAGACCTTCCCTTCCCCAGTAACAAGCCACTCGGGGCTCTGAACCACTTGGGCTTCGCAGCAGGAGACTGGAGGGAAACAAAATAATAGCAGTTAACATGAAGAACATGCGAGTTGCCTGTGGATGATCTATCCAGCCTTCCCTCTTCAGCCTCCCTCCATCCTTCTATTGTTCCATCCCCAGTATCTATATCTACATGTGTATATATCGATACAGATATAGATCCTTTTATCAGCATCTGTTTATTTTTCTCTGTACTTTCCCCGAATCTTAAAAAAGCAGGGCAAGAAATGTTAACAAATAACTCCAAATCAATATTACTGTTTAAATAGAACAGAGGCTGAGTTATTTGCAGACCCCTCTGTCCTTACGGGTGCATTAGCTCTTAGAGAGATAGAGAGATATCCATTTAAGAGATCTTACCCTTCACTGACTTCCAAGAGTTTGCATCTTTTTACCCTTTAGAACGAGAAAATATTTGTTTCACTCACCGAGAAAAGCAAAGGTGAGGAGAAGGCTCCACAGAGCAGCTCCACGCTCTGAGGCCATGGTGAGCTCCGTTTCTTCTCTCCCTCGCAGATGCAGATACCGAAGCAGAATCAATCCGAGGAGGGTCTGCAGGAGCCCAGTGGAAACGAGAAGTCTCCCTCCCCTCAGGTGTCAGCCTTCGCAAGGGGAAGGATTCTCCGCCTATAGAGGCTGCTGTTTCGTCGTGTGCCCCGGGGAGGAACAGCGGCTCTGTGGACCGGGCGGGGCTGGGCCCACTGGGGACCGCCCAGACCTCGGGCCGTGGGAATCAGCCCGGGTTGCGGGGGAGGCGTGGGAGCACTCTAGCGCCATCTGCTGCCCGGTTAGAGAAGCGGTTAGAGAAGCGGGGGAAAGGGAGGGGGGAGGAGGAGGAGGGCATTATTTGCTACAGGGGAATCCCAGCTAAAAGTTCATGGGAATGATACAGAGCCGTCCATACACAGCTGCACTCATTTACTCCAGTGGAGTTACAGCTGATTTACACCCTCCGAGGACCTGCCCCATTAGCTCCAATCAAGAGCGTCTGAGTCGCACCAGATGAGGATCTGGCCCAGTGATGTAAATGAAGATATTGCTGATTTGCACCAGGTGGGGGTTTGATTCAGTGACTCCAGTGGAGCAACAGCCACGTTATACCAGCTGGGGATCCGTCCCTGCAGCTCCTCAGCCCAGCTGCCTGTCAGAGGATGAGAGTTTTTGCCCGGAGCCCCGCTCTGCCTGCGTCACTCTGCTCTCACTGCACAGAGGTAGCTGCCTGAGTCCCCCAGCTGGGAGTCGGTGATGTGCAGAGTGCTGCGTTTCCCATCTTCCAGGGGCTGCCCCACCAACCGCTGCTCGGTAGCATTCTCCTGAGGGCTCACGGCCAGCAGGTAGGTCAGGCCTCGCCCAGGGAGCTGCTGGTACCAGTCGAAGTTTTGGTACTTGGTGGTGAACACGCAGGACAGGGTGGAGACCTCCCCTTCCCCAGTAAACAGTGACTGGGGGCTCTGATCCACTTGGGCTTCGCAGCAGGAGACTGAAGGGAAACAAACGAACAGTTGAAATGTAGCATTCAAGTGTAGGTTAGAGTGTGTTACTTTGCCTGTCTACCTATTTGACCATTCTTACCTATGTGCTATCTCCCTATCCTTCCCTCTGAAGCACCTTTCCGTCCATCCAGTGACCCATGCACCCTATCTCTCTCCACCTAGAATCTTCCCGACTCTGAAAAGAGGCAAGAAATGCAAACAAAGACCCCTGGGACAATATGACTATGTAAATAGATCAGTCACGGAGTGTGTCCCATTGGCAGCCCCCTCTTTCCCATATATAGGTGCTGTAACTCTGAATCAAACAGAGCAGGGAACTGAATCAAATACATCTCCAGTCATTTCTGCCTCAATGTCCTATAAGCGAAGCAGCTGGCTTGGAAGAGCCCAGAGTGTTCTGAGAAGAAACTTACAGTACAAATGAAGATTTGCAGCCTCATGATTCTCCGGAGGGGGGGGGGGGGAGATTTCTGATACCGGTAGCAACCAGGCACTGAGATGCAATGGGTGCCTGGCTCATCTCTGCCTGATTTTTCTTTTCTGCTCAGACACAGCATGTGACACACACACCAGCCTAGGATCCTGTAACTGCCGCCGCTTGCTCCTGCACAAGCTCAGCTGGCTTCTAGGAGCTGTACAACCACAGCGTAGACAAATGCACCCAGCATGAGGGGCTTCCTTGGGAAGATCTCAACAGCACCAAACACGATGAAGCAGGAGAGTCCTGTGACTATAATGTTAGCCAAGGCCTGGGTTCGAGTCCTTCCTCCACCACAGGCATTCTGGGGGCTTTAGGATTGGGCAAGTCACTCAGGGTCACGTTTTTAAAAGAATGGCTAGTGGGATTTTCAAACACATCCAGGGCCCCTATCACCCATTGATTTCAAAGGGTGTTTGGCACCGAGGCACTTCTGAAAAATCCCACTAGGTACCTAAAGACCTTTAAAAATCTGCCCTTCTGTTCCTCAGATCCCCAGCCATAAAATGGGGGTAAGAGCACTTTCCCACCTTGCAGGGGTGTTGTGTGGACCAATAAAGTGAAGATTGTGAGGTGGGTAGACACTGTAGGCCAGAGAAATACCTAATTCAGGCAGTTTTAGCCTGGAATGGTCAAAGATTTCTGAGGAAGTTAGTAGCCCACTTTCCCTTGAATCCCACTGTGAGTTGAGCAACTAATTCCCTTGGGCTCATTTGAAAATATTTTAAAAGGTGCTTTTGTCTCTTTCTCTCTCTCCCCCTCCCCCAGTCCAAGTCCTGCAGTATCTCAGCACCACACAGACATGAATGGATTTAGCCTGGGATGTTCAAAGGAACCCAAGGGAGTTAGGAACCCATGTCCTGTTGAATTTCAGTGAAGTTTGGCTACCTAGATCCTATAGCTCTCTTTGGCAATCCCAACCTTGAATTCAACAGAACATGGGTTCATAACCTGCTGGCCTCGGGAGAATGCTACCCAGCAGCGGTTAGTGGGGCAGCCCCTGGAAGATGGGAAATGCAGCCCCCTGCACATCACGGACTCCCAGCTGGGGGACTCAGACAGTTACCTCCGTGCAGTGAGAGCAGAGTGAGTCTGTTATATTTGAGACTTTGAGAGTGTGCATTTGTGTTTGATCTGCATGTGAGTGATTTTGGTATATGTGCTAGTTTGTGTGTGAGTGAGTGTGTCATTTTGTGAGTGTGGCAATGAGAGAATTTGGGACGTGTGTGTGTGAGTGACTGTGGGTGTTTGATGTATGTAAGAGCAACTTTGGTATATATGTGATTCTGGGTGTGAGTGACTTTGTTTGCGTGAATTGTAAGTTCACATATGTATGAATTTGTATGTGTAAGAGAGAGGGAAAGAGAGAGAGACTTTGTGAGTTTGTTTCAGAGTAGCAGCAGTGTTAGTCTGTATTCGCAAAAAGAAAAGGAGGGCTTGTGGCACCTTAGAGACTAACAAATTTATTTGAGCATAAGCTTTCGTGAGCTACATCCGATGAAGTGAGCTGTAGCTCACGAAAGCTTATGCTCAAATAAATTTGTTAGTCTCTAAGGTGCCACAAGTCCTCCTTTTCTTTTTGTGAGTTTGTGCGTGTGACAGAGAGATTTGTGTGTGTGTCTGTGAAACATATAAGTAGTTGTGTGTCCAAACTACATTTCAATGCCCAGTCTGAAATGAGGATGTGCCTTTATATTTGATAGTACAACTGTGGGTGGAAAACTCCTGCACCATTTTCCATTAATTCCTGCAGCTGTCAAATTGAAAGGAAATGGCCGCCAGGTGGCAGCACATGACCACAAGCCCGTTTGCTTTCGGCCCAGGGTTTGCCCCATTTTTGTCACATTTTCTTTCCAGATCAACCCAGCAGGGCCTGAGGCAGCTCTGATTTTAGGTAAAGGGGAACCGTCCACTTTCAATGCAGTTTATAGTTCCTTGTGACTTGAAAAGGCAGGCTGAGATTTTGAAATCAGCCTACAGGAATTAGATGCCTGATTCCCATTAAAATTAATGTAGACTGAGCATCCACGTTGTAATTTCCAAAATAGCCCAAGAGATTTAGATGCCCAAATCCTCTCTTGAATTTTAATGGAATACGATTATCTAAATCCTTTAGGCCCTTTTGAAAATGGCAGCCGCAATATAAATCTGAGAACTCTCTTTCCAGGAATGACTCAGCTCTTCTGCCCATATAGTGATGTTTGTCCCTATGCAGAGGGGCCAGTGCGAGCCCCAGGTCCCAATTAAGTCCATACACAGAAAGCTCAAGTGCAGGTTAAGTGTCAACCCAGGATGGAATTTCAGCTGGATTTCCAAAGGAGCTTTGTGGATTTAGATGCCAAAAATACATTGATTTTTATTAGAATTGGGGTCCCTAACGCCACAAGGAATCCATCCCAGCCTCCCCCCTCCCCGTGAGGTATTAATAGATTGCATGATGCATGGATCTTAAAGTGAGAAGAGACCTTTGTGATCATCTAGTCTGACCTCCTGCGTTAACAAAGGCCAGAGAATTATACTTGTGATTCTTGTACCCAGCCCATATCTTGTGGTTGTCTAGAGGAGAGACACCCGGTCTTGATTTCAAGATTTCAAATGATGGAGAATCCACCATGTCCCCGGGTAAGTTCTTTCAGTGTTTAATTACCCTCACTGTTAAAAATGTGCACTTTCTTTCTAGTCTAAATTTGTAGCTCTCCGGCTTACAGCCATGGAATCTTATTCTGCTTTTGTCTTGTTCCATCTCTTCTTTGAGACGAATTTCTGAGTACCATTGTGGTGCCGCCTTTTCCCAGAAATCAGGAAGAGGTTTTCAACTCCAGGAACTCAGCTGTGGCAGGTCTCACCCCACTACATAGCCCTCCCTCCACCCCCACACCCCTACTACTTTCCTGCCCACGCTCGCATCCTAACTTCACCTGCAGGAGTCAGTTTCTTACAGTAGCGGAGATGTGTCAGGTTTTTGTTCAGGGATCCCTATGAATTTCAACACAGTGTCTCTCCTGAAAGCGCAGAAGTACATGGCCGCGTCCCCCAACTCCAGAGCTGTGATTCTCAAACTGAAGGAGCTTTTGGACTTCTCCAAATTAATAAAGAATCTCTCCCCGGCCTCATTCTTCTTTGTTCCTCCAGAATGTTGCCAAGAAAGGAAAAGAAGGCTTTCCCCAGGGGGCTGTTTGTACCAATACAAATAATAATTGCTAGCAGCCGTTTCATAAATGCAGTCAAGGGAAACGAACTCTTGCTCCACCCCTGACACTGAAGGCTGGGTCTGAGTTACAGCATCTTCCATGCTGGAGCCTGGGACAAGGAGAGGGGGAAAGAGAGGTTAGTCAGAGGATGCTGTCACTGAGTGGAGTTCTTTGTTCTAGGAGTTTTTAAGGATCTGCAGGGATTTCATGGAATCATAGAAATGTCAGGCTGACCTCAAGAGGTCGTGCAGTCCTTCCCCGTGGCCATGATACCATCCCTGACAGGTGTTTGTCTAACCTGATCTTCAAACCTCCAACGATGGGGATTCCACAGCCTCCCTACTTAACGTGTCCGGAAATCAACTGTCCTTTTAGTTAGAAAGTTTCAATCTAAATCTCCCTTCCTGCAAACTAAACCACTTCTTACTTCTTACTTCTTGTCCTGCCATCTGTGGCCATAGAGAACAGATCACCCTCCTCTTTATTTAGGCCCCCAGAATCCATTGAAATTCAATTCCAGTGGGATTTGGGCACCTAAATCCCTGCCTGAGAGCATCCCTTATTGCAGAGGAAGAGGGGGAAGGAAGAGGAGGAGAAGGAGGAGGAAGGTCTGTTTAATCTCTCGGCGCCAGTAATGAAGGGGAAGGCAGGTGGAGAATCTTTCAGAAATGGGATTTGAAATCTTACTCACTGAAAAGCCAAATCAGCACAATGGCTGAGCCCGGGATCGTGACCATCGCCCCAGCGTCTCGGCTCTTCTGCAGGGCGCTGCCGTTTTCCTCTCCAGCCAGCCTGGGAGAGAGTCACCCAGGCGACAGCTCTTCTCCTTCACCTGCAGCCCTGGGCCGAGGGAGGAGAGAGAGCCCTTGTCTGAATGGTGAAGGTTAGACGTCAGGTAGTGATGTCACAGCTGGAGTGAGTGAGTCCTGGGGCCAAGCATGAGCCTCCCCTCCCCTCCCCTCCCCTCCCCTCCCCTCAATACCTGCCCTGCCGCTGAGCCCATCGGTGCTGGAACTAGGGGTGCTGGGGAGAGCGGGGGCTGCTGCACCCCCCCCCCCGGCTTGAAGTGGTTTCCATCAGATCCAGGGTTTATAGTTTGCTTCAATGATTCTCAGCACCCCACTGTACACATTGTTCCAGCACCCCTGGCTGAGCCCCCCACATGTCTCACCACTTATGAGGGGCTGGCAGGAGAACTAGACCATGGGAAACCAGAGACTGGAATATGCTGGTGCGCCCTGTCTATGGAGAGCAACGCTGCCTGCGCTGTGGCACCTTCTGGAGGACACCAGCCCAAACCGCAGCGAGACCCAGGGCCATCAGAAAACTGACCCATCATCTCTTTCCCAAGAGAGCTGCGCTTCCCCAAAGCTGGGGACGTTTTTCCCTTTGCTGCCGGTGGATTTTTCCATTGCTGCAAACGGTGGATGATGCCATGTGGTTCAGAGAAGGGACTTTTCCCTGTAAAATTCCATTTCCTAAAGAAAAATTCCCCTCCAGGATTAACCCGTTGCTTTTAATTTGTGTGGCCATAGGTTTTAAGGAGTGTCAAGCGGGAAAGAAAAGCACTAAGACTCCCAGCCCTATATCTGGTTATGTTAGTGAATGTAAACCCACAGTGGTGCCAATAAAGTCAGTGCATTTGATAAGCAGTGTGGTCTGGTGGATAACCAGCTGGAATGGGGTTCACGGCTGTTAGGTTCTATCCCCAGCTGTGTGACCTTGGATAACCCCTTCCCCCTCCCTTTGACTCTCTTTCCACTTTCTGCCTTTCTCTCTCTTGCCCCTATAGCTTGTGAGATCTTGGGGGCAGGGACTTTCTCTGTATCTATATACACCAGCAGGGGATCTGGCCCATTTACTTCAGCTGAGCTATGATGCATTCACACCAGCTGGGGACCTCTGTGCCTCCATCTCCCCCACAAAGCTGACTTTCAGAGGATGAGGGTTTTTACACTAAGCCCAGCTTGGGTCGCTGTGCCTCCACCCCACACAAGTAGGGGCCTGAGACCCCAGCTGGGACTCCGAGCTGTGCCGAGAGCTGCTTTTCAAATCCTCCAGGTGCTCACACATGACCTCCCATCAGTGGCTTCCTCCCTACCATTGACAGTCACTGGGGGCCTAGCCCTCTCCGGGGGAGCTGCTGTTCAGCGGAAGGTTTGGTAAGCACTGGTGTAAGTTCAGGTAACGGTGGAGATGTCTACTTCCTGAATAACCAGTGACTCAGGTCTCTGAACCAACTGGGCCTCACAGCAGGAGACTGCAGGGAAATACAATGATAGCAACTAAAATAATGTATATTAGAGTATTACAGTACCTGTTTAACCTAATGTCTGTCTATCCGCCAGAAGCTGGGAATGGGTGACAGGGAATGGATCCCTGTTCTGTGCATTCCCTCTGGGGCACCTGGCACTGGCCACTGTCGGAAGACAGGACACTGAGCTAGATGGACCTTTGGTCTGACCCAGTCTGGCCATTCTTATGTTGTTCTGTCTCTCTCCCTGTCTATCTGTGCATCTATTTACCTTTCTTTCTGCTGTTGCCTCTCTCTAATTTCTGAATGCTCCTATCTACCCACATCTATCTGTCCTGCCATGTGTATCATCCATACACCAATCTGTTGTAAAATACACAGTTTCCAACAGTAGCTAGCATCCGTTTCGTAAGCGCAGTCTAAGGTCACAGACCCACTCTTCACACCTGATGATGCCAGCTGGGTCTGCCTTACAGCATCTTCCATGCTGAAGCCTGTTACAAAGAGGGGGTGAGGGAGAGGTTAGTCGTAGAATGTTGCCACTGAATTGATTTATGGAGCGCAACCCTCATTGATTATCCTGATGATGATAATAATCTTCTTCTTCATTGTCATCTTGGATCAGGCACTGACACTTATTTTCTTTGCACAGCACCTACCCCTAGGTGGAAATCATTGGCTGTTGCAGCTGATTAATTATTGGTAAATATTTATTAATTATTATTATTATATGTTATTATTATTTATTACTATTCCAACCCCATCATCAGTTTTACTCAGATTCCCAGTGATTTCCATTGGAATATTTTACCCATAGGAAGAATGGCCCAAGGACTGGGCAACATTATGATATTTTCCCATTACATAAGAACGGCCAGACTGGGTCAGACCAAAGGTCCATCTAGCCCAGTGTCCTGTCTTCCAACAGTGGCCAGTGCCAGGTGCCCCAGAGGGAATGAACAGAACTGGTTATCATCAAGTGATCCATCCCCTTCATCCAAGGTTTATCAAAGCTTCAGGCTGAGATTTTCATAGGATCCTAAGAAAACTAGGTACCCAAAACCTCCCTTTGAAAATCCCTGCCCAGTTCACCGAGTCTCCCCAACCCTCACTTCTAGTCTAGTCTATTCTGGCTCTGAGTTAAGAAGATTCCAATTGTAGAGTCTCTCTTTACCAAGTAATACCAAAGCGGTCACAGCCCAGAGTAGGTTTTGTTCCTTCATAATGAAAAGATTTTCCTCCTGCCTCAGTATCACACTCTCTCTCTTCTTCTGCACCAGAAGTCGTGATAGCTCTCAGGCTGCTGCATGGCCCTCGACATGACAACCGACGTGTCTGTGACTTCTCTGCTGCAGAAAAGCAAAGAGAGTTTCCTGACTGATTGTAGATTGGTAGCAGAGCCAAACTTCAAATTATCAGGTATCCCATCCAAATCCTATGTAAAGTCTTCAAGGGGTGGAGAATCCCTCACACACCTAGGCAGGTTGTTTCTATGGTTAACTACCCTCACTGTTAAAAAAATGTTTGCCTTTGATCTGGCCTTTGATCACGTAGCATATATGAAAACGAATTACACATTCAGAGCTGCTGTCGGTACCATTTACTGTCTTTTGATATTATAATATCACTTAAAAGCCCAATTGAGAGCAGACCTTTATTTTGCTGGGCACTGCACGGATATATAGAGACAGTCCCTGCTCTAGAAACTTGCACTCTAAATAGAAAAGACAGACTGAGAAAGTATTATTCGCCACCTCCATTATACAGACGGGGAACTGAAACCCAGGGAGATTAGGGTTGGATTTTTTCCAAGGTGCCTATGGGAGTTAAGCACCTAATTCCTATACAATGCTCTGACAAACTTGGCTCTGGCCTCCTACGTGACCTTGCACGAGTCGCTTCTTTGTACAGCGCTTAGCACCACCAGACCCAACTAAGCAATAATAAGAAAGTTTCAAGGGGATTGGGCAGAGTCATAGACTGGCTGGATTTTTGCAGCAAGCTAGCTTCAGCTACCATCTCACTGATGAGCAGGCAATGTAAGGGATCATTAGTGACCTAATGGGAGTTAATTAGAAAGGCTGACGCTCCCTCCCCTCCCCCCAGTTGCGGTGGTGAGGCAGGCAGGGCACTATTTAAATAGGGCAGGGCGCTCATTAAAGGAGAGACGGCCCTGGAGAGAGGTGTGAGGGGAGGTCCTCTGTGGGAAGAGCATGTGGTTGTCAGGTTGAGTCACCCATAGACAGTAGGGTAGGTTCCTGGGGGGTCCCTGAGATAGGGCCTGCAACAGGAGACAGAGACCCAGGCTGTTCCTGAGGGGGTCCCTAAGATAGGGCCCAAAAGAAGCTAGGAGTTCCTCGGAGCTTAACTGCTGGAGTCGCTGGCGAAGGGAAGCAGCGGGGCATTATGCTGGGCAAGAAGAGAGAGAAGAGGAAGCAGGGCCAAGAAGCAGAGGACTTCAGTGGGCCCAGGCAGGGGCAGAAAAGCTGTTTGGACAGTTGCTGTGGACGTTAAGTTGCCCCGTTTGTTAGACCAGAAAGGGGAGCGAACTGTTGAATGACTTGGCTGGAGCCTGGAGGCCAGAGAAAACACAGCCGGGAATGGACACGGCAGCCAAGGAAGTAGCCAAGCGAAGTCCCCTGCCACGCCAGACCCGGACACGAGCGCGGAGGCCTCGGGCATAGAAACATCGACCGCTCCCTGGGGCTCCTGGGGAAATGCTGCCTTCGTGGCCAATGTCAAAGCGCCTCCGGTAGAGCTGGGAGCCGAAACCCCGTTTCCTCGGTCCCGCCCCACCACCCTAATCAGGGAGCCTCCCCTTCCGTAGGGCTATAAACTCCTGTCCCCGTCTTCCCACGGGGCTCTGTCCCACACCGCTCGGCGCGCCCCCGCGGCCCCGTCCCGGGTCACACCCAGAGTTATTTTACAGGCTGCGCTGCTCCCTGTGTCACTGTGTCTACACGGCGCAGAGGTAGCGGGCGGCGTCCCCCAGCTGGCAGCCGCGGATGTGCAGGGAGCTCCGCTTCTGCCCCGGATCGTGATCCGCAGTGAAATTCGGTTCTTGTGTCTTGCTCCCCTTGCCGAACAGCATCAGCAGGAAAACGGGCCGCTCCCCTGGAGCCTGCCGGTACCAGTGTAAACTTTGGATAGTGCTGGAGTAAGTGCAGGTCACGGTGCCATTCTGCCCCTCCGAGACATCCAGCCATTCCGGGCTCTGCTCCACAGAGAGCTGCCCACTGGCCACTGGGAATAACGGAGACAAGGGGGAACCAAGTCAGACGCTGCCCCGAGCCACCTGCCCCTTGGAACCGCGGAGTGGGGTGGGAAGAGAGACAGGCTGCGGGGGAACAGACTGACCGATCTCTCCATTTCACTCCCGTCTTCCCCACCACACAGTCAATGAAATCCAGCCCCAGCTCCCTGCTAGTAACCAGGGGTTCTGTCTCCCCAGCCCTTACCCCACAGGTGCATTAGCTGGATCACCCAGGACAGCCCCCGCGGCCTCCCCATCCCTGCGCTCACTGACAGCCCAGGGCGCGGGGACGCTGTTGGGGTCTCCCTGGGGCTGGCACGTGTGTTGGGGTCTCCTGTGCTGGAGGGATCGGACTCGTTCTTCTCCCCCCTCGTGTGCCCAGCCAATCAGCGACCAGCCCCTTCTCCCCCATCACAGCCGTGCGACACTCGCTGCACAGCACTCCTTCGCTCGGGGCCCTTCACCGCGTGACAGCTGCCCCCTTGTGGCCAAGTGCATAAGCGGGTGCAGAAATATTTGGTTCTTTTCAAAGGGAAGTCAGGCGCCCAACTCCCATTGACCTCTACCAGTACTGGGTGTCCAAATCCCCTAGACAACCTTCATGAAGAAATTACTCCTCTCAATTATCAAACTAAAGATGTAGGGAGAGATTAGTACCTAGGGGATTCAGGAGCACAAGTCCCATTAATAATACTGTCCAATTGATTCTTATTCATTGAGTTTAAGTCCACAAGAGTACTTTAGTCTGGCCTCCTGTATAGCTATATCACAGGCCTTTAAATTTCATACAGTTACCCATGTTTTTGCCCAAAACTCGTGTTTACCTAAAGTATCTTCAAAGGATCACAGAATCATAGAGGGGCTGGAATGGACCTCAATACTTCATCATCTCCCCCTGTGCTGAGGCAGGACTGAGTAAACCTAGACCATCCCTGACAGATGTTCCTTCAACTTGTCCTTATAGACCTCCAATGATGGGGATTCCACAATCTCCCTGGAAAGCCTATTCCAGAGTTTAACTACCCTTTATAGTTGGCAACGTTTTCCTAATATGCAACCTAAATATCCCTGCTTGCAGTTTTAGGCTATCATTTCTTGTCCCAGCTTCCTTGGACATGGACAACAATGATCTCCGTCCTCTTTATAACAGCCCCTAATATGTTTGAAGACTGTTAAGTCCATCCTCATCCTCCTCAATCTTTTCTTATGACTAACCAGACCCTTTTAAAAAAAATCCTCATAGATTAGGTTTTTCTAAACCTTTTATCATTTTTGCTGCTTTCTTCTGGACTTGCTCCAGTTTGTCTACATCTTTCTAAAAATGAAGCACCCAGAACTGGACACAGGACTCCAGCTGAGGCCTGACCAGTGCCAACTAAAATAGAACAATAACCTTCTGTCTCTTACATATGACACTGCTGCTAATACATCATAGGATTGGAAGAGACCTCGAGAGGTCACCTAGTCTAGTCCCCTGCACTCATGGCAGGACTATTGTAGAACATACGGGGAAAAAAATCAGTATCTTAGAAGTTTGTACACTACTGTGAGAAGTATGGGGAATAAGCAGGAAGGATGTGAAATGCTGTTAATAAACAGAACTATGACATAGTTGGCATCACTGAGACTTGGTGGGATAATACACATGACTGAATATTGGTATAGAAGGGTACAATTTGTTCAGGAAGGACAGATAGGGAAGAAAGGGAGGAGCTGTTGCCTTATATATCAAAAATGTATAAATTTGGGCTGAGGTTGAGACGGAAATAGGAGAGACTTGTTGAAAGTCTCTGGGTAAGAATAAAAATGATAAAAAACCAAGGGTGATGTCATGGTCGGGGTCTACTACAGACCACCTGAACAGGAAGAAGAGATGGATGAGGCCTTTTTTAAACAACTAACAAAATCATCCAAAGCTCTGGATTTGGTGGTGATGGGAGATTCCAACTCCCCAGACACCTGTTGGGAAGAAGAACTTTTTCACAACTGCATCCCGTTGTTGACTCATATTCAATTTGTGATCCCCTATAAACCCCAAACTCTTTCTCAGCATTACTACCACCTAGCTAGATATTCCCCATCTTGTAGTTGTGCTTTTGATTTTTTTCCCATTCCTAAGTGAAGTACTTTTCACTGGTCTTTACTGACCTTAGTCTTGTTGATTTCAGACCAGTCTCTGTCAAGGTCATTCACAGGAGCCAACTTTCGTTGGCACCCAGCTCCGCCCTGACTCCGCCCCCTCCTTCCCCTATAAGACTCCTCCCCTGCCCCACCCCTTCCCCAAGCGCTCTTCTTTCCTCCTCTTCCTCCCCCCTCCCAGAGCTTGCAGCGCAAAACAGCTGTTTCATGGCGCAAGCGCTGGGAGGGAGGGGGGAGAAGCAGGACACAGCGGCAGGCTCAGGGGCGGAGGCGGAGGTGAGCTGAGGCAGGGGGGCGGGGCGGGGAGCTGCCCGTGGGTGCAGAGCACCCACGAATTTTTCCCTGTGGGTTGGCGCCTATGAGGTCATTTTAAATTCTAATCCTGTCCTACAAACTGCTTGCAAACTCTTGGTGTCATCTGCAAATTTTGTAAGCATACTCTCTATTCCATTATCCAAGTCATTAATGAAATATTTAATATTACTGGACCCGAGACTGAACCTTGTAGGAGGGCGTACTCCACTAGGTATGCTCTCCCAGTCTGACAAAGAACTACTCTTTTGAGTATGGTTTTTCAACCAGTTTTGCATCCACCTTATAATAGTTTCATGTAGAAAACGGTTCCCTAGATTGCTTTTAAGAATGACATGTGGGATTGTCCCAAACAGCTATCTAAAATCAAGGTATATCATGTCTACAACTTCTCCCTATCCACTATGCCAGTAACCCTGTCAAAGAAAGGCAGCCAATCTTGGTTTGAAGAATCAAGAGATAGAGCTGTTTTTTTAAATGCTTAATTTGAATTTGGCTGGCTTCAACTTCCAGACATATTGGTTACTGCTGTGCCTTTTTCCACTAGATTAAACAGCCCATTTAGAACCAGGAATGTTCTCCCCAGGAAAGTATTTATACATCATAAACAAGTCATCACTTGATCTTTTTTATTAAACTCAACAGGTTGAGCTGATTAAGGCTGTCTCTCACAGTTAGGAATTTTCTCCAGCTTTTGAATATTTTTTGTCACTCTTTTCAGCACCCTCTCCAATTTTTCAACATCATCTTAAAATGTGGATATCAGAACTGGCCACTGTATTCCAGCATTGGTATCATCAGTGCAGTATACAGAAGTAAAATCACCTCTGCTTCTACTCACTACTCCTCTGTCTATACATCCAAGGACCACATTAGCCCTCTTTTGCCACAACTTTGCACTGGGAGATCAGGTTCAGTTCCTTGCTACTCCATGTCACAAATTCCTCATGGGACTTCAGGAAGTTTCTACATTGTCTCCTGTTTCATGTCTCACAAAGCTCTGCTTGGAGGAGGTTGTGTTCATTTGTCTTTATTTAAGGGGAAAGCAGGGATAGCTACAACTGTGAATGTCTTTCTCATTATCACAGGAAAGTTGAGTCAAATGGGAAGCTTTTTCCTGAATTCCCTAATAAATATACTTTCACGATCATCTAGTCTGATCTCCTGCATAACAGAGGCCATCTAGTGTGAAGGGTAACATCCAGGTGAGGCTACAGAGAACCAGCAGCTATGTTTGCAAGCCCCCCAGTTAATACATGTGACTAGAACCCAGCTGCAGAGCTTCTGTCACTGTGTCACTGTGTCTTCACTGCACAGAAGTAGCTGGCTGCATCTCTGAGCGTGGAGTTGCTGATGTGCAGGTAGCTCACCTTCTTGTCTGGAAAGAGCTGAGCTGTGAAATGCCCACCCTGTGCAGTGTTCTCATCCTGATACAACATCAGGAGGAAGGGCTATCTGAACCAAAGCAAATTTTCCACTGAATTCATCTGATAAAGTGAGCTGTAGCTCATGAAAGCTTATGCTCAAATAAATTTGTTAGTCTCTAAGGTGCCACAAGTACTCTTTTTCTTTTTGTGAATACAGACTAACATGGCTGCTACTCTGAAACATGGTATCGACAGGTGATCCTCCTGCTCTGCCCTTCCAAAGTGACCACAGATATGTCCTGATGCACGTCCACTTGGCAACTCCCTCCTGTGTATGAAAGAGAAAAGAAATCCAAGATGTTACCAGAAGCCATGGATCATCTCAAGTTATTGTTTACAAACCACCTCTGAGCTGGTGTCAATTGGCCAGGTCCCCAGCTGGAGAAAATAAGACATAGCTCCAATGGAAACTTGCACCATTACTTAGAGCTGAATATTTTTCCTAAAATAAATAATAGGGGACAACCCCAGACACAGTGTTTATTCTATCACACTCAGAATTAGGTCGAATTTATTAAAGTCAACCTGTAGCCTCCGATTTTACAAAATTGATGGTGTATGTTCCACTATGTACCTTCCATCAGTGGAGCACATCCCCACTACCATGGGTAGCATCGACTCACGGAGCAATGTACTGTGAGCAGCTATCCCACAGTTCCTGCTCCTGATTGGAATTCTGGGCTCCCAATGCCTGATAGGACAAAAACATTTTTGTGAGGTGTTTTGGGTACATATCGTCAGCCTCCCATGATGCACTTGGCTCCTCCCTCCCTCCCTCCCTGAAAGCAAAGGCAAACCATCATTTTCAGGCCTAAGCCTGGATTACTTGTGCAGTTGTCAGAGCACAGCAAGCATGGAACCCCGCTCAGCTGTACGCTGTTGCTAGGAGTGTCACAAATACCCTGCACATCATCCTGCGGTATTTGCAGAGCCTAGCCAGGAGAAGCCATGCAGAAGAATGTGGTGCCACGCAAACAGCTGTGCTGGAAGCCATGGAACAGAGCAATTCGCCCATACTGGTAGTGGAAGCCAGGCTTGTTGACAAGGTGGGATGCTGCTTCTGGGCCAGAGAAACAAGCACAGAGTGATGGGACCTCATCGTGATGCTGGTATGGGATGAGGAGCAGTGGCTGCATATCTTTCAAATGCATAAGGACACCTTCATGGAACTTTGCAAATTGCTTTCCCCAGCCCTGAAGCACAGAAATACCAACATGAGACTCACTTCTCTGATAGTTGAGAAGTGAGTAGCGATAGCCCTGTGGAAGCTTGCAAAGCCAGATTGGTGCTGGTCAGTCAGGAATCAGTTCAGAGTGGGTAAAACTACCAAGGGGCCTGCTGTGATTCAAGTAGCCAGGGCAATCAGTACCCTGCTACTAAGAAGAGTAGTGACTCTGGGAAATGTGCATGACATAGTGGATGGCTTTGCCGCAATGGGTTTCCCTAACTGTGGTGGGGTGATAGATGGAACGCACATTACTATCTTGGCACCAGACCACCTTGCCAAAGAATACATAAACCGCAGGGGTACTTCTCGATGGTGTTGCAAGTGCTTGTGGATCACAGGAGCTGTTTCACCAGCATCAACGTGGGATGGTCCGGAAAGGTATATGATGCATGCATCTTTAGGAACTCCAGTATCTTCAGAAAGCTGCAAGAAGGAACTTTCTTCCCGGACCAGAAAATTACCATTGGTGACATTGAAATGCCAATAGTTATCCTTGGAGACCCAGCCTACCCCTTGCTCCCATGGCTCATGAAGCCATACACAGACAGCCTGGACAGTAGTCAGGGGCAGTTGAACCATAGGCTGAGAAAGTGCAGAATGGTGATAGAATGTGCCTTTGGGCATTTAAAGAGGCACTGGTGCAGTTTACTCAGTAGTTTAGACCTCAGCGAAAGCAATATTCCCATTGTTGTTGCTGCTTGCTGTGTGCTCCATAAAATCTGTGAGAGTAAGGGGGGAAGTTCCTGGCAGGGTGGGGGGTCGAGGCTGATTGCCTGGCTGCCCATTATGAGCAGCCAGACACCAGGGCAATAAGAAGAGCACATGTGGCACACTGCGTCTCAGAGAGGCTTTGAAAACCAGTTTCATCAATGATACAAGACTGATGTGACAGTTCTGTGTGTTGTTCCTTACCAACCTCCCCCTTTTCACATGTACTGCCCTGTAAACTAAACCCCCACCAACCACAGTGTGCACAGTGAATAAAGAGCCTCTTCTCCTCAGTTCATGCATTTTTATTATGCTGACAAACACTGAACAGAGACAGCAGTGAATAGCAATGATAACCCAGGTCTAAGGGCCTGATAACACAGGGAAGGAGGGGAAAGGACACATAGCTTATTACAATTGCATTGTCTAGTAATCAGAGCTGTAGGAATTAGAGCTTTCTGCTCCATGAACCATCCCCTGGAGTTGAGTTCAAGGGATAAAGGAACTTTCCCCCCGACACCCCACCCCTGCATTTTAGGATGTATGGGAGAAGAGGATATGGAATTTGGAGAAGAGGGCATCATTGCGTGCAGTGGGACTCTAAGAACTAGCTGCCTTTCCTGCACCTCAACCAGACACCTCAACATGTCTGTTTGCTCCCCCATAAGCCACAACATCTCCTCTTGTGTGTTACACTCTTGTTCCCTGCTTGCTTTCCTGCCCTCTTGGTCGATGCACATGCTCTCTGAGAGTGTGAGCCTCCATGCATGGAGCTGGGCCCTGTCAGCCTCGGAGGAATGCATCAAATCACAGAACATGTCTTCCCTTCTCTGCTTTTTTCACCTCTGAATCTGGGACAGCCTTTGTGCTGGAGTGGAGGAAGCACCCAGAGAAAATGTTGCAGCTGCAAGGAAAGCGTACATCGTTGAAAACAAAAGGTTAACTGTTGCAATGAATGAAACAATTCACAGCAGTAAATACATTCCCTGAGGTACTCGGCCAAATTTTGTGTTTTAAAAGAAGAGCCTGCCAGTAAGGTACAACACATGGCAGAGTGTTGGGCAGCAGATTTCAGTTTGCAGGCAGGCATGGTAAGCACACACGAAAGGGTAGGTCATGTCAGGGCACACCCGGCACACCCAGGGAAATTGTTTAGTGTGGAAATTCTTGGCACATAAACAGGCTTTTGCAGGGAGCATCCTTTGCATAGCTGCACTGGCCACCACTGTATCCCAATAGTTTACCTCAAATTAAGCAGTAACCACAAATGCATTTAATCCCTGTGGCATGATTACAAGTATGCACTCACCAAAGGTGCCTTTCTCACCATCAGAGTCCTGCACCAGTGGGTCCTGGGAGGGGATTGGCTCCAGAGTTAGTAAAAGGTCCTGACTGTTGGGGAGAATGGATCCTCCACTTGCCTGCTGCACATTCTCCTCCTCCTCCTCTTCCTCATCAACAGTGGCCTCCTCATTGTTGCCCATGGCAGCCTGGGTCCCCTGGGATGTATCCACGGAGAGTGTGGGGTACTCGTGTGGTACCTGCCTAGATTCCCATGCAGCTGCTCATAGAAGCAGCATGTCTGTGGGTCAGCACCAGAGAAACTATTTACTTCCCTTGTCTTCTGGTATGCTTGCCTGAGCGCCTTTATTTTCACACAGCGCTGCTGTGTGTCCCTCCCTGTTATAACCTTTTCTCCCCTTGCCCTGTGCGATTTTGGCATAGATGTCAGCATTTCTTCTGCTGATTCGGAGCTCTGCCTGCACAGACTCTTCTCTCCACCCAGCAATCAGATCCAGTGTCTCCTGTATGCTCCATGCCAGAGCGCATTTGTGTACCTGGGCAGGCATGGTCAGCTGGGCTGATGACTGAAGTTGATGTACGTAGATCTACTTACCATGGTGTCTTCACTGCTGTAAATCAATAGTTGATGCTCTGCTATTGATTCCGCTTGCGCTTCTCATTCTGGTGGCATACCCGAGTCCACGGGAGAGTGCTCAGCTGTTGATTTATTCCATCTATATGAGACATGATAAATCTACCCCTACTGGATCGATCGTTGCCCGCTGATCCAGCGGGTAGTGTAGACAAGCCCTCAGTATCTGGTTTCACTAGTACCACCCGGGCTCAAGGTGTACATAGCTGATCTCACTGCTGGTAGTGATCTGCTGTGGCTCAGCAGAGAAACTGGATGGCAAGGTTCCAAGAATTAATAGTCCCCCAACAGAAAGTTCAAGGCTTCAAACCAAGACCTTCAAAGATTTTACTTCCCAATATTCCTGAGATCAGAGGAAAGCCCAAGGTGCAATCTATCCACTGCTTCTGAACTTAGGGTAACATTTTCAAAAGCACCTAGGTAATTTAGCATCCTAAATCCCTTTGACTATCAGAGGCTTAGGTAAGGGACAGTTTTTTAAAGGTGTTTAGGCAGCTAAAGACGCAGATCAGCGTTGAGCGGGATATTCAAAAGCATGTAGGAACCTTATTAATGGGAGTTAGTCACCTAAGCACTTTTGAAAATCCCACTAGGCACCTATCTCCTTCTGTAAGCACCTAAATACCTTTACAGACATGCCCCTAAGCCCTTTCTGAAAAGGAGCTCCTAACCCACTTAAGCACTTTTGGAAAATGTACTCTTTGGTCCTTCTGCTGGGATTTTCAAAGGGCCCCAAGGAGTTAGATGCACAGCTCTCACTGAATTTCAATGGGGTTTGGGTGACTAACCCCCTTAGGCACCTTTGACAATACCAGCCTACAGTTTTTGGACAGGCTGGGATGCCCTTTGTGCCATTGTGCCTCCCCTGCACAGAGGTAGGTAGCTGCATCTTGCAGCTGTGCCTTGGTGATGTTCAGGTAGTTGTGCTTCTCTGTGGTATGGAGCTCAGCTCTGAGATTCAGCCCCCACATGGCATGCTCATCCTTGTACAAAATCCCCAGGAGGGCAGGGCTTTCCCCTGGGGCCTGGCGGTACCACTGCACATTTCTTGCCGAGCTGGAGTAACTGCAGGTCAGGCTGAAGTCCTGTCCTTTGGAGCCACTCAAGGACAGCAGGCTCTGCTCTACATTAACCTGGCAACTTACACCTAGTGGGAAAGGGATTTTAGAGTTATAAACAGAATGATCAATGAATCAGGTCCCTCCATCATCCCTAAATCCCAGAAGAACAGAAGAATGCATCATTTTCATGTTGTTCTGGTAGTCATCACCTCCCCTGGGTTAAGATTTACAGAAGTGACTCGTGATTCTTGCGTGCCCAACGTGAGACACCATAAAGAGTCTGATTGTCAGAGGCAGTGTCCCCAGCCAACCAGAAAAGAGTTACAGGAATGATCTGAGGTGACTTTAAGACTGATCACAAGAATGATTTATGCATGGGATTTCAGTGTGATCTGTAGTCTAAGCTAATCAGACAGTAAGGTCTCTGGGCAAGGGAATCTCCTGTCCTGTGTTTGGATAGCACCTTGTTCAGTGTGGTCCTGGTTCATGACTCAGGCTCCCGGGCAACACAAATACTAGTGACATCTGATTTCAGCTCAGGAACATCAGTTATAGGGCAATGCTCTAGTGTGTGACAACAAAAATGATTTAAGCCAGTCTTGTAATAATTCTTAAAAGGTAACTTTATCCCAGTCTCTCTGCATCTATGTGGGAAGGAGATTTCTGAGTAACTGGCTCTTGAATGTACTGGATAAAGCATGACAAGAGCCAATAGAGGGAGCTGAAGTAAGAGAAATTCAGGCTAGAGATAAGGTGCCACCTCTGTAATGGTGATTAGCCATTAGAGCAACTTTCTTAAGGAAGTGGGTGGATTCTCCAGCTTGGAATCTTTAAATCAAGACTGGATGTCTTCCTCCAGCTCCACACAGAGCATGGGCCCAATGCAGGAATCACGGGGGAAGTTGTCTGGGGCCCAGGTCATCAGACTAAATGATCACAATGTTCCCTTCTGCCTTAAAATCTATGAAACCGAGGCATTCAGAATCACTCATCACTTCTGAGAATCTTGGCTCCCATTATTATCAAGAGGTTGAAACAGCCACAGGACTTAAAATAAAGATGAATGATCAGGTTCACTAGTAAGGCCCCAGGACACCTCTGCCTTGTGCTGCCCCTCATTTCTGTTCACCGTGACCTAGAAGGGTTCCTGACCCCTCTTGTATTTATCACCTGCAGGCTTCTCCATCCTCTCCTGGAGCTTTTTAAATCTACTTGCATTTCTCCTGCTTGAGAGGCAAGACACGTCCTTTCTCACCCTATCAGCAAGAAGGCCCATCCCTCCCATACAAAACACAAACTCACTGTAGAGACCTATGCAATTACCTTCCTCTAGACTTCTTTCAAGGCACAACACTGCCCCCAGCAGTTAAAGTTTTTGTACAGGAGGGTGGCCACTTTATTTGACTGTGTCTCCACAGTAAAGAAATAGCCGGCTAAGTCAGCGAGCTGAGAACCGTCGATGCGTAGATGGCTCCATCTCTCCCTTTTCAAGAGCTCAGCTATGAAATTTTGCCCCTGGGTAACATTCCCATCCTCATACAGGCTCAGCAGCAAGGCAGGACTTTCCCCAGGCAACTGTCTGTACCACTGTACGTAGGACACTGTGCAGGAGTAGCTGCAGGTCAGAATGGAGATCTCCTCTTCAGATCTGCTCAGAGATGGAGGACTCTGATCCACTTTAATTTGGCAGTTCACCCCTGGAGACAAAGGCAAATGGAGAAGCAACAGATGAGCTTGTTTGGCTCTGATCAGCCCCTCATCTTCCCCAGCGATTGCTCCTTATCTCTGTTTCTTCTTCAGCCAAAATAATATTCTGGGCCTTGGTGTAAACCTGTGTGGCTCCATCAAAGTCAGTGCACCTCCCCTGATAAGCACCAGCTGAGTGCCTGCTCCTTTCTTGTGGTATTCAGCCCAGCATCTCCTGGAGAATCGAGGCCTCTTAGGTCATCAGAGACAAGAACTGGTCTGGGGAACTGAGGCACCGAGAGACCAGAGAGGGGGTTTCCAAAGGAGCCAGGCACTCAACGCATATTGCAGTTTCAAAGGGATTCAAGCACCTGATGCTGTTGGTGACCTTCCAAAACCCAAGCCTAAGTCACTTGTCTAAGGTCACAAAGTCTGTGGAAGAGCCAGAAAATGAGTTCACATCTCCTGAGTCCAGTCTAGTGGCTAAAGAACAAGACCTTCCTCATCCCCACAGTATTATTATCTCAGTACTGGAGTAACTCAGTGCAACTCAGTGGCCTGTTCATTGCCCAGGAGGACAGGCTAAATCCTTACCAGCATTAAACTCTATGAATTATTATTATAGCACCTGGAGACCCAGCCAAGATCAGAGCCCCTTGTGCCAGGCACTGAAGAGATACAGAATACAAGACAATTCCCGTCCCCCAGAGCTCAACAGACAAAACCTCCACAAACATACAACAGAACTGAACTGAGCTGGGGGATGGGGCATTGTGCTGGATGCTGCAGAGTTCCCAGGAACTGAGATCTCTGTTATGCTGGCACTGCACAGACACAGTGGGGAAAAGACCCCACCATGATGAGCTCACAGTCTAGACAGACAAACTCCCCCTAGACTTACAGTAGAACTGAATGGACAGTATCACTGACAAGGATGTCAGCTGCCTTTCCATTGCTGCTCCGGGTTACCCCTCAGCGCACTGAGGCCAGGAGATGGTGCTTTTCCCCTGCTTCCAGGACAGAGATGCAAAATCTGTCTGCAGCCCTCTTTGCTGGAGAGATCAGACACGTTAATGAGCCCAGCCAATCAGGGACAAGCCCCTAGTCTCACTAAAATAGAACCATGCCCTGGAGTTACCCTTTGCCTCTGGTGTCTTGGGGGAACAGCTGCCCTCTGCGGGCAAAGAGACAAGTGTCGGGTGCAACTTTATTAACCTCGATCTCCTTCCTCTTCGTTAGAAATGCTGCCCCGTGCTGGCCAGACACACACATGGAAGTGAATCCCCCTGTGGTTTCAGAGTAGCAGCCGTCTTAGTCTGTACCCGCAAAAAGAACAGGAGGACTTGTGGCACCTTAGAGACTAAAAAATTTATTTGAGCAGAAGCTTTCATGAGCTTCAGCTCACTTCATTGGATGCATTCAGTGGAAAATACAGTGGGGAGATTTTATATACACAGAGACCATGAAACAATGGGTGTTACCGTACACACTGTAAGGAGAGTGATCACGTAAGGTGAGCTATTATCAGCAGGAGAGCGGGAGGGGGGGAACCTTTTGTAGTGTTAATCAAGGTGGGCCATTTCCAGCAGTTGACAAGAACAATAGGGGAGGAAATAAACAAGGGGAAATAGGTTTCAGAGTAGCAGCCGTGTTAGTCTGTATTCTCAAAAAGAAAAGGAGTACTTGTGGCACCTTAGAGACTAACAAATTTATTAGAGCATGCTCGGGGGTCGCATAACTAGGGGAAATAGCTTTACTTTGTGTAATGACACATCCACTCCCAGTCTTTATTCAAGCCTAAATTAATTGTATCCAGTTTGCAAATTAATTCCAATTCAGGATATCCAATCGAGGATATTATCATCTAGGAGTGTGCATGGATCTGTTTGCATCTGAGATTAAGTCTGTGTGTGTGTGTGTGTGTGTGTGTGCACACTTAGGTATCTATATTTTGGACTGTGTATGAAGAGGGATATATGTCAAAGAGTGTTCCTGTGTATGTGTGATTTCAGTGTCTAGGTTTCTGGCTATGTGTTTGAATCTGTCTATTTGTGTGTGTGAGTCTAGGTGAGGGAGTGTGTGTGTGTGTGGTTGTATGTGAGAATTCTTATGTGAGTGTGTATGTCTGTGCAAGAGTGTGTGTGTGTGTGAGAGAGAGAGAGAGAATGCTTGTGTGAGTGTGCCGTGTGTGTGGCTGTATGTGAGAATGTCTGTGTGCATGTTACCAGTCTGAAAGTGTCTGACCTGAATAACAGGGAAAATCACATTGGAATTACTGAGTTACCATATTGCCTCCCCAGACAATGCTTCCCCATCTGCTAGTGTTGTGGGGCAAGGAAACTATTTTTGATATAAAACCACCAGATCCAGGAAATTGAGGAAGGCGAAAAGGTGAAAATGTCTACAATTTTCCAGGTGTTTCTTCAAGTTTCTTCCTTAAATTACTGATCCCTCCTCTCTTCTCTCCCCTTTGTTCTATTCACATAGCTTCTCTTCCGGTCCATTCCAATGTATTCTCTTCTGTTCCATTCTGTTCTTATTGCCTCTCACCTACTCTGTTCTACTTTCCTTTCTTCTCTTCTGTGCTCATATCCTCGGTTCTATTCTAACTTCCACTTGTCTCCTCTTTTCGGTCCTTGTGGCCTGCCCCACCCAGGGTTTTGTGACGGGCTGCCTGTGTTCACCTAGCACTGTGCTCCAGCGCGCACAGATACACAGCGGCGTCTTGCAGGCGGCTGCTGTTCAGGTACAAGAAGCTGCTTTTGGTTTTGGTGTCCAGGCTCATGGTGAAATTCTCTCGGGTGTCTCTGCCGCTAGAGGACAGGGAGGCCACGAACCGCGGCTGGCCCCCCTGGAGCTGGCGGTACCAGTGCACGCTGTACTCGGTGCCCGTGTAGGAGCAGTTGAGGTGGATGGGTTCTCCTTCATGGGCAGAGGCCTGGGACCGGTCCTGGGTCACCGTGTATTGGGCCAACGCACCTGGGGGAGGAGGTTGGTTTTAGTCCAGGTTTTCTTGCTCAGCAGTGACCGGAAAATATATGCACCTCTGTGTAGACAAAGGAGAAAACAAGCAAACAGAAATACACCCTTCCCTCTGTACTGCCTGTCCATCCATCCACCCTTCCCTCTTTGCTGTCTTTCCATTTGTCTCTCTATCACTCTGCACCATCTGTCCATCCTTCTCTCTGTGTTGACTGCCGGTCCATCCATTCACCCTTCCTTCTGCTCCGCCCATCCTTCCCTCTGCACTGTCCGTCTGTCTACCCACGGGCTCCCATCCCCGTGATATCGGAGTGCCTTTCTTTCAGAAAAGCCTGGAAATCCCAACCCGTGGCGCTGTGCTCAGAGCAGAGCCTTGAATACCTGCAGCCAGCACCAGCAGCAAAGCGGCCAGGCTCATTGTCAGGGATGAATGAAGTGGCTGCAGCTGAACCTGGATGAGGTGAAGCTGTGACACCGCTCGGCCTCCAGGGGTGGCCTTCAGGCTGGAAGGAAATCGATACATTTACCCTGTTCAAGTAGGTGGGGGAGGGAAAGGGTTTTCCTTCTGAATGCCCTGGGCCTGATCCTCCACTGGTGCAGATTAATTGGGTTCCATCAGAGTCATTGGGCCGGTTCCCCAGCTGGAGCAAACTGACCATAGTTCCACTGGAGACCATGGGCAGATCCGTAGCTGATGTAAATCACTGGAGGTGCATTTAAATCCGGGGCAGCTGGTCCCGTTTCTGACGGTTAAGGCTCTGTCCCTATAATTCATGGATTTCCCTCTCTGTTGTGCTCTCCTGGGTTAAGCAATATTTATGTAGCACGCACACACCAACAACAAGGAAGCAAAAAAATGGTGAAAAGCCACTGGCCGAAGAGGGTAACAAGGCGAAGCGCCAGCCACTATCAGGCACCGAAAATTGTATCGGGGATTTTTTTAAAAAAAGATGAGGGGAAGCGAATGAAAACAGGATGTCAATGAAAAGCGGATTGATGCCGCTGAGGGTGGGTGGGGCGGAATAGCCACTGGGGGGCAGCAGAGGGCACGGCCCATGGGGAAGGGGCCTGGTTTTACCCTCGGCTGGATCCCGAGAATGGCCGGGCCGATCCGTTTGGCCTGGTGTCCCGTCTCCAAAACAGGCTGGTGCCGCACTGAGATTATTGCACCAAGCGCCTAGAGGCCTCCCTAGGCAGCGTGATAGGTGCTTTAAAAACAGATCGCCACAAAAGCTCCCTGCCCCTAAGAGATGACCTGGGCAGCAGGGAAAGGCAGACCAGGGGATGGGAGGGAAACATGCACAGAGAGTAGAAAGGACTTGCCCAAGTTCATATAGCAGCTCAGTGGTAGAGACGGGTAGTCACCCTTAGGCTGTAGGTTCTTTAGGGAAGAGACTGGGCTGGCGGACAGTGCTTCTACACCCCTAGGGCAGGGGTAGGCTTTAGGGTTATGGTGAGAGTGAACTGTCAGGTTGTAGCATTCGCATTTTGGTTACAGTCTTGTGGGAGGGTTACAGTTCAGGGCAAGGGTTAAGTAGAGGGTTAGGTTTACGGTTCAATGGGAATTGAGTGTCTAGTTTCCTTACGTTTCAGAGTAGCAGCTGTGTTAGTCTGTCCGCAAAAAGAAAAGGAGAACTTGTGGCACCTTGGAGATTAACATTTATTCGAGCATAAGCTTTCGTGAGCTACAGCTCACTTCATCGGATGCATGCAGTGGAAAATACAGTGGGGAGATTTTATATCCACAGAGAACATGAAACAATGGGTGTTATCATACAGACTGTAACAAGAGTGATCACGAAAGGTGAGCTATTACCAGCAGGAGCGGGGGACTCCTTTTGTAGTGATAATCAAGGTGGGCCATTTCCAGCAATTGACAAGAACGTGTGAGGAACAGTGTGTGTGTGTGGGGGGGGGGGGGAATAAACATGGGGAAATAGTTTTACTTTGTGCAATGACCCATCCACTCCCAGTCTTTATTCAAGCCTAATCTAATGGTGTCCAAACTGGAATAACGACTGGTAGTGGATGGGTCATTGCACAAAGTAAAACTATTTCCCTGTGTTTATTTCTCTTCCCCACCCCACCCCACCCCCCAATGTTCCTCACACGTTCTTGTCAACTGCTGGAAATGGCCCACCTTGATTATCACTACAAAAGGTTGTCCCCCCCCCGCCTTTGCTGGTAATAGCTCACCTTACCTGATCACTCTCGTTACAGTGTGTATGGTAACACCCATTGTTTCATGTTTTCTGTGTATATAAAATCTCCCCACTGTATTTTCCACTGCATGCATCCGATGAAGACAGCTGTAGCTCACGAAAGCTTATGCTCAAATAATTTTTTTAGTCTCTAAGGTGCCACAAATCCTACTTTTCTAATTTCCTTAGGCCTCTTTGAAATCCCAGCTCAGTTCCCTAGGAGATTAAATATCCAAATGCTGAGAATAAAACACGTCTCCATAGTATCTTCTATCTGTACCGACCAGGTTTCAAACTCCCAGCTATTACCGCTGCCTCAGAGGAACATAAACTGCACCTCAGTGAGCGCAGCTACAGCTGTGGAAAATTAGTGATTAGAAACCGACAAAGAAGAATAAGGGGGAGTTTGGGGGAACTCACCGCAGATCCAGGAAACAGAGTGGGTTGAGGTCAGCCTGCAGCTGACATATTAGTGTTGTTAAGGGGAGAGGGATGAGCTTGTGGACAAGGGTCTGCTCTGAGATTCAGAGACCAGCTCGGTCACAGACTGTGTGTGTGTGAGGATGTGTAATCCTCTCTGCCTCAGTTTCCCTCTCTGTGAAAAAGGAAGAGTTTTTTTCTAACTCATATAGGGACTGTTCAGATTTCTTGACGCACCCAGGAATCAGTGGGATGGGGCATGATGTTTATCCGCAGTAATGTCGGGGATTATCACGCAAATGTAAAGGGATGAGGCGCCCAACTCCGTTCACGTCCTTTGAAACGCCCGGCCAGAACTCCTGAAAGAATTGTTTAAATCATTTTCGTCTTTCCGCTGGTGCCTTTGCCGACAGCCCGAGTGAAACCGAAGATACAGAGCGTCGAAGGGTTTCCAACGACAAGCTGTGTTTATCTTTTCAACCAGCAGATGACGGCGCTTTGTCACGATTTTACCGCCTACCACATGATTTTAAAGTTCACCGTTCTCCACATATATTATTGCGGACAGTGTCTTGCAATTATATAATTTCCAAACAAATCTACCTAAAAATGCAAATGTCTCTTCAACAGGAGTATTGATGTGACCCCTGACCAGTTGGTAACTAACTGCAGCTGGACCTACACCACACACAAATGGGTATTTCGAACTATTTCCCCCATTTCACCAAAAGGACAGTATACTCCTAAAGTAAAGAGTATTTGAACAGTCTTTTGTCCGTTTGTCAATGAAATTTTCAATTCACATTTTATCTTAATTTGTATTTCAAATAGTAGTTCTATTTTTGTCTCTATTTTTACCCAACATTTTAACCCTTATTTTACTACAAATTATTCCTCCCGCTCACACACACACTCTACACCGATACAGGTCATCTCCTAAACTAGGCAAAGAAGTGTTATGGCTACATTGGAAACTTCAAAGCGCTCCCGCGGCATTCCTAATAATCCACCTCCACGAGGGGATTAGGTCAGAGCCCTGGGAGCAGCTTTGGAGCCTGCCCACACTAGCTCTTTAAAGCCTCAGTCTTGCTGCGCTCAGGGGGGTGAGCTAGAGCGCTGTAAAATGTAAGTGTAGACAAGCCCAATTCCCGTAGAATCCTCTGAAAATTCGAGACCAGTTATCTAGGAGATTCACTATCCAAAGCCCGAGAATAACCCACGTCACCATGGTGTCTACTTCTGTACAGCCACCAAATTTCTACCTCCCAGATATTGCTGCTGCGACAGAATATATCTAACCTTCACGTCCCCTGAAGGCAGCTCCGACTGGGGAAGGTTAATCAGAAACCCGCCGAGTGGAAGAGGGAGAAGTTTCGCGGGCTGGTAACAGACACAGGAAACAAGCTGTGTTTAGGTTAGTCTGCAGTTGAAATCGCTGGGTGGTTCAGGGAAGATGGATGTGAGTCAGTTTTTGGTATGGGACTGAAGACACCTGTCTTCGGTTCCCACCTCTGCCACCGACTCCCTGTTTGCCCTGGAACAAGCCAGTTAATGGGTCTGTGACTCGGTTTCCCCATATGTAAAATGGAAATTGTAATATTTTTCCACCTCCCAGGGGAATTATGAGGATAAACATTTTGAGGTGCTCAGGAGTTACTGGGGAGGGGTCATATAACGACATCGATTTTTTTTTCAGTTTAATGAAATCTGAGATTTTTCCAAGGAGCAAGGAGAGCTAGACATTTAACTCTCTTAGTCTCCTCTGAATGTTTCGGACAACATTCTAGAAATGATTTCCCTTTGTTTGGCCTGTTCTTCTACAGCCATTGTTGTCCTCCCTCGCTTGAAATTAAAAGGAAGAGAAAGTACAGGGATTCCAAATGACAACAAGTTTTCATACTCTACAGAGTACATGCAGCTGCTTTCACAGCCCTTTTCACCATATCCCTGGAAGGCATGGTTTTAATCCTGCACATTCCTGAAAATAATGCCTATGATGTGCCTAATATCACCTGCCTCTGGAAAGGGAGGGGTTTTGTACGGCTCCCCTATGCGGCTGTGCCACGGTGCCCAGTGCAGGGCGCAGTAATACAGGGCTCTGTCCGCCGGCTCCAGGGCTCTGATATTCAGAACAGTGGAGCTGTCATCAGCCTGGGAAGAAAACCTCTCCTGGGCGAAATCTGCGGTATAGCTGCGGCCACTGTAGGACTTCGCTCCTCTATAGAGAATGGACTGTGGGGCTTGGTTCGGATACTGTCGGTACCAATGGAGATAGACATAGCTATCGATGGAAGTGTAAGAACAGCTGAGTGTCACAGATTCGCCAACCGATCCAGACACTTCGGATTCCTTGGCTTGAACCGAGTCTCCCAGCGCAGCACCTGCAACAAGACAAACACATTCAAGGGCAACATTTCACCTGTAGTTGAGCCGTGGAAATGATTCCATGTGCATTGCAGTTTCAGGGAATTTCAAAGAAGTCTAAGGGATTTAGGCGTCTAACTCAATAGGCATTAACGCCATGAGCAGGAAAAGGGTTAGGGTTTAACGTTAGGATTAAGGAGAGGGTGTGAATAAGGGTTTAGGGTTATGGTGAGGGTCAGGTTGTATCATTCGAGTTTTGGTTACAGTCAAGAGTAAGGGTGAATTATAGGGTTAGGTTTATGTTGCAATGGGAATTGAGTGTCTAGTTCCCTTAGGGTTATTTGAAATCCCAGGCCAGTTACCTAGGAGATTGAATATCCAAATGCTGAGAATACAACACGTCTCCATAGTAGCTTCTCTAGCGACCAAATTTCAAACGCTCAGATACTGCTACTGCCTTAGAGGTGTATAAATTTCATGATTCTAAGGGCAGCTTCAACGGTGGAAAATTCATTAGAAACCAGGGGAGAGGAAGAGGGAGGAGTTCCAGGAAACGCGGCAGGTTCAGGTCAGCCTGCAGCTGATATTTTAGTGTTGTTAAGGGGAGAGGAATGAGCTTGTGGACAAGGGTCTGCTCTGGGACTCAGAGACCTGCTTGTGCCATAGACTCTGTGTGTGACGATGGGAAATCTATATGCCTCAGTTTCCCCAGCTGTATAAAACAGAGGGGCTTCTTCTAACTCCTATAGGGATTGTTCATATTTCTTGACGCACCAGGGTATCATTGGGATGGGGCATGAATATGTTTACCAGCAATAGTGTCCGAGGTTATCACATTGAAAAAGGTAACCGGATGAGGTGCCCAACTCTGTTGACCTCCTATGAAACGCCCTGCCAGAACTCCTGAAATAATAGTTTTAAATTATTTTCGTCTTTCCACTGCTGCCTTTGCCAACAGCCCGAATTAAAGCGAAAATCTATAGAGTGTGGAAGGGTTTCCAATGGCAAACTGAGCTTATATTTCCCGGCAGCTGATGGCGACGCTTTGTCACTCTACCCTTCTCGGCTCTCAACACATATTATTGGGGAAAGTGTCTTGCAATTAAATAGTTTCCGAACAAATCAACCCAAAATGCAAATGTCTCTACAACAGGAGTGTTAATGTGACTCTGGGAGGGTTGGTACCTGCAGCTTTACCCCACCACTCAAAACCGGGTATTTCTGTTTCCCCCGTATTTTACCTCGAGTATTTTACCCCCATTTCACCATAAATGAGCTCTTTAAATAAACCTGCAACTGTCAAGGGGAGTTGTATCGTTGTATCGTTAAGCAGTGTCAGGACTCCATCTGTTTCAAGCCGCTGCTGCCCGTTTTAATGTCTGTAACTTCCCCTGTAGCAGGGCTTGGGGGGAAGCAGGGTTTGTACAGCTCTGCTGGGTGGCTCTGTCACTGTGCCAGACTCAGGGAGCAGAGATACACCGCTGTGTCTGCCAGCTCCAGGGCTGCGATGTTCAGAATTGTGGAGCTGTCATCAACCTGGGAAGAAAACCCCTCCTGGGCGAAACCTGCGGTATCGCAGCTACTCTTCCCTTTTGCTCCTCTCAGGAGGATGTACTGCGGGCTCGGTTCGGATACTGACGGTACCACTAGAGATAGACACCAGCAATGTAGCTAGTATAGTAAGAACAGCTGAGGGTCACGGTGTCTCCTTCTGACCTGTACACCTCGGGTTCATTGGACCGGACCGAGTCACCCAGCACCGCATCTACAACACATTCAAGAACACTCACGTTCAAGAACAGCCAGGTGTATTGGCAGGTCTAGGCTGGGAAATTTTAAAAAGGCCAAGGGGTTTATCTGCCTAATTTCAAACAAATTAAGGTTAGCGTAAAAATTAAGATTAGAGTTAGCAGTGGCGTGAGGAGCTGGGTCAGGGCTAGGGTTAGGATCAGGGTTCGGGTTCTGGGTAGAAAGGGAGTTGGGATCCTGATTTCATGAAACTTCTTCCAAAAAACAGAACCCGGTTACCTAGTTGGTTAAAGACCCAAAGGCTGAGAATGAAACTTGTCTCCATGGTGCCTCAGACAGCGGAAGCCGGACAAGCTGAGAGGTCGCTGAGAGGAATCTTAAAGGCAACTTCTCGAAACAAGGACTGGGAGCGGTTACTGCGAGACCAGCCGAGCAGAAGAGTAGCAGGGGTTCGGGAAATGAGTCACAGACACAGGAAACGTGCTGGGTTCAGATTAGTCGGAAACTGAAGCGCCAGTGAGAATTCGTGGGACAAATTCCTTCCACTGAACTTCCTGGAAGATCGGTTTCTGACTTTCTGTCTTTTTTTCTTATTTAATTTCGTTTTTATTGTCCTTCTTTTTGCTACTTGGTGAGAACTGAATTAAAGACGTTGTGGGAAGACTTAAAAGTTCTTTGTTGTGTGTGCTGGTTTTGTGGGTGTAGGTGTCTTTCTATCTGTCTCTATGTTTGTGTTAACACGTGCGTGTGTGTCTGCGTGCTTCTGTGTGTTGTGTCTTTGTGTATCTTCCCCATTGACCCCATGCTGGTTTACTCCAGCTGGGGAATGGAAGTACAGCTGATTGATACCTGTGGTGGACCTGGCCCAGTTGACTCCATTTGACCCACAGTGATTCACCGCAGCTGTGAGCAGACTCACTGTGGGTAAACTGGCATTAATCTGAGGTAATACAATGGTGAATGAGGCCCATAAGTCTTCATAGGTGTCAGGTCTTGTGGTTTATACCAGCCCCATCATCTGGTTTAACCATCTGTCTGTGGCCTGCGGATACTACTCTACAGTGGTGTTTCTCATAGTGAGAAAGCCAAGCGGGTGGGTTTTTGTACAGGATTCCCTATTAAACACCTCACGGTGTCTTCCCGCAGAGCACAGAAATACAGCGCCGAGTCCGTCGGCTTTAGCTCTTTAATGGTTAAACTGAAGAATTTTGAGGATTTCCTGAATTGTGCAGAAAACCGTCTCCCGGCTCCATTCTTTTCAGCATTATTATAATCTATTCGGAAGAGGAAATCCATCGTCCCTGATCGTTGCTGTCTGTACCAAAATAAGTAGTAATACTGGTATGCAATGGAGAAAGTACACTCCAGGGTGACAGTCTGGCCCCCCAACTTTTCCAGCTGCCCTTGTGTTTGCGTGACACTGCCTTGTCCCTGGCTGAAACCTGCAGGGAAGGAAAGTGAAAAAGTTCATCCTAATTAAGCATGTAAAATTATTGCACAACGACAGCCACTCTCCTGTGAGCAGAACGGAGGCCTTTTAGGACTCCGGGCCTCCCAGAAACTGAAAGGTTCTTTATGCGCGTCTTGTACAAAAAGACCAATTCAGGCGTAGAATACAGGATGGGTTTGCCCAGCTTCTAGTAAGGCAGGAGTGAAGTTGGGAATAGAACCCAGGAGTCCTGAGTCCTAATCGTCTATGCTCTACCCACTAGACCTTTATCCCCACTCAGGGCTGGGTATAGGACCCAGGAGTCCTGATTCTCAGTCTAACTGATCTCAACCACTAGACTCTATTCCTTTCCCAGAAGTGGGACTAGGAACGAGAAGCTCAGACTTCCTCTTTTAACCCCCTAGCTGTGAGCAGAGCCCAGGAACCTTGGCTTCTAATTCCACCCCTACTCAAACCCAATAGGTAACAGTAGGTCTAACGTTCGTTTCCCCTTTTAGCGGACACTTACTCAAAGATAGAAACGCTGTTGCTGTCCAAAGCAGGATTTCTGGAGCATTCATGGTTAAATATATTGTTTCCAGATCTTCAGGGGCTCAAGCCACCACAATGATGGGTGCAATAGAGGAACCTGGATAGAATACTCTCTTATGGTGAAGTTTCTCTCACAGACTCAAACCAGAGAAATTAAATCTGTGGCAAGACCATTTAGTCCTCTCCTATAGACACCACTTGAAGCCTGTTTCCCTCACCATGAAACACAGCTAATACCCTCCTGTAGCGTTTACCCTAGCTACGGTGGCTTTGGCTTGTTCCTGTCACGTGGCACCTTTCTAATCACCAAATCTCTTTAGCAACTCAGTGGGAGCAACTTAGTTCTGTCTCATCTTCGGAGACAAGAGCTCAGCAAGAATCACAAGGTCGAGCAGGGTTTTATTTTAAAAAAAAGCTAACCCTCCCCCCCCCAAAAAAAGAAAAACGAACTGTGCATAGATCCCATTGATACAGATCTGAGCAGGGCCCTCCCTGTTCACAGCCCAGAGAAAAATTGTCCTCGGGGTTCTTTCTCCAGCGTGAAACAAAATTAATCCCGTTGACTCACGACATGGGGATCTGGGCCATTGACGCCAATGGAGAGACAGCTGATTTGTGCCACTTGGAGTCTGGCCCATTGAATCCAATGGAGCAACCTTGATTTACACCAGCTGAGACTTTGGCCCGTTTACACTACAGGAGCGAGCGAGGTCTGATTCCTACCTGCGGGGGTCTGGCCCCAAATGCAGACGAAGCTATTCATGGGAATTGTGGTGTGACAGGTATTGACATCTGGCTCATGAGGTTCTGGGTATTTGGGGGAAGATGGGGGGACGGTTCCTGGAAAAGGGTAACATTTCCACACAGTTGGTGCCCGTGCAGTTTCCGTCACACTTGCACCTTTTAATTCAAACCCTGCTTGTGGCTTGTTGTGTCTCTTTAAGCTGATTTCTAACTGAGCCAGTTTTGTCTCCCAGTGAAGAGAAAACTGATCACTGGATTTTGTAAAGGTCCCTCTATTAATCCACCCGCAGTGATAACCTAAGGCCCTCTCAGCTATGGCATAGAAATAACATCACCGAATCGGTCAGTTCTAACTCTGCAATTCTCAGACCCACGTATTTTTCGGGTTTCCTGAAGTAAGTGAGAACCGGCTCCCAGCCTCGCTGTGCTCGCTTCTGGCAGACCTTCGGAAGAGGTACTTCTGCCCGCTACTGTCCTGTTTGTACCAGTATTTGTCGTAACCTGTATCTTCAGTCGAGAAAGTCCAGTCCAGTGTGACAGATTCACCTTGTACCCCGGTCAACTGTCCTTGTCTTTGAGTGACACTGTTCTTGGTACTCGGTACTTAAGCCTGCAAATGAAAAAAAAAAAGTAAATGCAAATACACTATAAAAATTAGCACCGCTGTGTCTGCTGTCAACTGAGGATCTCAAAGGGTTTTCCAATAGATATGATCTATCTATCTATCATCTATCTATCTATCTATCTATCTATCTATCCTTCCCCGCTCTGCAATATATAAGTATTTGTCTCTCTAAGGGGCTGTATTATTTCTCATTCATTTTTAGAAAGGCTCAAGCGGAGATTTTCAAAGCTGCCCACGAGATGCAGATGTTTTAAAATTAATGGGATCTGGCTGTCCAAATCCAATACGCAGCTCTGAAAATCCTAGCCCTAATACAGAATGGCATTTTTTCTTAATATTAAACGGTGTGTCCAAACATTCCCATAAATTGATAATTTATAATATTTTAAAATTATATATATTATATTATAAATATTATAAACTGTATAAATTGATATAACATTTTAGTCCCTTTTTAGTACAAAATGTGTTTGTTTGTTTCTTTTAACTCATCAAACCCCTATATGGCCTTTGGAAGCTGATTTAAACAGATTACTTGTATAGCCTAATAGCTTTCTTTAATGGGGAATACAAGTATTGTAGATGGGGGAAAGTGGTAGACATGGTATATCTTGACTTTTGTAAGGTTTTGGCTACTGTCTTGCAAGACCTTCTTGTTAACAAAGGAGAGCAAAGGAGCATAGATGGAGCTACTATAAGGTGGGTGCGTAACTGGTTGGAAAACCATTCCCAGAGAATAGTTATCAGTTGTTCACAGTCATGCTGGAAGGGCCTAACCAGAGGGGTCCCACAGGGATCAGTTCTGGGTTCTGTTCTTTTCAATGTCTTCATCAATGATTTAGATAATGACATAGGTCAGTGCTCTTCATTATTTTTGAAGTGGAGGGCACTTTGGCAAAAAAAACTTCTATCTGAGAGCCAATGTTTGGGATGCGGGGGATAAGGGCTGTGGGATGGGGCCAGGAATGAGGAGTTTGGGATGCAGGCAGGCTGCCCTGGGGCTGGGGCTGGAGGACTCCCCCCAGCCCTCTCCCTGCCAGCTGCATGGATCTATCCTTCCATGGGAAAGGGTCTCTCCAGGGAAAGGGTCTCCAGCTCCAGGGAAAGGGTCTCTCTCTTTCCCTGCTGCCAGGCAGCAGGGAGTTCCGGGGGAGAGGGGAACTTAGGGAGCAGCACTTAGGGTAGACAGTAGCCACCACTGGCTTGAGGGCCTTGCAAGGAATAACACTGGCATAGAGATCACACTTATAAAGTTTGTGGATGACACCAAGCTCAGAGGGGTTGTGAGTGCTTTGGAGAATAAGATTCAAATTCAAAATGATCTGGGAAAACTGGAGAAATGGTATGAAGTAAATAGGGTGAAATTCAATAAAGAGAACTGCAAAGTACTCCACTTAGTAAGGAACAATCAGTTGCACACATATAAAATGGGACGTGACTGTCCAGGAAGGATGTGGTAAATGAGGGGTGGGAGGAGCACCCTTTTATGGACACCTAGCCACTCAGTTAGCTATAAAAGTCCTTCTTAGTAGTGGTATTCTGCTTGTCTTACCTTTCAAGGGTTAAGAAGGCTCACTGAAATACTTAGGTAAGAGGAAGTGAGTTGGCACTTGGCCAAAAAAGCCAATGGGAAGACTAGACACTTTCATATTGGAAAAAAAATTCCCCTCTGTGGTCTGTTTGTTTTTGTTCTCTCCACTGGAGAGCCAGAGCCAGCAGGTATACTGTAAGAAGCTTGGGCCATGTATGTAAATTTCTCAGCATTCATACCTAGAATTACTCATTTGGAACTACAGATATGAAAGTAGGACAGGAAATGTTTAGTTAGCCATGATCAGGTTCATTTCTTTATTTTGAGCTTGTGGATGCTTCTGTGCTAAACACAGGTACTTTTTTTCTCTTTTGTAACCTTTAAGCTGGACCCCAGGGAAGCCATTCCTGGTGTTTAATCCTTTTCAGTTGCTCTTCTGATATCTAGCAACAACCTGATTTTCCACATGCGTTTTCTTTCTTTCTTTTTTTAATAAAAATTACCTTTTTAAAGAACACGACAGGATTGCTGTGTCTTAGGAGGTAAAAAGAACATAAGAATGGTGATACTGGCTCAGACCAAAGGTCCATCCAGACCAGTGTCCTATCAACTGACCGTGGCCACTGCCAGGTGCCCCAGCGGGAGTGAACCTAATAGGTAATGATCTAGTGATCTCTCTCCTGCCATCCATCTCCTCCCTCAGACAAACAGAGGCTAGGGACACCATTCCTTACCCATCCTGGCTAATAGCCATTAATGGACTTAACCTCCATGAATTTATCCAGTTCTCTTTTAAACCCTGTTATAGTCCTAGCCTTCACAACCTCATCAGGCAAGGAGTTCCACAGGTTTACTGTGTGCTGCATGAAGAAGAATGTCCTTTTATTTGTTTTAAACCTGCTACCCATTAATTTCATTTGGTGGCCCCTTCTTATACTTCTTATATTATGGGAACAAGTAAATAACTTTTCCTTATTCACTTTCTCAACACCACTCATGATTTGATAGACCTCTATCATATACCCACCTTAGTCTCCTCTTTTCCAAGCTGAAAAGTCCTAGCCTCTTTAATCTCTCCTCATATGGGACCCTATTCATTTTAGTTGCCCTTGTCTGAACCTTTTCTAATGCCAGTATATCTTTTTTGAGATGAGGGGACCACATCTGTATGCAGTATTCAAGATGTGGGAGTACCATGGATTTATATAAGGGGAATAAGATATTCTCAGTCTTATTCTCTATCCCTTTTTTAATGATTCCTAACATCCCATTTGCTTTTTTGACTGCCGCTGCACACTGCGTGGACGTCTTCAGAGAACTATCCATGATGACTCCAAGATCTTTCTCCTGATTAGTTGTAGCTAAATTAGCCCCCATATTATTGTATGTAAAATTGGGGTTATTTTTTCCAATGTGCATTACTTTACATTTATCCACATTCAATTTCATTTGCCAATTTGTTGCCCTATCGCTTAGTTTTGTGAGATCTTTTTGAAGTTCTTCACAGTCTGCTTTGGTCTTGACTATCTTGAGCAATTTAGTATCATCTGCAAACTTTGCCACCTCACTGTTTACCCCTTTCTCCAGATCATTTATGAATAGGTTGAATAGGATTGGTCCTAGGACTGACCCTTGGGGAACACTACTAGTTACCCCTCTCCATTCTCAAAATTTAGCATTTATTCCTACCCTTTGTTCCCTGTCTTTTAACCAGTTCTCAATCCATGAAACGATCTTCCCTTTTATTCCATGACTACTTAACTTATGTAAGAGCCTTTGGTGAGGGACCTTGTCAAAGGCTTTCTGGAAATCTAAGCACACTATGTCCACTGGATCCCCCTTGTCCATATGTTTGCTGACCCCCTCAAAGAACTCTATTAGATTAGTGAGGCATGATCTCCCTTTACAGAAACCATGTTTACTTTTGCACAACAATTTATGTTCTTCTATGTGTCTGACAATTTTATTCTTTATTGTTGTATCAATTAATTTGCCTGGCACTGATGTTAGACTTACCGGTCTGTAATTGCCAGGATCATCTCTAGAGCCTTTCTTAAATATTGGTGTTACATTAGCTATCTTCCAGTCGTTGGTACAGGAGCTGATTTAAAGGACAGGTTACAAACCATAGTTAATAGTTCCACAATTTCACATTTAAGTTCTTTCAGGACACTTGGGTGAATGCCATCTGGTCCCGGTGACCTGTTACTGTTAAATTTCTCAATTAATTCCAAAACCTCCTCTAGTGACACTTCAATATGTGACAATTCCTCAGATTTGTCACCTACAAAAGATGGCTCAGGTTTGGGAATCACCCTAACATCCTCAGCTGTGAAGACTGAAACAAAGAATTCATTTAGCTTCTCCGTGATGACTTTATCATCTTTAAGTGCTCCTTTTGTATCTCAATCATCCAGGGGCCCCACTAGTTGTTTAGCAGGCTTCCTGCTTCTCAAGTACTTAAAAAACCTTTTGTTATTACCTTCTGAGTTTTTGGCTAGCTGTTCTTCAAACTTATTTTTGGCTTTTCTTATTACATTTCTACACTTAATTTGGCAGTGTTTATGCTCCTTTCTACTTACCTCACTAGGATTTGACTTCCATTTTTTAAAAGATGCCTTTTTATCTCTCATTGCTTCTTTTACATGGTTGTAAAGCCACGGTGGTTCTTTTTTAGTTCTTTTACTGTGTTTTTTAATTTGGGATATACATTTCAGTTGAGCCTGTATTATGGTGTCTTTGAAAAGTGCCATGTAGCTTGCAGGGATTTCACTCTAGTCATTGTACCTTTTAATTTCTGTTTAACTAACCTCCTCATTTTTGCATAGTTCCCCTTTCTGAAATTAAATGCCACAGTGTTGGGCTATTGAGGTGTTTGTCCCACCACAGGAATGTTAAATGTTATTATATTATGGTCACTGTTTCTAAGTGATCCTGTTACAGTTATCTCCTGGACCAGATCCTGTGCTCCACTCATGACTAAATTGAGAGTTGCCTCTCCCCTTGTGGGTTCCTTTGTGAGCTGCTCCAAGAAGCAGTCATTTAAAGTATTCAGAAATTTTGTCTCTGCATTTAGTCCTGAGGTGACATGTACCCAGTCAATATAGGGATAATTGAAATCCCCCACGATTACTGAGTTTTTTTATTTTATAGCCCCTCTAATCTCCCTTAGCATTTCATTGTCACTATCACTGTCCTGGTCAGGTGGTCGATAATAGATCCCTACTGTTTGTTATATTCTTATTAGAGCATGGAATTACTATCCATAGAGATTCTATGGAGCATGTAGATTCATTTATGATTTTTATTTCATTTGATTCTACATTTTCTTTCACATATAGTGCCACTCCCCCCCCCCATGACCTGTTCTGTCCTTTCGATATAATTTGTACCCCGGAATGATTGTGTCCCATTGATTTTGCTCACTCCACCAGGTTTCTGTAATGCCTATTATACCAATATCCTCCTTTAACACAAGGCACTCCAGTTCACCCATCTTATTACCCATCTTATTGCACATGTTATTCAGTTAGCTACTTAGAGGAAAAAAGGGTTCCAGGTTCAGCTGGTGGCAACAGTTGATTTCTTTTTTCTCTTTTCTTTCTTGGCTTTTCCCCGGAGGAGGGTTGAAAGAGCGTGAGGTTACCCCACAGGAAGGAATTCCCAAATGTGCCTTCCTGGGCTCTCAAGGTGTTCTGCATTTGGGTGGTGTCAGCAGGAGCTGTAACCTTGGGAGTTTAATGTAAGCCCGGAGTGGCAAGTATTTTTAAGGTGTTTGTGGGCCCCCATCTTCTGCACTCGAAGTGCCTGAATGGGGAATCAGCCTTGACAAAGGAGTACTTCAGAAAGAGACCTACTGGTTGTAATGGATCACAGACTAAAGCTATGAGTCAACAGTGTAATACTGTTGCAAAAAAAAAAAAAGCAAACATCATTCTGGGATGTATTAGCAGGAGTGTTGTAAGTAAGACCAGCAGTAATTATTCTGTTCTACTGCAAGGCCTCAACTGGAGTATTGTGTCCAGTTCTGGGCACCACATTTCAGGAAGAATGTGGACAATTTGAAGAAAGTCCAGAGAAGAACAACAAAAACGATTAAAGGTCTAGAAAACATGACATATGAGGCAAGATTGAAAAAATTGGGTTTGTTTAGTCAGGAGAAGAGAAGACTGAGAGGAGACATGAGAACAGTTTTCAAGTACTAGAAAGATTGCTTTAAGGAGAAAAGTGAAAAATCGTTCCTATGATCCTCTGAGGATAGGACAAGAAAGCAACTGGCTTAAATTGCAGCAAGATTGCAGTTTAGGTTGAACATTAAAGGAAAAGTCCTTGTCAGGGTCATTAAACACTGGAATAACTTGCCTGAGGAGGTTGTGGAATCTCCCTTATTGGAGGTTTTTAAGGGAGGTTAAGCAAACAACTGTCAGGGATGGTCTAG
Organism: Dermochelys coriacea; assembly: GCF_009764565.3. NCBI lineage: Eukaryota > Metazoa > Chordata > Testudines > Dermochelyidae > Dermochelys > Dermochelys coriacea. Next base: position 40,426,038 of record NC_050080.1, read on the forward strand.
AAGATAACACAGGGCCTTCCAGTCCTACAATTCTGTGATTCTCTAGGGGTGTCGTTTTAATGGAGCTGCTTTAACAACTTAATCACGCCAAAATCGCTGTTTTTAGTGATCACTCTCCTCAGGAGCACTGTTGGGCAGCTTCAATGTCTGCAACCTCCAGCGCTGTAGGGAAGGGAGGGTTTTGTGCAGGTCTCCTGTGTGGGTCTGTCACTGTGCTCTCTGCAGGGCGCAGTAATACACCGCGGTGTCTGCCAGCTCCAGGGCTGTGATGTTCAGAACTGTGGAGCTGTCATCGGCCTGGGAAGAAAACCTCCCCTGGGCGAAATCTGCGGTATTACTCCAAGTGAATCCCCTCGCTCCTCTGCGGAGAACGTACTGCACGGCTTGGTTGGGATAATGGCCGTACCCGTAAAGACAGACACGGGTATCGCTGGTATTGTAAGAACAACTGAGAGTCACTGAGGAGTTTCCTTCTATTCGAGACACGTAGAGTTCCCTAGGCTGGACCCAGTCTCCCAGCACTGCGCCTGCAACAAGACAATCACATCCAAGGACATCACCTCAACTGTACTTGATACACATGTAAATGACTCCAAGTGCATTGCACTTTAAGTCTGGGGATTGCAAAGAAGTCGAGGAGATTCGGATGCGTTGCTCCAAAGGAAATTAAGTTGGCATTAAGGTTAATTTTAGGATTAAGATCAAGTTAACTCCAATTATTTGGGTTAGGATTAGAGATGGGAGGTGGGCGTTGAGCAGGGCTAGGATGAGGTTTTCAATGTATTGGGAGCTGGTCGCCTAAATCTCTTCAGATCCTTTAAACATCTCAACCTGTTTACCTAAGAGATTGAACATCCAAATGCTGAAAATGAAAGAGTTCTCCATGATTTCTTTTATAGCAGCCAGGTTTGACTCGTCCCAGAAGATGCTGCGAAAAGAATCTTCAGTTACAACTTAGGAACACAGATGAGAATCCAGGCTGGGGGAAAGGGAGGAGTTTGGGTGGGGAACTCTTAATAGACATAAGAAATAGACCGGGTTCAGCTTAGTCTGCAGCTGACGTTAGTGGTGATGAGAGGGAGGGAAGAAGGATGGAGTTGTGGTGAAGAAGGCTGAGTTCTGGGACACCAGAGGTCTCAGTTTCCCATTTCTGCCACAGACTCCCTTAGCGAATCTGGGTAATTGACTCAGTTTCTCTGTGCCTTAGCTCCCCCTCTGTACAGAGGAGTGATAATATTTCTCTACCTGACCATGGGGATTCTGGGGATAAATCCTTTTCCATCACTCAGATATTAAAGTGATGAGGATCATGTAGTATTGACTAGTAATATAGACTGGGATTTAGTCGGGCTCCTAACACGCCTCCTAACTCTCTCCAGTTTTCATGAAAATCCCAGGAGAGATTCTTGGGAGGAATTGTTTAAAATTATTAGTGTGTTTCTTCCACAGCCTTTATTGTCATTCCGGCTGCAATGGGAGAACATTTAAATTCTGTAGAGCAGTGAAAGGGGTTTCAACTCGCAACACGTATCGATCCCATTCACTAGCAGATGGCGCTGCTCCGGCATCGTTCGCCACCCCCCACTCCTAGAAAGCATCGCTGCTATCGTGTGGGAATTGCGCTTTTTAAAAAACAGTAATACGAAGGCATGTCAGTTACCGAACCAATCAGCCCATCATATGAGTGTTTCTTCCCTTTGAATACTCAGGTCCCTTTGGCGGCGTGGTGCGCTGTAGCTTCTCCCCATCACACGCAGCCCAACATATGGAAAAAACAACGAGGAGTCCGGTAGCACCTTAAAGACTAACCGATTTATTTGGGCATAAACTTTCGTTGTTTTTGTGCATACAGACTAACATGGCTACCCCTCTGATACTGGCCAACATACGTATTTTCACCTTATTTTTAAAAATATTTCACCCATATTTTTTCCACAAATGGGATTTTAAACAGTATTTTTTCCATATTTGACTCACTCATTTTCACCCTAATTTTACCAGAAATAAGGATTTCGATTGTATTTGTTATCTGGATTTTTATCCGCACATTTGCACGCAGCAGTTTAGTACAAATGAGCTGTTGTTTATTTTTGTTGTTGTTGTTGTTTTTTTGTTGGGTTTTTTCTTTTTTCTTTTTCGTTTTGGTCCCACACTACACACGGAGAGGCCCGCTGGAGAACTGTGGAGAAAAATGTCTAAGATGTTTCATGATTTAAGCTCGTGCCCTTTACATTCTCCAAGTGTGACACTTGAATGTAGCACTTTAAATAAGTACTTGACTCTTGGGAGGAGCTAGAACAAATAAATTGATGTCCCCTAGTCATCCCAAAATATGCGGTTGTACAGAGTGGAAGGAGTCCCCTCCGGAGATCTGCAAACAGGATTAATCTCTGAAAATCTAGTGTAGCGGGGAAGGGAGGGTTTTTGTGCGGCTCTCCTATGTGACTCTGTCACTGTGCCACACGCAGGGCGCAGTAATACACCGCCGTGTCTGCCAGCTCCAGGGCTGTGATGCTCAGAGCTGTGGAGCTGTCATCCGCCTGGGAAGAAAATCTCTTCTTGGCGAAATCTGCGGTATCACTCTCACCTCTGGCCTGCTTCGCTCCTCTCCAGAGAATGTACCGCGGGGCTTGGTTGGGAAACTGACGGTACCAGAAGAGATAGACGTAGCCGGTAGAGCTGGTATCATAAGAACAAATGAGGGTCACAGCGTCGCCTTCTCCTCCGGAGAGATGGGGTTCCCTGGACTGGACCGAGTCCCCCAGCACAGCACCTGAAACAAAACAATCCAATTTAAGGGCATCATTTCACCTATACCTGACCCGCAGAGGTGCATTGCAGGTGTAAGACTGGCCATTTCTAAGAATCTTAAGGGGTTTATGCGCCCGATGGCGTTTAAAATAAGGTTAGGGCTAGAGTAAAGGCAGGTATGTGGCACTGCCGTTCGATGTGGGGTTCGGTTTAGGGTTTAAGGGTCAGGGGGAGAGTCAGGTTCCAGCTAAGGTTGACTGGACTTTTAACTTCCTTCGACTATCTCAGAAACCCCAGCCTGTTTACCTAGGTGATTAAATAGCCAAATGCTAAATATATAATACGTCTCCATGATTTTTTTCCTATTGTGACGAAGTGGGACGCTCCAGATACCGCGGATAAGAGGAATCTAAACTTCACTGCTCTTGAGGCAGCTACAACTGACTGGGTGGTGGGCGAGGTTCATGAGAAACCGACAAGGTGAAGGAGGGAGGGTTTTGGGGGGAAACTCTTAACAGACACAGGAAACGCGGTGAGTTGTGCTCAGTCTGCAGCTGACAAAGGGGTGACAGTGAGGTAAGAAGAGTGGGCTGATGGCTAAAGCTCTGGGCTGGGATAGAAGAACCCTGGCTTCGATTCCCAGCTCTGCTACAGAGCCCCCTCTCTGACCTTGGGCAGGCCAGTTGACATCTTTCTGCTGCTGCCTTTCCCTACCTGTACAAGACTGGAATAGCACCATCTTTCCCGCACGGCTCCATCGTGAAGCTGGATAATTTGAGGCGCTCGGATATCATTCAGAAGCCCATACAAGTAAATAGATTTTTTTTAGCAAGGAAGTCTGGAATGTTCAAAGAGAAATTAAGAGCTAGGTGCCTAATTCATCTGGGTTTCTTTGAACTTCCTAGCAGTATTTTTAGAACAATTATTTTAATTCTTGTCTCTTTCTATAGCTCTGTGTGTGGGGGTGTGTGTGTGTCCTCCTGGTTAAAATAATTTTTGCCATAGTTTTCGATTATCAAACCTCTGTTTGCCCCCAACATACATACCAACATTGCTTTAATTTAGGTTATTATTTAAAAGTAGTGCAAGGAAACACTAATATTCTAACAAACCACGCTAACATACACGTTTTCTTTTATGTTACCCAGCAAAACTAAGTCTGACAGAGGATGGTGTTCCTGGAACCTGTTTGTCAGAAGTTGGAAATGGGCAACATGGGATGGATCACTTGATGATTACCTGTTCTGTTCATTCCCTCTGGAGCACCTGGCATTAGCCACTATCGGATACTGTCCTAGACGGACCATTGGTCTGATCCAGTATGGCCCTTCTTATGTTTGCACAGGGATTTGCTTGTGGGAGGAATCGGAAGATACACCTTGAAACCACCAAAACTACTCTAAATGCTGAATTTCTTCACAGTATAACAAATCTGCCAAGGGCCCCTGCTTACAGCCTCAGTGTGCCTAACCGCAGCTGCAATAAGGCTGGAAGGGGTTTTGTACAGCTCTGCCATAAGGCTCTGTCACTGTGCCCTCTGCAGGGCGCAGTAATACATCGCTGTATCTGTCGGCTCCAGGACTGTGATGTTCAGAATTGTGGAGTTGTCAGCAGCCTGGGAAGAAAACCTCTCCTGGGCGAAATCTCAGTATGATCAAAAGTGTTTCCCTTGGCGCCTCTCTACAGAATATATTGCGGGGCTTGGTTGGGATACTGGCGGTACCACTAGAGAGAGAGGGAACCGGGATAGCTAGTGTAGGAGCAACTGAGGGTCACAGAGCCTCCTTCTGTTCCAGACATTTGGGGGTCCTTGGACTGGACCGAGTCACCCAGCACTACGACTGCAACACAAAGATTAACCTAATGGCATCAATTCAATTGTGCTTGGCGCACGGAAAGAGTTTCGGGTGTTACACTTTAGGCGGGCACTTCAAACGCGTTTAAGGGGTTTAGGCGTCCGACACCAGTGAATTGAGGGTAGGGCGAGGGGTAGAGTTGAGAGGTAGGGTAGAGGTTTAGAGTTAGCTTTTGGGTTAGGAAAAGCTCTAGAATTAGAGTTGGGTGAGCTTTGGGCGCCTGGTTTCCTTAGGATGCTCTAAAGAGCCCGAGACACCTTACCCAGGTGAATAAACAGACAAATGCTGATAATGAAACGTGCCTCCATAGTTTGTCCTCTAGCAAACCGAATCTGAGGTTCTCAGCTGTTGCTACTCACAGGAAAATTAACTTCACGCCTCTTAAAGCAGATGTAGAAGGTTCATCAGAAACCAGCCCAAAGGAAGAGGGAGTTGTTCTGGACTTGAAACACTCTGGGTTCAGATGGTCTGTAGCTGACGGCCAGCTAGCGAGGGAAGGTTGGGTTTGTGGTTAGAACGCTGGTTGGAGACCTGGTTTCCAGCTACTCCACAGAGTCTCTGCATGACTTTAGACAAGTCTTTCAATAGCTCTGTGCTTCATTTTCCCTGCAAGGTGATCGTCATATTTCTCTAGATCATTTTGATATTGTGAGTATAAATATCTCGAGTCACTCCAATTCTATTGTAATTGGGGGTCACATTAGCACACATAGATCTAGTAGGAATGAAGTCTGGGGTTCTCAAAGGAGAAATTTAATGGGATTTTCGTGCCTAACTTCCTTAGTCTCCTTTGAGATTCCCAGACAAAATTCTTGGAAGAATTGTTTTAAATTGCTTTTGTTTACTTCTGATTTAAAACTGAAAATAAGGGTGTATGGAAGGATTTCACATTACAATGCGTATTTATACTTCTCACCACTAGATGGAAGAGAGACAGAAGCTTGCCTTAGTTATATTTTTCAACATTGAGGGCAATTAGCCAGTGGAACAATTTACAAAGTGTTGTAACTTTTCAATCAAGGTTGGATTCCCCCCCCCCCGGCCCCCGAAAAGATGCGTTGTTAAACAGACAGGAATTAATTCATTGAAGTACCATGTCCTGTGTTGTGACAAATATGATGAATTATTTCAATACCCTTGAAAAATATTACTGGATTCAGTTTAAGTATCTTCTGGGATCCAATGTATTAAATGCAAATTTTACGAATTATTGTGGACGAGGATTGTATGTAACCCTCTCTAGGGGAGAGATGTGATGTGGGAACGAGTGTTCAAAGGTCTCTATGGAACAAAATGCCAGACCAAAAAGGACTTTGGGAACAAAAAATGTCGAGTGTTTGCCTGGGGAACATCTAGGGGGAGGTGAATGCAAGTTCCCCAGCAGACACCCAGCCTCTTGACGCTCTGGCCTGAGGAGTCAGCCTGTGTGTGATGAGCTGTGAGCCAGGCTGGGCGGGGAGGGGGCCCCTAGCCGCTGTTGGCCAGAAGCCGGGAATGGGCGACAGGGGACGGATCACTGGGCGATTCCCTGTTCTGTTCATTCCCTCTGGGGCACCGGGCATTGGCCACTGTCGGCAGACAAGACCCTGGGCTAGAAGTACCTTTGTTCTGACCCAGTCTGGCCGTTCTTATGTTCTCATTACATGCGGGTAAGATTAAAGGCCCAAGCTATATAAAGGAAAGACTAAATTATTTGTTCTGGATCTGTGGCAGTTATGACCCATCTGGAAAAACCCAGTGGTTGTGGGTTTAGAAGGACTGACATTTAGGCTGGAATCAGGGGCTGCTCGTGAGAAGCCTTTTAGCATGTGGGTGGGTTGTTTGTTCAAATGTTTTTTTGTTTGTTTGTTTTTCCTGTAATGCTTTCACCCTAGAAATACTTGTGCTGTTTTAGAAACAGCTGCCTGGTAACTTGTAACTGTGGCAATTGCGCTGTTCGTTACCTCTGGAGAGAAAGCAAGGTACAGGAGGCTGGCCTCTTGCGCTGTCTGGCTTGCTGGGGGTAACATAGTCTAGGCAGGGAATTGAACCACTCGATCAGGCAGAGAAGAGAGAGGTGGATGTAGGTGATCAGTGTGGTCCCTTCTGGCTTTATAATCTATGTCTTATGATTTCTGTTTGTGGGTTTTATGGAAGGAGTCACACAAAACCAACACAATTGGCCCCCTCCTCAAAAAAGTCTGCTGAAATGTTGTGACGTCCTGAGGGCAGCGGCTTTGCGCTTCAGGGCGCGCCTAACCTCCGTTGCGGCTGCGCCTGGGGAAGGTTAGTCAGAAACCCGCCGAGTGGGAGAGGGAGAAGTTTGGGGGCCTCTTAACAGACACAGGAAACAAGCTGTGTTCAGGTGAGTGTGCAGTTTAATTCGCGGGTGGTGCAGGGAAGAAAACTGGATTTGTAATAAATCGGTTTCTGCTCGGAGACTGAAGATACGAGGGTTCGCTTCTTAACTCTTTACCACCGACTTCCAGTTTGCTCTGGGACAAGCCAGGAAATGGTTCTGTGCCTCAATTTTCGTATATGTGAAATAGAGATTGTAACATTTCTCCTTCTGCCAGAGGGAATAGGAGGATAAATAGGTTGGGGCGCTTAGTAGTGACTGGGAAGGAGGTTACATAGCTACAGAGGTTGTTTTTAATTGAATGAAACCTGAAATTCTCCAAGGAGCAGTGCGAGCAACTAAAGTCTCCTTTCAATGTTTCAGACTAAATTCTTGAAATAATTATTTCCCTTTGTTTGGCCTGTTCTTCTACAACCGTTGTTGTCTCCCTCGCTAGACATTAAAGGAAAGAAGGATTTCAAATGATAATAAACCTTCATAATTTGTCAGCAGTCCATGCAGTCCATCACAGTCCTTTTCCCCATACACGTGGAAGGCATCGTGTTAATCCTATAGGGACTGTTGAGATTTCTCCACGCACCCATGTATCGTTGGGATGGGGCATGAACATGTTTATCAGCAATCAATGTCTGGGGCTATCATAAAAAATGTAACGGGATGAGGAGCCCAACTCCTTCACCCTCCTTTGAAACGCCCGGCCAGAACTCCTGAAAGAATTATTGTAAATTATTTTCGTCTTTCATCTGCTGCCTTTGCCCTCAGCCTCAGTTAAAAGGGAGATCTATAGAGCAGGGAACCAAGTATCAGAGGGGTAGCCTAGGGTTAGTCTGTATCTATAATTGTGTAGACCTCTATCATATCCCCCATAGTCTTCTCTTTTCCAAACTGAAAAGTCCCATCTCTTCTCGTATGGAAGCCACAATGCAGCTATTTGAATAAGAATTTGGGTTTTGGAGAGGTTAGGAAGGATTAATCTGACAGCACCACATCCGAGACAGAATATGTGTTTTTAACCGTGCAGCGAAACTCCGGAGGGGCTCCGCTTCCAACCTCAATGTGCACAACGTTATCTGCAGCTGGGAAAGGAGGGTTTGTGTTCGGCTCCCCTATGTGGCTCTGTCACTGTGCTCTCTGCAGGGCGCAGTAATACACCGCGCTGTCTGCCAGCTCCAGGGCTCTGATATTCAGAACTGTGGCGCTGTCATTAGCCTGGGAAGAAAACCTCTTCTGGGCAAAGTCTGCGGTATCACTGAGCTGGCTGGCGGACTTCGCTCCTCTCCAGAGAATGTACTGCGGGGCTTGATTCGGATACTGACGGTACCAATAGAGATAGACATAGCTATCGCTGGTGGTGTAAGAACAGGCGAGTGTCACAGAACCTCCAACTGATCCAGACACTTCGGGTTCGTTGGACTGGACAGAGTCACCGAATGCAGCACCTGCAAAAAGACAAACACATTCGAGGTAATTTCACCTGTAGTTGAGCCTGGAGATGATTCCACCTGCATTGCAGTTTAAGGGAATTTCAAAGGTGTCTAAGGGATTTAGGCGCTTAACTCCACAGGAATTAATGTTATGAGCAGGAGAAGGGTTAGGGTTTAACGTTGGGATTAAGGCGAGGATATGAATAAGGGTTTGTTTGGGTTTAGGGTTATAGTGTGAGTGAACTGTTAAATTGTAGCATTCGTGTTTTGGTTACAGTCTAGGGCAAGGGTTAAGTATGGGGTTAGGTTTACGGTTCAATGGGAATTGAGTCTAGTTCCCTTAGGGTTCTTTGATATCCCAACTCAGTTACCTAGGAGGCTGAATATCCAAATGCTGAGAATAAAACACGTCTCCATAGTAACTTCTGTTTATATCGACCAAGTTTCAAACGCCCAGCTATTGCCGCTGCCTTAGAGGAACATAAACGTCACATCTTAAGGGCAGCTACACAACTGTGGAAAATTTATTAGAAACCGACGGAGAGGAAGAGGGAGGAGTTTGGGGGGCTCACCGCAGATCTAGTGGGTTCCGGTCAGCTGCAGCTGACATATCAGTGTGCTTAAGGGGAGGGGGAAGGGCTTGTGGCTTCCTCTGGGACACAGAGACCTGTTCTGCCATAGACTCTGTGTGAGGATGAGGAATCCTCTGTGCCTCATTTTCGCTAGCTGTGAAAAAGAGAAGGATTTTTTTCCAATTCACATAGGGACTGTTCCTATTTCTTGGTTCACTCAGGTATCCTAGGGATTGGTCATGAATATGTTTACCAACAGAAATATCCGGGATTATCCCAAGAAAAATGTAATGGGATGAGGCGCCCAACTCCGTTAGCCACCTTTGAAACGCCCGGCCAGAACTCTTGAAAGAATTGTTTTAAATTATTTTTGTCTTTCCCTCTGCTGCCTTTCCCGTCTGCCTGAGTTAAACCGAATATCTAAAAGGATTTCAAATGACAAGCTGAGTTTATACTTTTCACCAGCAGACGACGACGCTTTGTCATGTTACACTTCTCGGCTCTCAACATATATTCCTGGGGAAAGGGTCTTGCAATTTAGTTTCCAAACAAATCTACCTAAAATGTAAATGTCTCTACAACAGGAGTATTGCTTTGACTCTGGGAGAGTTGGTAACTGCAGCTTTACCCCACCACTCAAAGCCGGGTATTTCCAACAAATTTCCCCTCATTTTAACTCGCCTATTTTACCCCCATTTCATCCTACATAAGTAATTAAACAGCCTATTCTCGGTTTTAAAGGACATGTTAATTCCCATTTTATCTCAGTTTTATTTGCAGCAGTAATGTCTATATATAGTCATTTTGTCTATATTTTACCCAAAATTTTAACCCTTATTTTTACTATAAATGATTACCCCCCACACCGATACAGGTCAGCTCCTAAGCTAGGAAAGCGGTATGAATAGCTTTCTAACTAAAGATCATGCCCATTATCTCATCCAAGGGCGATGTTTAAATTAGCTCTTTAAATAAATATTTAACTGATAAGGGGAGATGTATTTTTAAGCAGCGTCAGCACTCTCAAGGCGCTGCTGCCCGTTTTAATGCCTGTACCATCCCCTGCAGCAGGGCTGGGAGGGTTTTTGTGCAGCTCTCCTATGTGGCTCTGTCACTGTGCCAGACTCAGGGCGCAGAGATACACCGCTGTGTCTGCCAGCTCCAGGGCTGTGATGTTCAAAACTGTGGCGCTGTCATCAGCCTGCGAAGAAAACCTCTTCTTGGCGAAACCTGCGGTATCACTGAACGTGCTCCCTTTTGCTCCCCTCCGCAGGATGTACTGCGGGGCTCGGTTCGGATACTGACGGTACCAGTAGAGATAGACACTAGCAGTGTAGCTAGTTTCATAAGAACAGGTGAGGGTCACGGAGCCACCTTCTGACCTGGACACCTCGGGTTCATGGGACCGGACCGAGTCACCCAGCACCGCACCTGCAACAAGACACTCACGTTCAAGGACAGCCAGGTGCATTCGCAGGACTAGGCTGGGAATTTTAAAAGAGCCCAAGGAGTTTATTCACCTAATTAAGAACAAATTCAGGTTAGCGCAAAAATTAAGGTTAAGGATAGCAGGGGCGCTCGGATCTGGGTCAGGGTTAGGATCTGGGTTCGGGTTCTGGGTAGAACTGGAGTTGGGATCCTAATTCCATGACGCTTCCTCCAAAAACCCAGAGCCCGGTTACCTAGTTGGTTAAAGACCCAAAGGCTGAGAATGAAACTTGTCTCCATGGTGCCTCAGACAGCGGCAGCCGGACAAGCTGAGAGGTCTCTGCGAAGAATCTTAAAGGCAACTTCTCGGAACAAGGACTGGGAGAGGTTAATGCGAGCCCCGCCGAGCAGAAGAGGGCGGGGTTCGGGAAATGAGTCACAGACACAGGAAACGTGCTGGGTTCAGATTAGTCGGCCGCTGAAGCGCAGATGAGAACTTGTGCGACAAATTTCTTCCACTGCACTTCCTGGAAGGTCGGTTTCTGACTTTCTGTGTTTTTTTCTTATTCATTTTCCTTTTTATTGTCCTTCTTGTTGCTACTTGGTGAGAACTGAATTAAAGACATTGTGGAAGACTTAAAAGCTCTGGGTTTCGTGTCCTGGTTTTGTGGGTGTGGGTGTCTTTCTGTCTCTATGTTTGTGTTTGCACGTGCGTGTGTGTCTGCATGCTTCTGTGTGTTGTGCCTTTGTGTATCTATCCCACTGGCCCCATGCTGGTTTACTCCATCTAGGGGAATTCAGCCCCAATGGAAGTACAGCTGATTGATACCTGTGATGGACCTGGCCCAGTTGACCCCATCTGGCTCACAGTGATTCATCTCAGTTGAGGAGCAGACCCACTGTGGGTAAATTGAGGTTAATGTGGGGTAACTCAATGGTGAATGCGGCCCAGAAGGCTTCATAGCTTCAGGCCCTGTGATTCATACCAGCCCCTCCATCTGGTTTAACCATCTGTCTGGGCCTGGGGATTCTACTCTACAGTTGTGTTTGTCATGGTGAGAAAGCCGAGGGGGTGGGTTTTTGTACAGTGCTCCCTATTAAAGGGCTCACGGTGTCTTCCCACAGAGCACAGAAATACATCGCCGAGTCCATCAGCTTTAGCTCTTTAATGGTTAAACTGAAGAATTTTGAGGATTTCCTGAATTGTGCAGAAAACCTTCTCCCGGCTCCATTCTTTTCAGCCTTACTCTCATCTATTCGGAAGAGGAAATCCATCGTCCCTGATCGTTGCTGTCTGTACCAAAATAAGTAATAATTCTGGTATCCAGTGGAGAAAGTACACTCCAGGGTGATAGTCTGACCCCCTCCCCCGCCCCGCAACTTTTCCAGCTGCCCTTGTGTTTGCGTGACACTGCCTTGTCCCTGCTGAAACCTACAGGGAAGGAAAGAGATGCGGGAAAAGTTCACTCTAAAGCATGTAAACCTGTCGCACATCTACAGCCGTTCTCGTGTGAGGAGAACAGAGCCCCTTTAGGACTCACGGCCTCCCAGAAATGGGAAGATTGTTTTTAGGTATCTTGTACAGAGAGAATGACGCAGGCACAGAATGTGGGATGGGTTTTCTCAGCTTCTAGTAAGGCAGGGGTGAAGTTGGGAATAGAACCCAGGAGTCCTGAATCCTAATCGTCCATGCTCTACCCGCTGCAGCATGATCCCCAGTCAGCGCTGGGCATAGGACCCAGGAGTCCTGATTCTCAGTCTAATTGCTCTCAACCACTAGACTCTCCTCCTCTCCCAGAAGTGGGACTAGAAACCAGGAGGCCAGACCCCCTCCTTTAACCCACTAGACCCCTGCTGCCTTCTGTGAGCTGTGAGAAGAACCCAGAGATCTTGGCTTCTAATTCCACCCCCTGCTCAAACCCATTACGTAACAGAAACTCTAATGTTCATTTTTCCCCTTTAGCAGACACTTAATCAAAGATAGAAATGCTGTTACTGTCCAAAGAAGAATTTCTGGAGCACTCATGCTTATATATATTGTTTCCAGATCTCCAGGAGGCCCAAGCCTCCACAATGATGGGTGAATTCAGGTACCTGGACAGAATAGAATCTTATGGTGAAGTTTCTCTCACAGAAGCAAATCAGAGACATTAAATCTGTGGCAAGACCATTTAGCCCTCTCCTATAGACCCCAGTTGAAGGCTGCTTCCCTCACCATGTAACAGCTAATACCCCCGGTAGCGTTTACCCCGCCTGCTGTGGCTTTGGCTTCTTCCTGTCAAGTGGCACCGTTGTTCTGGTTGTTCTCTTTAGCAGCTCAGTGGGAGCAACTTAGTTCTCTTCCATCTTAGGAGCCGATAGTTCAGCAAGAGACACAAGGGGCTGAGCGGGTTTCAAAGGCTATTCAAAGACCTTCCCTGCTGACAGCCCAGATAAAAAATTCTGCCCGGGGTTATTTCTCCAGAGTGAAGCAAAGTTAAGCCCATTGACTCACGACCTGGGGATCTGTCCCATGGACTCCAATGGAGCAAGGGAGATTTACTCCACCTGGGGTCTGGCCCATTGACTCCAATGTGGAACCCCTGATATACATCAGGTGATATACACTTTGGCCAGTTTACACTAGTGGAGCGTAGTCTGAGTCCTACTTGCTGGAGTCTGACCCCCAAAAAGCAGGCGGAACTATTCATCGGAATTGTGGTGTGACAGGTATTGACATCTGGCTCATGCGGTTCTGCGTATTTTGGGGAAGGTGGGGGGACGGTTCCTGGAAGAGGGTAACATTTCCACACAGTTAGGGCCCGTGCGGTTTCAGTCACACCTGCACCGTTTGATTCAAACTCCTGCTTGTGGATTGTTGTGTCTTTTTACACTGATTTCTTTTTGCCCCAGTTTTGTCTCAGAGTCAAGAGAAAACTGATCACTGGATTTTGTAAAGGCCCCTCTATTAACCCACCCGCAGTGGTAACCTAAGGCCCTCTCAGGTATAGCATAGAAAAATATCGCCGAATCGCTCGGTCCTAACTCAGCAATTTTCAGACCGATGTATGTTTCGGCTTGTCTGAAGTCCAGTGAGAACCGGCTTCCAGCCCCGTTGTGCTCGCTTCCGGCACACCTTTGGAAGAGGTATTTCGTCTAGCCGCTGCTGTCCAGTTTATACCAATATATGTCATAACCTGTATCTTCAGTAGATAAAGTACAGTCCAGTCTGACAGATTCACTTTGTACCCAGGTTAGCTGTCCTTGTCTTTGGGTGACACTGTTTGTCTCTGTGTATGTCAGCTGAGGATGTCTAAGAGTTTTCCAATAAATGTGATCTATCTATCCATCCCCATACACCCCCCTCTCTGTCTATCTACCTATCCCCACATACCCTTTTTACCTATCTGTCCTTCCCAGCTCTGTAATATATAACTATTTGTCTGTCTATCTCTGTATTTTCTCATTCATTTTTAGAAAGGCGCCAGCTGAGATCTTCAAAGGTGCCCAAGAGATGCGGATACTTTAAAATTGATGGGAACTGGCTGCCCAGATCGGTTAGCAGCTCTGCAAATCCCAGCCCGAATACAGAATAACGTATTTTCTCAATTTTAAACAGCGTGTGTCTTTGTAAAAGAATAAGTTTCTTCCCTAAACACCACGCGATTTTCAATGTCACAGTTCATTGATTTTATTTTTCGCCTGGAATATGTTAACAGCGAGAGCTCCCTGGCCCTTACAAACACATTTCGACTTTCACAATTTTACACATTCATAATGAACATCACAAAAGTTGACCTCACCGGACAACAACAGTAGAATATAGATCTGTACTAGTAGACACCGCATGCTCGCTGCAGCTTCAATTAATCTCGAGCTCACTTGGTGTCTGCAACAGCAAGACAAGATTTCTCCTGCTTGTGTTAATTTATTTGTTGTTTCTTTTATCTATTTTGAATGATTGTGCATGATGTAAAAATGAGCCCTGCTTTTTCTGTAAGCCCCTCTTCAATTTCCTTACCGCCTTGTTAAAGCTGTTGTACTGCACGTAGCAACAAAATACAAAGTCAAAGGTGGTTAATATGCAGATCTGCATCGCCCCCTAGCAGTGCTGTGCCTCACCCCAGACGTGCATCAGGTTGTGATCCCACCACGCAGTGCTTGTTTCCCAAGCCCAAAAGCGGCGTTCCATGGTAGTGAGCATGTCCCTGAATGCCACAAGCAATCTCATGTCGAAGCTACTACATGTGCTACTACATGGCACTCCTCTTGCCTTTGTAGTTTAAGGAATAACTCCACGGCCACTCCTGAAGTGTTGGCCAGTGCAAGCAGCATCCTGGTCAACAGCTCGGGATCCATTCCTGCAGCGAGAAAGAAGCAGGGGGTGCAGCACACAAACTTGTTGAAAGATGGCACCAAATGGGGACGAAAGGACAGGGATTGAAGGGATGTGAAGCAATACACACCGGGCATTGGGACAGGACCCAGAATGCCCCGCGGCCCCCTCCGCCTTCTCATAAGTCTTAGCAGCAAAAGAGAAAGAGGTGCTCTATGGGATAGCTGCCCAAAGTGCACCGTCCTGAAAAGCGCCGCAAATGCTGCAAGTGTGAACACGCTGTGGTGCAGGCAGCTGTCAGTGTGAACACACAACAGCAGTTTTTCTTCTGCGCTCTCTGTGCAGCGCTGTAACTGCCGGTTACTTTGCAAGATTCTAGTCCCTGCTCTACCGAAGACTATCTGTGTGACCTTGGGTGGGTGACTTGTTAGTTCTCTGTGCTTCAGGACCTCATCCCTAAAATGAAGATCCTGGTGCTGCCTTATATCACAGAAACGATGTGAAAATAAATACATTAGAGGCTGTGAGGTGCTCAGAAAACGGTAAATTTGTCTACACTTATCATTTTATAGCGCTTTAACTTGCTCTAACTCCTGAAAAATCACCCCCCCCCCCCACACACACACACCCAGAGCAACAAGTCTGAGCGCGCGCCACCACACTCACACATCAAAGCGCTGCCACGGGAGCGCTTTGCAATTCTGTAGCGTTCCATTTTCAAAAGGCATTTTTGAAAATATTTTCCTGAAAACAGGAATTGTGAGATGACATACTCTGACCTGTGCTATGCAGGAGTCAGACTCGATCAGATCGGTGCCTTCTGTTTTTAAAAATCTGTCAATCTATTATATCAGTCCCTGTTCATTTTTAATGGGAATCTGCTGTTCAAAACCTGAAATCAGCTTAAAGCGCTGAGACCAAGTATTTCCTAGCACACAGTTGGAAATTGATGGTCATCGTGATGGCACCTGGAGGTTAAAACTGAGATCTGGGCTGGCCCTGTCAGGCAGGGAGCTGCACAGACACCTAATGAGAAACAGCTCCTGCGTCAAAGATGTTTCAAACTCAATAGCCAAGACAGATGGGGAAGAATTCATGTGAGGGATGTGGGAGGGTTTTTGTGCAGCTGTCTCCGGGGACTCTCGCACTGTGTCTCATTCAAGGCACAATAATACACAGCTCCGTCCGCCAGCTCCAGGCCTGTGATGATCAGAACTGTAGCAGTGGCGTTAGCGTCAGAAGTGAACCTCCTCCGGGCAAAATCTGCGTGGTCACTGATGGTGCTTCCCTTCGCGCCTCTCCGGAGAATGTATTGCGGGGCTTGGCTGGGATTCTGGCGGTACCAGTGGAGAGAGACACCGCTATAGCTGGTGCTGTAGGAGCAGCTGAGTGCCACAGCGTCTCCTTCTATGACAGACACGTCGGGTTCAATGGATTGGATTGAATTGTCCGACACAGCACCTGCAACAAAACGAAACACACCAGATAGATGGGGGGACTGTGGATGGGGCTTGACAGAGGGGATGTATAGACAGAAAGAGGGGGTGTGTGGGGATATACAGATAGATAGAGAGGGTGTAAGGGGAGGGAGAGATTAGATTAGATTAGATTAGATTAGATTAGATTAGATAATCTGAGCGCACTCTTCTGAGAGAGAGAGAAAGAGAGACGGACAGACAGAGAGAAAGGCGGAGTGAGGGAAAGAAAGAGACAGGTGGTAGAAAGATAATTAAGGATGCAACTTGGTATGAGACAGATTCATAAGCAAAAAGAAAAGGAGGACTTGTGGCACCTTAGAGACTAACAAATTTATTTGAGCATAAGCTTTCGTGAGCTACAGCTCACATAAGCAGTGAGGCAAGTTGCCCAAACAAAGCTAAAACAACAATTACCTGGACACCGAGTCCCTAGGAATAGGCTCAGAAGCAAACACTTGTTCATTGTCTGAGATAAGAGGCACCCGGTAGTTCCACTGAGAGGCGTTCAAACTCCACACTGCAGAAAAAGCCTCGAATGTTAAAACCTGACCCAGATTCTGCCTTACCCCTCTCTGGGGCGGATCTGGACACACAGCTTCCCAGGAAGCAAAGGGTGGGGTTTGCGGCTGACCTCACTGAACATCATGTTTACTTCCTTCTCCTAATTCATCTGGGGATCTCCCCCCACAGCGCACTTCTAGAAAAGTTCTGGTTTGTTTTTGTTGTTGTTTGTTTGTTTGTAATTGTCAGGGTATAGGAAAGAGACGGAGTTCTCTGGTGACCTCAGGTGCATTTAGTCAGCGCTCTGTTTTCTCGTTAATAGGTAACTGAAAGAAAGAAAGAAAGAAAGAAAGAAAGAAAGAAAGAAAGAAAGAAAGAAAGAAAGAAAGAAAGAAAGAAAGAAAGAAAGAAAGAAAGAAAGAAAGAAAATCAGGACTGGCAGCAGATCCAGTGTCTGGGAATCCTAAAGAGCACAGCTGGCCTGCAGTGGGCTGCCTCGAAGACAACACACCCGGATTGGCTGGAAGATTCAGCAGACCAGCTCTTAAACCCAGCAACAGCAACAGTTCAGGAGTTGCCCAAATCCTTTGCCAGGGCTGCTACTTTAGCTTCTGGGCTGGCTTGTTCCAGCCCTGCTCCTACCTTGGCCCTCAGCTCCACGCCTCACTTTGGCTTTGCCCCTTGGCTCTGTCTTCTGGATGCTCACTCCGTCTCTAACCCCTGGGCTGCCTGCCCACATCCTGCTCACAGACAGACAGACATTGGCTTTGCTAGAACTACAATGCCTTTCACTAGATGAGGATCTGGAGCACTGGAGTTGTCTCAGGCTTCCGTTGCTGTAAAAGAGACCAGAATTTGACCCAGTGATTTTTAGCAGGTGTTTCCAAATTCAGAACATTTTGTAACCAATTTCTGAAGGAAAATTTTTGCAAAGGCAACAAATATGGTATTAAAACATTACAAATTTCTGAAAGTAACTACTCTTGTAAATATCATTGAGATAATAAGTCGCCATGCTTGGTCAAGAGGAGCTTGATGGTATAATATTATACAGGGATAGAGACTGAAAATATTAAATAATCATTTATATCTTTAGCGTTTTAAACTAAAATCCTGAACCAGAGAAGCCCTTAAACACATTTAATTTTTTAAGCAATGTGTGTGTAGCCCATTTATTTCTGCAAGACTAAAGAAGGCGCCTATGTGTTTTCCCGGATTGGGTCCAAGAATCTAGGAGCAGGTAGAGTAGTAAACAATGAGCAACACATTAAGCGATAGGAGGAAGAAATATGATTGAAAGTGAAAATACTATTACACCCTTCTTATAGTATTTAAGGGCTTCAATCATTCAAATGGCAAAAGTATCTTAATTTAAATAAAAAGCAAACATTAACAGTGCAAATATGCAAGATCCAACTGGGGTGGGAAGCCTGAATGGAACCAAACTTAGACAAAGACGTTGTCAAGCGGAAAAACACAGTGCCTTCCACACTATGTTGCCCTGAGAAACCGTTACCTTTTTGTACAGGTACAGATATTACCCTACGCCACAGTGGGGTCTGATAACTCAGTAGTTCACGGAGGAGTCCTGGAGAGACACCTCTTCAATTTCCAAGGTCAGACGCATCTTATTAATAAAAGAATCGTTATCCTCCAAGTACAAAACTGCTGAGAATTTCCCAGGGACAAACTTGGTCTCATCAGCAGACCTGAAAGCTGTCAGTAAGTGCTGGGGAGGTTGGCTCGGATACCAAAACAGATGGGGCTTCTGTCTGCGTGGAGATGTACATTGTAATGTTGCATTGTGTCCAGCGGAGTTTCTCAGCTCCGGAGGTGACTGGGACACAGAATAACTTTCAACAATACCTGCAAAGGGGGAAAAGGTCTTGAAACACATTTTTATCCATCCTTTTTTTCTGTAATATCTATCTATCTATCATTCAAGGCATATAAGTTGAGCGAAAACTTGATTTTTAATACAATTCCAGTGCTTGCCAAAAATAATTACATAAAATCCCCATATGTTTTCGGTTTTGTTTTTTTAGAGATTGCATTTTACTTGCCAAATATTACAAAAGTTGAGGTTCTGAAGTATGTATACAGCTGCTTCACAATGAAAATGGCTCTCACTTGACAGCAAGAGAATAAGATGGAGATGTAGAATCAAGCAGAGCATTTTGTAACTTCAGATTATCTTCACCAATTACTTACAAAGGATTTCTGCCTGCTGCTTCTCATTTAACCGTTGGTATTATAAATATGGAACCTGCTCTTTCTGCGACCTCTTTGTGGCCGTCTTGTCACCTCCTGGGATTAAAGTAACATTGTAAAACCAAGAAACTACTATGGGATGCGCTCTGGAGCGCCTCTGTAGAAAAGTGGAGGGGGAGCAAGAAAAGCATTCTATGCCCACTGATGGGGAGAAATAACTTATTTTCTGCTGGCGTGTCTCATGGATGGTGTCTTCCCAGAGAAGCAGTGCATGCAGCCTAGAGATGTTTCATGAAAGCCATTTCAGAGCTAAGGGACTTGGATGACATTAATAATGTAGCACTTCTTAAAACATTTTTCTCGCCATGGTTCATAGTGATCTTTCAAAACCTGCCTGCTGCAAAATCTTCAGTTGGACTGTAGTGCCTGACGCTCTTAGGCCACTTTGTGGGTCCTAAGGTATACTTCTAAGAGAGGACGGATGGTCCAGTGGTCACAGTTCTGGGCAACTGCACCTATATTCTCCCTCCATGTTCCAGGCACCCCTCTCCAGCTTCTGGTTCCACAGCTGTTCCTTGGAGAGAAAAGTGTGTGTGTTTCTCTCCTCACCAGGGTATTTCCAGGCTGTGCAGCTCCCTGCTTACACTGTGATGTCTCCAGTTAGGCAAACTGCCCAAACAGGCCAGCACCTCTGCTTTGCTTTCTCTTCTAAGGTAATTTCCCACAGTTTTAAATTACCACATCACTTTTTTCTAAGCAAGCACATTTTATTCTTAAGGTAAAATCATTGCTGAGAAAATGTATTAACAGTAACTAAGGAGCCTACACACAAGCTAATAAGTTTACCAGTGATAGTGATCTCTCTCTCTCTCTCTCTCTTTCACACACACACACACACACACACACACACCCCTACAAGGGCTATGGCAAGTCATTCTGTCTAATCCTCCCCTAAGGAGTGGTACTCCCCATTGGACAGAAGGGGCCTGTCTGTTTGCTTGATCAGGAAAAAAGGCCCTGAGTCAGTTTTAATCTCAGGATGTTTACTAAAAATCCATTCGCTGTGGGCTGGGGTGTACTGCATCCAACTTGAACCAGTACCTGCAAGTCTCCCCAGGGGATGGTGCATACTGAGATGTGTTAGAAGCTGAGGGAATTTGCCTCATTGTTCTCATGTCCCAAGGGAGCTGTCATCTTCCTACCCACAGTGAGTTACATACAATCCCTGGCCCGCAGTGAGGCATACATTTAATACAGTAAGATCTCCCAAAAATGCAAGAAATTGTCATATATCTCACAGAGTGCACTAGCCTGGGACAGTGGAAATCTGGGTTAAGTTCCCTGTTTTACCACAGATTCCCCATTTGACCTTGGACAAGTCATTTAAGGTCAGATTTTCAAAGGCTTTTAGGCACCTAAAAATACAACCAGGTTCGTAAGTGGGGCTTTTAAAGGTGCCTAACAAACATTGCCTTAGGCTCCCTTTAAACATTTTTTCCACAATTATTTCAGTTTTTGAGGATCACAATGGCTAGGGACAGGGTCTGCTTCTCCATGAGGTTTATAATTTTCTTCCAGGGTCTTCTTCCTAGAATCTCTTACAAACTTCATCCAAGCTGAGAGAGTTTAACTTTCTCACTTCTATGGCATAGACAGATTTCCAAGGTGGATTTCCCAGCATTTCTCTTCCTTACCTGTTCCTAGCTCCTGGTAAGTTAGATATCTCCTGACATGTCTTCTCTGTAAAACAGTCACACACACACGCACACTGAAGGATCCTATTACTGAGTAGGAGGAAGTGTAGAACCCTTCAGTCATGGACCAACACCCCATGATGCCAGGCGCTGTACAAATATAAAACAAAAGAGTCCCTGCCCCAAGATCTCACAATCTGAGTATAAGACAAGAGATAACAGGAGGAGACAGATGGGGGGAGAGTGGGGCCCCATTGTACTAAGTCCTGTGCACTCTATTAATGCTACCCCTGCCTCAAAAAGTTTGCAGAAGAGAGAGAAAAGGTACAGGGGACAATTTAATGTGAGGAAAGGGAGGGATTTTTGCAGAGCTCTGGGATGAGGCTCTGTCATTGGGTCCTCTGCAGGGCGCAGTAATACATGGCTGTGTCTGCCAACTCCAGGGCTGTGATAGTCACAACTGTAGAGGTGTCATCAGCCTGGGGAGTAAATCTCTTCTTGGCAAACTCTGCAAAATCACCGACAGACCTGCATGCCTTGGCACCGGTTCGGAGAATGTACTGAGGGCCTTGGTCAGGAAATTGATGGTACCAGTGGAGAGAGATATCAGAATAGCTGGTATTATAAGAACAGCTACATGCCACATTGTTCCCTTCTCCTCTAGGCACTCTGGGTTTATTGGACTAGATCGATCCACCCCCCACAGCACCTGCCACAAGAAATATACCAGTTATATACCATCAGACTGCCTAACCTAAATACAGAGAGAGAGAGAGTATGGAAGGAAAGAATGGTGAGAGACGGGGATAAAAATGCAGATACACAGTAAAGGAGAGAGTACTGTTCGGGTAAAAATATTCTGTATTGTTAATAAGTATTGTATGCCCATAAGGAACCTGGATGCCCAACTCTCTTAGACTCTTTTGAAATCCTACCCTATAATAAAAGGAGTTCTGTTGCTTATAAGTAACATAAATACTAAATTCAGTCAAAGTACAGATTTCTCACCTGAGTAAACTAGCAGAAGATAGAGCGGTAAAGCCAAGTAGTAAAGCATTTTGCAGCATAAATTTATCGTCTTTCTTTTTAGGAGTCTTTGGTTAATTATAAAATAATTCTTCCTTTAATTTGTTTAAATGTTAATTCCGGTTTTAAATGTTAGATCGGCTCTTTCTGAGGCCACCTCCTCTCTTCGCCGCCCGTCTTATGATGCTGAAGTCACAAGGGGACTTCTGTCAGTCAGTCTGACTCAGATATTGTTATAGAACGAAGTATCTAATGTAACGTGAAACGTCACTATGTGTAAGTCAGGGGCGCCCACCAGTGGCTGTAAGAAACCATGAAAGAAAATATCAAAAGCCAGCAAGAAAGACATTTCAGAAACATTTCTGAGACCAAAAACGTCTTATTGTTAAATGGAATTTCTCATGCTCCTCCACTTCAACCACAAAGTATGGGCTTCAAGTGGGAATCGTTGGGTAACAGTCTCTTCCAGGTCTTATGAAGGAGATCAGACTACATGGTCACAGTGGTCCCTTCTGCCCTTAAAATCTGTATGTTTATCCATATGGCACTTAGCTCACGCAGAGAGAGCCCCCTTTCCGCTTTAAATTGAGATGATTCCTACCTGCCAGTGCTGATTGACGAGCTTTGGGGAAAAGGTTTGTTTGTAAAGAAGCTATCAACCACCTTCTCACTATTCTTCTCCACATAGAATTTGCCTGCTCTGAGCTCATGATTATGATTGATCATTGACACAACAGCCCCTGTCCCGGACCAGGACCCCTTATACTAGGCACTGTCCATTAAGTGCATTCTAGGATCCTTGATTTTAGCGCAAGACTTCAGAACGCCAGGCGCTGTACAAACACAGAATTTTAAAAGTATCACTGCCCTAAAGACCTCTCAGCTGTCTCCATGAATTATTGGTTTTGGCAGGTAATTGTAATCATGATTACATAAGCGCCTGCTGTGAATTTAATTATCAGTGACCTTTGTTTAGGAAAGCACCATTAGTCACTCCCTGAGACTTAACCAGCGGCTTAGATGAATTCCTGGTTATAGGGCCAGAAGGGATTTTTAAGTGTTTATGATGGCTATTGATATGTTATTGTTATAGCTTACTATAGCACTTAGGATGGGAAGCCAAGGGGAATTAGGCATCTAACCTGGCCAGTCACTCTTGAAAGTCCCACAAACAAGCAGAATTTTAGTGATATTTAGGTGCCTAAACAAGTATATAGCAACCTTCTGCTATTTAAAGTGCTCAAGCACCTTTAAAAATCTGACCATAGGTGCCTTTAAAAATTTCACTAGGGCAGTGGTTCTCAACTGGGGTACGCAGTGGTCTTCCAGGGGCTACATCAACTCATCTAGACATTTGCCTAGTTTAAGAACAGGCTACATCAGAAGCACTAGCTACGTCAGTACAAACTAAAACTTCTTATAGACAAAATGAGAGAGAAAGCAATTTTGCAGTAATATTATGGCTGTGGCACGCTTGTATTTTATGTCTGATTTTTTTTCACAAGTACTTTTTAATTGAGGTAAAATCTGGGGAACACAAGGCAATTCAGGCTCCTGAAAGGGGTACAGTAGTCTGGAAAGGTGGAGAGCCACTGCACTAGGGGACAGATCTTAAAGGTATTTAGGCACGTAGTGAGATTTTTCAAAAGCACCTAGGTGTCTAATTCTCATTGATTTCAATGGGTGTTAGGCTCCTTAGGTACTTTTGAAAATCCCAGGAGGCACTTAAATACCTTTTTAAAATCCAGCCCTATGTGCCTCTCTGCATCTTTAAGCAGCCTTTAAAATGTATCCCCAAGTCATTTGCCCAAGTCTCTATGGGTGAAACAGAATTTAACCATACTTCTCAGCCGGAAGCCATCCTGCGAGCGAGATGTGGGGCTGGGACAGCCTCTGTCAGTAATGTGTTCTCACCAAGAGCGGAGATCTGTCTATCACTGTGACTGGGCGGAGACTGTGAGGCTTTGAGGACGTCTGTCTCTGGTCTCTCTCCAATGCAGGGCCGGTGAATGGGAAGAAAGGGAGAAGGTTTTGCACAGCTCTGCTCCCTGGTTCTGTCACTGTGCCAGCTGAAGGGCGCAGTAATACACCGCGGTGTCTGCCAGCTCCAGGGCTGTGATATTAAGAACTGTGGAGCTGTCATCAGCATGGCAAGAAAACCTCCCCTGGGCGAAATCCGCATTTTCGCTGTCAGAAGCGTATAGTTTCGTTCCTCTCCGCAGAATGTACTGCGGGGCTCGGTTAGGAGACTGTCGGTACCAGGAGAGAGAGACGCCAGAAGAATCGCTGGTATTGTAGGAACAGCTGAACGTTACTGAGCCTCCTTCTCCTCCAGACATTTGGGATTCCTTGGACTGGACCGAATCACCCAGCACAGCACCTGCGACAAGAAATAAATCAATACAATATACGATCAGTTCCACACAAGCTGAGTGCCACCGAGAGAGGGGAAGAGATTGTGGAAGGGGAGGAATAAAACTGGGTATGTAGGTAGGTAGACTGAAAAGCAGGGAGTGCTGCAAAGAAACGGAGACAGCTGATGGATTGGTTCTTGTTTTGAGAGGAGAAAGAAAGAGTTTAATTAGCAGTGAGCCAGGCTGCATGAACGAGGCTAACAGCTCAATTACCTGGACACAGAATGAGTCTAAAAAGTGTTAGAATATAAAAAGGTTTAGAACTCATGGCCTTTGTTTAGCAGACTCTGCTCTTACAGTCACAAAGAGGGGGTGAAAACACAACAGGAAATGGCTGATAGACCGACCCACATTTCTCCCTGAGAAGTCGAGAGGGCGGATCTGACCCCAATGCCCAAACCCAGAGGAAACTAAGGCAGGGGAGTGGTGTTTGCTAACGATTTCTATGTGAAAATGTCTCTGCTGGCTCTTTCATCCACCCCCAGATTTCAAAAAGGGTGGTTTGTTCGTAGCTGTGACTATCTCTATGAATAGACATACTTGTATAAGAAGCTGAGCGAACAGAAAAGCTGGAGGACAGAAAGAGAGAGCTGGACGGATGAATGTTGATTTCAGGGGAGCTGAAATGCTTTACATCAACTAAGAATCTAAGAACTAGGTTACATCAGCTAAGAACCTGGCCCGATAGACATAGACCAGACTTGCAGTGATAGGACAGAGATCAAAACCTCTCCCAGTGTCTCTTATAGCATTTTTCCAGCTGCAGGAAATCATGTTACGATTTTCCGGTGGGTGAGGGGTGGATTTGTTTTACTGACAACAAATATTTTCATTGAAAGGTTGTAAATTCATACATATATTAATTCACATAAATATAACTGCGATAATAACGCATCAGGCTCGATTTGCATAGCATGGTGGCTATAACACTACACAGGGATAGAAACGGAAAGATCCTCCCAGACATGGGAAGAGCAGAAGGAACTGAACTTATGTGATGCTGGGCTAGAAAGGGTTAAGCAATAGGCAGGCTATATGACCCAAATTCATCCTTTAAGACATATTAGGAAAGTATATAAATGGCAATTAAGTCCATAAATGACTAATAAAATCTCTTTAGGTAGTCTAGAGCTTTGAAATGTAAACCTGTACCATTAGAGAATTAGAAGAAAATAGTGATTGTGGTAGTCTATGTTTACCTGTATCTTGTTAGTAGTTAACAATTTGACCAAACGGTTCCTATCAATACTCTGTTGATTCAGAGACCAAAAGGGGGATACTAACATATAGATAGAACTTGGTTGTAATAATATCATTGTCTATATTTCTCTTTGAATTTTGTAATAAACTGTCTATAAACTGCTTAAGGGATAATTACCTTATGCTGATTAATGCAACTAGATACCCAGATGCACACATAGGAAATAGGAAGTTTTACTTCAAAGCCACAGTGCTTCTTCACCCAAGGAATAGTCGCTGTCAAGAGGCTGCCGGAGAACTATAAAACGACCTCTTGGGCCCTAATCCTGTCATCTCATATCTGCTTAAACTTCGTCAATCGCAACACTAAGGTGTCCAGCTCAAGTCTGGATCACCCTGACTTGGATATTGGACTATAACCTATGGAACCAATTCAGAAACAACTCTTTGCAACTCTAAAGCTCACCATCTCTACTAGGAAACTGACCTAAGAATTGTATTCATGTCTGTATGTATAATGATCTTTTAAACCAATACTCTTTTCTTTTTTTAATACATTTTATTTTAGTTAATAAGAATTGGCAGTAAGCGTGTATTTGGGTAGGATATGAAATATTCATTGACCTGGTGGGTAATGTGTCCGATCCCAATTTGGGATTGGTAGGACTTTTGACATGATGAAGGAGATTTTCAGCAATCAATCCTCATCATATTTGACTTGGCTGAGTGGGAGCCCAAGACTGAATTGTATTAAGGGAACTGTGTTTTTGGCTTTGTAGGTATCGTAGAAGCTGTTTTATTCCTGGTTTGGTGACTCTAAGAATTAAAAATGACCTCCAGTTTGGGGGATCATCCACCCCATTCTTTGCAGTTTGTCCAAACTGAGCAATTTCAGCGTGCTCCTACCCCCGTCCCCCCAGAACTTCCGGTCACAACTTGGCAGAGACGTATCATTAAAAAAGGGTCAGGTAGGAAAACAGCCTCTGACAACATCAGTGTGCTTGAGCACCCACGATCACTTCTTGTACTGCTGGAGATGCCGCTCTGCCCCAGTGTGGGTCTCAGAGCACAGTGAAACACGGCTCTGTCTTGGAGGGACACAGCTTCAATCTTCAAGGGAACCGTCTTATTAGAGTCGAACAAAACGGTTGAGAACTTTCCAGAGGTGAAGGTGTTCTTCTCAGCAGCAGATTTATAGGCTGCCAGGATATGCTGGGGTGCTTGGTCCGGATACTGGCGGTACCAGAAAAGATTCGGGGTGTTAGAAATGGTGGTAAAATTACACTGTAATAATACATCGTGTCCCTCTGAGACTGTCACCTCCAGAGGAGACTGAAACACAGAATCACCTTCAACAAATCCTGTAAAGGGAATAAAAGGTCATTAAAGAACTCTCTTTTCCTTTTCCTTTCTGCTCTATGTCTATAATTTGAGTACTAGCATGTATACAAACTGGTTTCCGTTGTTAAACCAAGCTTTGTTTTCCAAGAGAGGGCAAAGCCTTCTTCCAGAAAAACTGGATGAAGTTTGTTTTTCTGGTTAAAATATTCTGTTAATAAGTATTGTGTGCCCATAAGGAAGCTGGGTGCCCAACTCTCTTAGGGTCTTTTGAAAACCTACCCTGTAATAATAACAGGTTTCAGAGTAGCAGCTGTGTTAGTCTGTATTCGCAAAAAGGAGCTCACGAAAGCTTATGCTCAAATAAATTTGTTAGTCTCTAAGGTGCCACAAGTACTCCTTTTCTTTTTCCTGTAATAATAGGAATTATGTAGCTTTCAAGTAACATAAATACTAAATTCGGTCAAAGTAAACATTTCTCACCTGAGTAAAAAAGTAGAAGATAGAGCGGTAAAGCCAAGTAGTAAAGCATTTTGCAGCATAAATTTATCTTGTTTTAGGAGTCTTTAGTTAATTGTAAAATAATTCTTCCTTTAATTTGTTTAAATGTTAATTCCAGCTTTAAACGTTAGATCTGCTCTTTCTGAGGGCTCGTCCTCTCTTCCCCGCCCGTCTTATCATGCTAACGTCACAATCACAAGGGAACTTCTGTCAGTCAGTTTGACTCAGATATTGTTATAGAACGAAATATCTAATATAATGTGAAACGTCACTATGTGTAGTCAGGGGCGCCCGCTAGTGGCTGTAAGAAACCAAGAAAGAAAATATCAAAAGCCAGCAAGAAAGCCACTTAAGAAACCTTTCTGGGACTAAAAAGTCTTATTGTTAAATGGGATTTCTCATGCTGCTCTAGTTCAACCACAAAGTATGGGCTGCAAGTAGGATCGTAGAGTGACATTCTCTCGCCTGCTTTATACAGGAGATCAGACTACATGATCACAGTGCTCCCTTCTGCCCTTAAAATCTGGACCAGGACCCCATCATGTTAGGCTCTGTACACTAAGTGTATTCCACGTGCCCCTAGAAGACCTAGTCTTAGACCAGGACTCCATTGTGATGGGCACTGAGAAAACACAGAATTATAAAAGGATCATTGCCCTAAAGACTATCAACTGTCTTAATGAGTTATTGCTGCTATGTTTTTGGCAGGTAATTTTAATTATCATTACATAAGTACCGTTTGCGCAGTTAATTATCAGTGATCTTCATGCAGGAAAGCGCCATTAGTCACTCCCTACGACTTAAACACCTGCTTTGGCAGATTAAATTTCATGTTGATAAATGCAAAGTAATACACATTGGAAAACATAATCCCAACTATACATATCAAATGATGGGGTCTAAATTAGCTGTTCACTCAGGAAAGAGATCTTGCAATCATTGTGTCGAAAAAGCAAGCAGAATGCTGGGAATAATTAAGGTTTCAGAGTATCAGCCGTGTTAGTCTGTATTCGCAAAAAGAAAAGGAGTACTTGTGGCACCTTAGAGACTAACAAATTTATTGGAGCATAAGCTTTCGTGAGCTACAGCTCACTTCATCGGATCGGATGAAGTGAGCTGTAGCTCATGAAAGCTTATGCTCCAATAAATTTGTTAGTCTCTAAGGCGCCACAAGTATTCCTTTTCTTTCTGGGAATAATTAAGAAAGTGATAGATAATAGAACAGAAAATATCATATTGCGTGTATATAAATCCATGGTATGCTCATATCTTGAATACTGTGTGCAGAGGTGGTTGCCCCATCTGAAAAAAAAGATATATTGGCATTGGAAAAGGTTCAGAAAACAGTAACAAAAATGATTAGGGGTATGGAACAGCTTCAGTATGAGGAGAGATTAATAAAACGGGGACTTTTCAGCTTGGAAAAGAGACAGCTAAGGGGAGATATGATTGAGGTCTATAAAATCATGACTATTGTCAAGAAAGTAGATAAGGAAGTGTTGTTTACTACATTTCATAACACAAGAACTAGAGGTCACCAAAAGAAATTAGGCAGCAGGTTTAAAACAATAAAAGGAAGTATTTCTTCACACAACCCACAGTCAACCTGTGTAACTCCTTGCCAGAGGATGTTGTGAAGGCCCAGACCATAACAGGGTTCAAAAAAGAGCTAGATAAATTCATGGAGGATAGGTGCATCAATGGGCCATTAACCAGGATGGGCAGGAATGGTGTCTATAGCCTCTGTTTTCCAGAAACTGGGAATGAGTGACAGGGGATGGATCACTTGATGATTACCTGTTCTGTTCATTCCCTCTGAGCCACCTGGCACTGGTTGCTGGTCACATGGAAGACAGGAAACTAGGCTAGATGGACCTTTGGTCTGACTCAGTATGGTGTTCTTATGTTCTTATACTTATTTGATTTCCTGAGTGGTGGGGAGGAAGGAGTTTTTTAAGTGTTTGTGATGGTTGATGGCATGGTATTGTTATAACTTATAGAATTTAGGCACTCCAAGGGAAATCCAGGGGGAGTTAGGCACCTAACCTGGTCAGTCACTCTTGAAATTCTCACCAAAGAGAAGATTTTAGTGGTGTTTGGATGCCTAAAGAAGTAGATAGCAATTGTATGCTTCTTAACGTGCTTAAAAATTTGCACAAAGTGCTTTCAAAAATCTCAAACGGGCATTGGTTCTCAACCAGAGTTGCACAGAGATCTTCCAAAGGGTACATCAACTCATCTAGACATTTGTCTAGTTTTAGAACAGGCTACATAAAAAGCACTGGCAAAGTCAGTACAAACTAAAACGTCATACAGACAAAATGTGAAATCAAACATGTTTTTTTCAGTAATAGTCTGGGTGTGCCATTTTTGTATTTTTAAATCTGTTTTTTTTTAAAGTGAGTAGTTTTAAAGTGAATTGACACTTGGGGTGTGCAAGAGGAATCAGACTTCTGAAAGGGATGGAGTAGTCTGGAAAGAGGCAAGTCACTGCGCTACGGGGCAGATCCCAAAGGCGTTTAGACACTTAGTGAGATTTTGTCAAAAACACGTAGATGTCTCAATCTCCTTGATTTCAATGGATGTTAGGTGCCTAGGTCCTTTGAAAATCCCAGTAGGCACTTAAATACCTTTTTAAAATCCGGTCCTAGGTGCCTCTCTGCATGTTTAAGCACCTAAATACCTTTAAAATCTCGCCCCTAGTCATTTGCCCAAGTCTCTATGGGTGAAACATAATTTAAACACACTCCTCAGCCTGAAGCCTTCCAGCCAGCGAGCAGGATGTGGGGCCGGGACAGCTCCTGTTGGTAATTTCCAGTTACCGAGAGCAGAGCTGTATCTGGTCTCTCTCCAGTGCAGGGCCGGCGAAGGGGAAGGGAAGGAGGGTTTTTGTACAGCTCTGCTGTGTGGCTCTGCCACTGTGCCAGCTGAAGGGCGCAGTAATACACCGCGGTGTCTGCCAGCTCCAGGGCTCTGATATTCAGAACTGTGGAGTTGTCATCAGCATGGGAAGAAAACCTCCCCTGGGCGAAATCCGCATTTTCGCTATAAGCAGCGTATGCCTTTGTCCCTCTCCGCAGAATGTACTGCGGGGCTCGGTTAGGAGACTGTCGGTACCAGGAGAGATAGACGCCCGAAAAATCGCTGGTATTGTAGGAACAGCTGAATGTTATTGAGTTTCCTTCTACTCCAGACACTTGGGATTCCTTGGACTGGACCGAATCACCCAGCACAGCACCTGTGACAAGAAATAAATCATTACAATGTACCAGTTACAGACAAGCAGAGTACCCAACCGAGAGAGGGATTGTGGAAAGGGGAAAAGGGAATAAAACTTGGCAGACAGTGAGGGACATATATAAAACAGCAGATAGACTGAAATGGAGAAAGTGCTGGAAAGGAATGGACAAAACTGGTGGACTGGTTCTCGTTCTGGGAGGAGAGAGAGAGAGAGAGAGAGAGTAATTAGCAGTGGGCCAGGCTGCATGAGCAAAGCTAACAGCTCAATTACCTGGACATAGAGTGAGTATAAAAAGGCTTAGAACAAAACACATGGCCATTGTTTAGCGGACTCTGCTCTGAGTCACAAAGAGGCGGTGAAAACTCAACAGGGAAGCAAGGGGGTTGTTGGCTGAATGCTATAAACCGACACACATGCCTCCTTGAAAAGTCGAGAGGGGCGGATCTGACCCCAATGCCCAAACCCAGAGGAAACTAGGAGAGGGGAGTGGTGTTTGCTAATGATTTCTATGTGAAACCGTCTCTGTTTGGTGGCTCTTCCACCCACTCCACCTTTCAAAAAGGTTTGTTTGTAGCTGTCACTATCTCTATGCAGTAGATAGATTCATAGATACTAAGGTCAGAAGGGACCATTCTGATCATCTAGTCTGACCTTCTGCGCAACGCAGGCCACAGAATCTCACCCACCCACTCCTACGAAAAACCTCACCTATGTCTGAGCTATTGAAGTCCTCAAATCATGGTTTAAAGACGTCAAGGAGCAGAATGTTTAGACATGAAGTGGACTTCTTTGCCTCATCAGGGAACCAGAGAGACTTACTTGTATAAGTAAAATGGGTGAACAGAAAGACTGAAGGACAGAAAGAGAGAGCTGGGTGGATGGATGTTGATTTCAGTGGAGCTGAAACGCTTCACAGCAACTAAGAACCTACTGCCCCAATTAGTTAGACCCAGAGTTGCGATGATGGAACAGAGATCTGAACCTCGCCCAGTTTCTTTTACAGCTGCAGGAGATCCCGTTACCATTTTCCAAATTTTGTGGGGTGATTTGTTTTATTGACAACAAATATTTTCATTGAAAGGTTGCAAATTCATACATATATTAATTCACATAAATATAACTTTGATAATAACGCGTCGGGCTCGGTTTGCACAGCATGGTGGCTCTAACACAACACAGGGCTAGAAACGGAAAGATCCTCCCAGACATGGGAAGAACAGAAGGAACTGAACTCAGCAGAGAATGTGATAAAAAAGGGTCAGGTACAAAAACAGTTTCTGTCAGCATCGTCGTGCCTGAGCATCATCGATCACTTCTTGTATTGCCGGAGATGAAGCTCTGCCCTACTGCGGACCTCAGAGCACAGTGATACACGGCTCTATCTTGCAGGGACACAGCCTCAATCTTCAAGGGAACCGTCTTATTATCGTCGAACGAAACTGATGAGAATGTTCCAGAGGTGACTGTGTTCTTCTCAGCAGGAGGTTGTTGCGCTGCTAATAAATGCTGGGGTGGTTGGTTGGGATACTGACGGAACCAGAAGAGATTTGGGCTCGTGAAGGCGGCGGTGAAATTACACTGCAAAGTTGCGTGTTGCCCCTCTGAGATTTGCATTTCTACAGGAAACTGAAACACAGAATTACTTTGAACAAGACCTGTTGAAAGACAAAACAAGAAGTAATGAAAGTATATTTATTCATTCATAGTTTTAGAAAAAAGTATCTGATGATTCTATGTAGAAACTGGTTTCCATTTTAAATTAAAGTATCAGGAAAGGAAAGTTGTTTCCATAAAACCATACAGTTTTGTGGTTCCGATAATCTAGCTTCTTTTTTTTAAATTAAGTGGGATTTTCAAAATATCGTTAGGAAACTGGATTCCTAATTCCCTTAGGCCTCTTTGGAAACCTGAGCCTGTTATAACAGGACTTGTGTAGCTCTTAAGAAACGCAATAAATTCAATAAAAATGAATATTTAGCTCACCTGACTTCACAAGTAGAAGAAAGATCTGTAGAGTAAGGCAGAAGACCATTTTGCTGCTTCAAATTCTCCTCCTTTTTACTGGGCTCTTTATGGAGTTATCAATTTTTTTTCTCCTGATTTGTGCATTAAAAGACGTGTATGCTGTAAAAGTGCCCTCTCTGTGACTTCCCCCTCTTCCTTCTCCTCTTTATGACTTCAGAGTTGCGAAAGAAATGTTGTCCAGGGGGTTGCCTGATTCAATTACACCTTAAAGAAATAAAATACACTGTAAAATGTAATTACCGGAAAGTCAGGAATGCCAACTAGTGAACATAATAAACCATGCACGCAAATTTGAAAAACGAGCAAGAAAATGTAAGAATGATCTGGCCTCGTATGGCTTCTTCACAGAGCATGAACAGAACAGGGCAATCATCGACTGTCCGTCCCCTGTCGTCCAGTCCCAGCATCTGGCAGTCAGAGGTTTAGGGTCACCAAGAGCATGGGGCTGCATCCTTTAACATCTTGGCTAGTAGCTATGGATGGAGCTATCCCCCAGGAGCCATTCAGATATTTCTCTGGAGTGGGGGAAAAGGATTATTTTCACATGGAATTTCTCATGCTTCTCTAGGTCCATAATAAGTTATGGGTTTGGTGCAGGAGTCATTGGGAGAAATTCGCTGTCCCTTGTTATGCAAGGGGTCAAACTTTAAAATCTTTGTATATGTATCTCTGTGTTACTTATCTCCAGAAGAGATTATTTCAAAGATTATTCCTACCAGCCATTCCTTATTTACAGGAGTTTGGGGAAAATGTTCAGTTGCTTCTTAAGAAAAAAAAAGATCTTCTCCCTAGACTTCTGTCATAAAAATAAAGGGAAGGGTAAACACCTTTAAAATCCCTCCTGGCCAGAGGAAAAACCCTTTCACCTGTAAAGTGTTAAGAAGCTAGGATAACCTCGCTGGCACCTGACCAAAATGACCAATGAGGAGACAAGATACTTTCAAAGCTGGAGGGGGGGAGAAACAAAGGGTCGGTCGGTCTGTCTGTGTGTGTGTGTGATGCTTTTGCCGGGGACAGAACAGGAATGGAGTCTAAGAACTTAATAAGTAATCTAGCTAGATATGAGTTAGATTATGATTTCTTTAAATGGCTGAGAAATTAGACTGTGCTGAATAGAATGAATATTCTTGTCTTTGTGTCTTTCTTGTAACTTAAGGTTTTGCCTAGAGGGATTCTCTATGTTTTGAATCTAATTACCCTGTAAGGTATTTACCATCCTGATTTTACAGAGGTGATTCTTTTTACCTTTTCTTATATTAAAATTCTTCTTGTAAGAAATTGAATGCTTTTTTCATTGTTCTTAAGATCCAAGAGTTTGGGTCTGTGTTTATCTATGCAAATTGATGAGGATTTTTATCAAGCCTTCCCCAGGCAGGGGGGTGTAAGGTTTTGAGGAGGATTTTGAGGGGAAAGACGTTTCCAAACAACACTTTCCCAAAAATAAACCCAGACGTTTGGTGGTGGCAGTGGAAGTCCAAGGGCAAAAGGTAAAATAGTTTGTACCTTGGGAAAGTTTTAACCTAAGCTGGTAAAAGTAAGCTTAGGAGGTTTTCATGCAGGTCCCCACATCTGTACCCTAGAGTTCAGAGTGTGGAAGGAACCTTGACAACTCCCCCGTTTAAAACCTGCTTAGTGGCTAGTATTAGTGGTTGTAACTCTGCCAGTCCCAAGCCTGACTGAAAAAGCAGGAGAGCTGATATCAGGCTAGCATCCAGTCATAAAACTTTGCTAAATGAATCCATGAAATGAGCATCCTCTATATGCTCTATATATAGGCTTGGGGGGGATTAGATTTCTAGCAGTAAAAGTCAATAAATGGGGATTTCAACACACACACACACAGACCAGGTAAAAATATTTCCACTGATAATCCTTTGACTAGCTGTAAAACTCAGTAAAGAACAATATTGCTTGAAAACTTATTGAGGTTTGATATAAGTCTGTTTACTTTGACATATGAATTGTCAACTTCATGTCTTAGTGGTCACATAGCTTTGACTTTTGGGATCTCTGTGGCTTCTGTCATTAAGTAATTGTGTAAATCGCCCACGTTCTGCGATGAGAGCAGGACATGAGGATGAGGATGCAGAGAGGTTTAGGGACAACAAGCGCATGGGATTGCATCCCTGACCATCTTGGCTAATAGCTGTTGATGGACCTCTCGTCCATGAGCCATTCAGTTATTTCTCTACATGGGGGGAGGCTTATTTTCACATGGAATTTCTCATGTTTCTCTAGAGGAATCATCAGCTATTGGTTTGGTGCAGGAGTCATTGAAAGAAATTCTTTGGCCCCTGTTATGGAGGAGGTCAAACTGCATGTGCATAATACTTCCTTTTGATCTAGAAAATCTGTGTAACTCTGTGTTACTTGTCTCCAGAAGAGATTATATTAAAGATTAGATTATTCCTACAAGCCATTCCTTAGTTTCAGGATTCTGAGGAAAGCGTTTCATTGCTTCCTAAGGAAAAAAATCTTCTCACTAGAATTCGCCATTTAAAACCTGCTTAGTACAAATTACTGTGAGTATTAGTGGTTATAACTCTGCCATAGCCAGTCCCAAGCTGGGCTGGAAAATCAATCAGGCTGGCAGCCAGCCAACCATAAAACTTTGCCAAATAAATCCATGAAATTAGTCCTCTGTAAGTCTTATATGTAGGCTTGGAAGGATTAGATTTTTAGCAGTAAAAGTAAAAAAATGTGGATTTCACCATATGCCAAACAAACCCAGGTGCAAGTACTTCCCTTGACAACCCTTTGCCTAGCTGTAAATTTCAATAAAGAAAAATGCTGCTTGAGAACTTATTTGGAGTTTGATTTGCGGCTATTTACTTTGCATGTCACATGCAAATTGGCAACATCACGTTTGAATGGTCACAGAGCTTTAACTTTTTGGATCTCAGAGTCTTCTGTCATTAAGTAACTGTGTAAATCGCCCAAGTTCTGTGATGAGTGAGGGGCATGAGGAGGAGGATGTAGGGCCCTGTGGGTAAGTCTATCCTCAGCTGACATCAAGGCCCCATTGTGCTGGGTCCTGCACAGACACTGACAAAGACAGACCCTGCTGTGAAGCGTCAGAACATTTAGGCTGGGATTTAAGAGCCGTGAAGAAGGAAGGAAGGCATCCATGCATTTACATGTATTTATGTATGCATGTATCTGTTTGTTTTGATGGGTGGCATCTTCAAGAGACCCTATAGGAATTATGCAGTGTGTGTGTGTGTGTGTGTGTGTGTGTGTGTGTGTGTGTGTGTACATTCTGTAATGTATCAGCGAGATGTTGACAGGGAGGACAGCACCTGTGTGTCTGAGCTGTGGCCCAGCGCTGCATCCCTCACTGGGGCGAATGCTGGGTCATGGGGATGTTCTCTCTGGTCCCTCTTCCATGCAGGGCCCCTGAAGGGAAGGGGAGGGTTTTTGTACAGCTCTGCTGTGAGGCTCTGTCACTGTGCCCGCTGCAGGGCACAGTAATACACCGCTTTGTCTGCCAGCTCCAGGGCTGTGATGTTCAGAACTGTGGAGCTGCCATTAGCCTGGGAAGAAAACCTCTCCTGGGCAAAGTTTGTGGTATCACTGAGCCCTGGTCTACACTAGGCATAGAGGTCGAAATTAGCAGCGTTAAATCGATTTAACCCTGCACCTTTCCACATGACGAAGCCCTTTTTTTTGACTTAAAGGGCTCTTAAAATTGATTTCCTTACTCCACCCCTGACAAGGGGATTAGTGCTGAAATCGGTTTTGCTGGGTCAAATTTGGGGTACTGTGGACGCAATTAGATGGTATTGGCCTCCGGAAGCTATCCAGAATGCTCCATTGTGACCGCTCTGGACAGCACTCTCAACTCAGATAAACTGACCAGGTAGACAGGAAAAGGCCCGCGAACTTTTGAATTTCAGTTTCCTGTTTGGCCAGTGTGGTAAGCTGCAGGTGACCATGCAGAGCTCATCAACAGAGGTGACCATGCAGAGCTCATCAGCAGAGGTGACCATGATGGAGTCCCAGAATTGCAAAAGAGCTCCAGCATGGACTGAATGGGAGGTATGGGATCTGATCGTTGTATGGGGAGAGGAATCCGTGCTATCAGAACTACGTTCCAGTTTTCAAAATGCCAAAACATTTGTCAAAATCTCCCAGGGCATGAAGGACAGAGGCCATAACAGGGACCCAAAACAGTGCCATGTGAAACTTAAAAAGCTGAGGCAAGCCTAACAGAAAACCAGAGCAGTGAACGGCCGCTCCGGGTCAGAGCCCCAAACATGCCACTTCTATGATGAGCTGCATGCCATTTTAGAGGGTTCAGCCACCACTACCCCAGCCGTGTTTTTGACTCCTTCAATGGAGACGGAGGCAACGCAGAAGCAGGTTTTGGGGACGAGGAAGACGATGATGATGAGGTTGTAGATAGCTCACAGCAAACAAGCAGAGAAACCAGTTTTTCTGACAGCCAAGAACTGTTTCTCACCCTGGATCTGGAGCCAGTACCCCCCAGACCCACCCAAGGCTGCCTCCCGGACCCGCCAGGCAGAGAAGGGACCTCTGGCGAGTGTACCTTTTAAAATACTATACATGGTTTAGAAGCCAGCATGTTTAATGATTAATTTGCCCTGGCATTTGTGGCTCTCCTGGATATACTCCCAAAGCCTTTGCAAAAGGTTTCTGGGGAGGGCAGCCTTATTCCATCCACCACTTTACCACTCCAGACCAGTAGCACATACTCAGGAATAATTGTAGAACAAAGCATTGCAGTGTATGTTTGCTGACATTCAAACAACATCCGTTCTTTATTTCTCTGTGTTATCCTCAGGAGAGTGATATCATTCATGGTCACCTGGTTGAAATAGGGTGCTTTTCTTAAGGGGACATTCAGAGGTGCCTGTTCCTGCTGGGCTGTTTGCCTATGGCTGAACAGAAATGTTCCCGCTGTTAGCCACGTGCTGGGGGGAGGCAAAATGCAACCTTGGAATGAAAGCACATGTGCTATGTGTGTACTGTTAACAGCAAGGTTTACCGTGAAAGAGTGTACCCATTGTTCTATAAAATGTGTCTTTTTAAATACCACTGTCCCTTTTTTTTCTCCACCAGCTGCATATATTTCAAGGATCACAGGATCTTCTCCTTCCCAGACGCTAGCGAAGATTAGAAGGCGAAAAAACACACTCGTGATGAAATGTTCTCTGAGCTCATGCTGTCCTCCCACACTGACAGAGCACAGATGAATGCATGGAGGCAGACAATGTCAGAGTGCAGGAAAGCACAAAATGACCGGGAGGAGAGGTGATGGGCTGAAGAGAGTAAGTGGTGGGCTAAAGAGAGGGCTGAAGCTGAAAGGTGGCGGCAGCGTGATGAGAGGAGGCAGGATTCAATGCTGAGGCTGTTGCAGGATCAAACTAATATGCTCCAGTGTATGGTTGAGCTGCAGGAAAGGTAGCAGGAGCACAGACCACCACTACAGCCCCTGTGTAACCAACCACCCTCCTCCCCAAGTTCCATAGCCTCCTCACCAAGACGCCCAAGAACGCGGTGGGGGGGCCTCCGGCCACCCAGCCACTCCACCCCAGAAGATTGGCCAAGAAACAGAAGGCTGGCATTCAATAAATTTTAAAGTTTTAAATTTTTAAAGTGCTGTGTGGCCTTGTCCTTCCCTCCTCCACCACCCTTCCTGGGCTACCCTGGTAATTATCCCCCTATTTGTGTGATGAATTAATAAAGAATGCATGAATGTGAAGCAACAATGACTTTATTGCCTCTGCAAATGGTGATTGAAGGGAGGTGGGGAGGGTGGTTAGCTTACAGAGAAGTAGAGTGAACCAAGGGGCGGGGGGTTTCATCAAGGAGAAACAAACTGAACTTTCACACTGTAGCCTGGCCAGTCATGAAACTGGTTTTCAAAGCTTCTCTGATGTGCACCGCACCCTCCTGTGCTCTTCTAAGCACCCTGGTGTCTGGCTGTGCGTAACCAGCAGCCAGGTGATTTGCCTCAACCTCCCACCCCACCATAAACATCTCCCCCTTACTTTCACAGATATTGTGGAGCACACAGCAAGCAGTAACAACAGTGGGAATATTGGTTTCGCTGAGGTCTAATTGAGTCAGTAAACTGCACCAGCGCGCTTTTAAACGTCCATATGCACATTCTACCACCATTTTGCACTTGCTCAGCCTGCAGTTGAACAGCTCCTGACTACTCTCCAGGCTGCCTATGTATGGCTTCATGAGCAATGGCATTAAGGGGAAGGCTGGGTCCCCAAGGATAACTATAAGTATTTCAACATCCCCAACGGTTATTTTCTGGTCTGAGAAGAAAGTCCCTCCCTGCAGCTTTTGAAACAGACCAGAGTTCCTGAAGATGCGAGCGTCATGTACCTTTCCCGGCCATCCCACGTTGATGTTGGTGAAACGTCCTTTGTGATCCACCAGTGCTTGCAGCACTATTGAAAAGTACCCGTTGCGGTTTATGTACTCACTGGCTTGGTGCTCCGGTGCCAAGATAGCGATATGGGTTCCGTCTATGGCCCCACCACACTTAGGGAATCCCATTGCAGGAAAGCCAGCCAATATGACCTGCACATTTCCCAGGGTCACTACCCTTGATATCAGCAGATCTTTGATTGCGTTGGCTACTTGCATCACAGCAGCCCCACAGTATATTTGCCCACTCCAAATTGATTCCTGACTGACCGGTAGCTCTCTGGCGTTGCAAGCTTCCACAGGGCTATTGCCACTCGGTTCTCAACTATGAGGGCTGCTCTCATCTTGGTATTCTTGCGCCTCAAGGCAGGGGAAAGCAAGTCACAAAGTTCCCTGAAAGTGCCCTTATGCATGTGAAAGTTTCGCAGCCACTGGGAATCATCCCAGACCTGCAACACTCTGCAGTCCCACCAGTCTTGTTTCCCAGGCCAGAATCGGTGTTCCACTGCATGAGCCTGCCCCATTAGCACCATGATGCCCTCATTGCCAGGGCCCGTGCTTTGAGAGAAGTCTGTGTCCATGTCCTCATCACTCTCGTAACCGCGCTGATGTCGCTTACTTGCCCGGTTTTGCTTTGCCAGGTTCTGGTGCTGCATATACTGCTGGATAATGCATGTGGTGTTTAATGTGCTCCTAATTGCAAAAGTGATCTGAGTGGGCTCCATGCTTGCCCTGGTATGGCGTCTGCACAGAAAAAAGGGGCGGAATGATTGTCTGCTGTTGCCCTGTTGGAGGGAGGGGTGACTGATGACATGGCTTACAGGGAATTAAAATCAACAAAGGGGGTGGCTTTGTGAGAAACTGAATGGCCACCTCAAGGATAGAACTCAAAACTGGGTTTAGCAGGCTGTTGATTTCACAGAGGGAGGGAAGAAGAAAATGAATACAAAACAAATCTGATCTATTTCTTGTTTTGAGCCACTTCATCTAACTTTATACATCTTGCTGGCAGTAGACTGTGCAGTACGACCTCCTGGGTGCTCAGCAGAAGGTGGTGCAGTATGATTGCTGGCCATCATCTTCTGCTGGCTGCAGATTAAAAGACAGTGCACTGCCAGTAGAACTCAATCGCCATGAGATAAAACAAGGGAAATGACCTGGCTGAGTCACTCCCATGTTTGCTCAGGTGCCAGGTTAAAAGAGCACCCAGGACTATATCAAGTACCAATCATACTGCACTGTCTGCTGCCAAAAGGCAATAAACTGCTGCTGTGTAGCAATGCAGTACCATGTCTGCCAGCACCCAGGAGACATACGGTGATGGTTAGCTGAGCGGGCTCCATGCTTGGCATGGTATGGAGTCTGCACAGGTAATTCAAGAAAAAAGGGGCAAAACGATTGTCTGCCATTGCTTTTATGGAGGGAGGGAGGGAACGGGAGGGAATGGGGGCCTGATGATATGTACCCAGAACCACCCGCGACAATGTTTTAGCCCCATCAGGCACAGGGATTTCTACCCAGAATTCAAATGGGCGATGGAGACTGCGGGAACTGTGGGATAGCTACCCACAGTGCAAAGCTGCAGAAGTCGACTGTTGCCTCCGTACTGTGGACACACTCTGCCGACTACATGCACTTAGAGCATTTGTGTGGGGACACACACACTTGACTGTATAAAAATGCTTTCTACAAAACCGACTTCTATAAATTCGACCTAATTTCGTAGTGTAGACATACCCTAACAGAGCTGACTTCCTTCCTTCCTCTCCACAGGATGTACTGCAGAGTTTGGTTCGGATACTGACTGCACCAGTAGAGATAGACACCAGAAGTGTAGCTGGTTTCAGAAGAACAGCTGAGGGTCACAGAGCTGCCTTCATCTCCAAACATCTGGGATTCCCTGGGCTGGACCTAGTCACGGTCACCCAGCACAGCACCTGTAACAAGAAATGGAGAGAGAAAATATAGCAGTTGTGTTCATTCTGAGTGCTCACTTCTATACCTTAGTAGATTGAGAGAGAGAGGACTATGGTGGCAGAGGGAGATACACACACTGCAAAGGGGGAGAGAAAGGTGTGTTTCAGAGTAGCAGCCGTGTTAGTCTGTATTCGCAAAAAGAAAAGGAGTACTTGTGGCACCTTAGAGATTAACAAATTTATTAGAGCATAAGCTTTCGTGAGCTACAGCTCACTTCATCGGATGCATTTGGTGGAAAAAACAGAGGAGAGATTTATATACACACACACAGAGAACATGAAACAATGGGTTTATCATACACACTGTAAGGAGAGTGATCACTTAAGATAAGCCATCACCAGCAGCAGGGGGGGAAAAGGAGGAAAATCTTTCATGGTGACAAGCAGGTAGGCTAATTCCAGCAGTTAACAAGAATATCAGAGGAACAGTGGGGGGTGGGGGGGAGAAATACCATGGGGAAATAGTTTTACTTTGTGTAATGACTCATCCATTCCCAGTCTCTATTCAAGCCTAAGTTAATTGTATCCAGTTTGCAAATTAATTCCAATTCAGCAGTCTCTCGTTGGAGTCTGTTTTTGAAGCTTTTTTGTTGAAGGATAGCCACTCTTAGGTCTGTGATCGAGTGACCAGAGAGATTGAAGTGTTCTCCAACTGGTTTTTGAATGTTATAATTCTTGACGTCTGATTTGTGTCCATTCATTCTTTTACGTAGAGACTGTCCAGTTTGGCCAATGTACATGGCAGAGGGGCATTGCTGGCACATGATGGCATATATCACATTGGTAGATGCGCAGGTGAACGAGCCTCTGATAGTGTGGCTGATGTCATATCAGAGGTTTTTTGTTTTTGGTTTTTTTTTTTTCCCACCAAATGCATCCGATGAAGTGAGCTGTAGCTCATGAAAGCTTATGCTCTAATAAATTTGTTAGTTTCTAAGGTGCCACCGGTACTCCTTTTCTTTTTGCGAATACAGACTAACAGGGATGCTACTCTGAAACCTGTGATTATTTCCCCATGGTATTTCTCCCTCCCACCCCACCCCCCACTGTTCCTCTGATATTCTTGTTAACTGCTGGAATTAGCCTACCTGCTTGTCACCATGAAAGGTTTTCCTCCTTCCCCCCCCTGCTGTTGGTGATGGCTTATCTTAAGTGATCACTCTCCTTACAGTGTGTATGATAAACCCATTGTTTCATGTTCTCTGTGTGTGTGTATATAAATCTCTCCTCTGTTTTTTCCACCAAATGCATCCGATGAAGTGAGCTGTAGCTCACGAAAGCTTATGCTCTAATAAATTTGTTAGTCTCTAAGGTGCCACAAGTACTCCTTTTCTTTTTGAGAAAGGTGTGTGTATGTGTAAAAGCGAAAGAGAGAGATTTGGGAATAATCAGCATAACTCTACGACCAAGTACCTGGATATAGAGTAAAAATAAAAAGGCTGAACATCACACGTTTGCTCATTGTGTTAAGCAAAGCGGATCAGGTTTCAATTCCACCCTGAACTCTTCAGCCCTGAAGAAACAGCTTCCTCAGCTGAATGTGATAAACTCGCCCTATTTCTTCAGCCCCTGGCCTATTAAAGGGCGTATGTGGAAGTGAGAGCCCTTCCTAATTCACGGGAAACGAACAGAGGTTGGTTCCGCTTCTGAACGGCTTTCTCAGACTTTCTTTAACGTGTCTTGATTTGCTGGTAAGTGCGACTTTCTCTGTAGGCATTTACATTAAGTAGGAAACACAGTGATTTGTGGTACATAGACTAAATTATATGACGGCGAAATTTAGGACTCCCACCTCCTTACAACCAATTTCTCAAGGATTTTTGTTCACCGGTTCACAGTGAGTGTGGAGTCCCATGGATTTTTCCCCCCAAAAAGAATTTGGCTTCAGTGTTCCTGAAATATCAGATATTTCAAAAACACTGAAGCCAAATTATTTTAGAAATATATTATGTATATTTAATACTCACAAATATCACATTTAAATATTCAAGTCGAATACTTCGCAAAAGACCCTCTGGAGGATAAGTTATACCCTGGTGTGCTCATGGACCTCATTCAGGAAAAGTCGGGGTTAATGCACACAGGCTTCGAAGGATTCCCTGAATTTCTGAGTATTGAGTTTTGCGGGATCAGACTGGAAAAGGAATTCCCGTTCTGAGAGTTCTTTGCACCCACCCCTGAGCTGTAAACTTTTAGGACTGTTAAAAACAGTGGGGTCTGTTTTCAACTGAGATTAGGCACAGAGGGGGACAGAGAGGTGGATGGCAGTGGAAAATAATAGTGCAACCTTTTGCCATTCATTAAAATTATTTAAAGGGCTTCAGTCTTGCTGAGAAAATGTTCCATTTTCATTTGTTTGGAGCTTTTGCCTGTGTTTTTTGTTTGGATTCTGTTGCATTGAATTTGACTGGGTTGGGTTTCTTAGAGTTTGTTTTTTGGGGGGACAGGGGTTGGAATGGATTGAGTTGAACTGAGTTTCCATGGGTTTGGATTCGGTTGGTTTGGGTTGTAATCACCCGAGTTGGGTTTGGGATTGAATTAGGTTGCACTGCTTTAGGTTGGGCTTGATTGGATTGTGCTGGGATCTGTTCAGCTG
Organism: Dermochelys coriacea; assembly: GCF_009764565.3. Taxonomy (NCBI): domain Eukaryota; kingdom Metazoa; phylum Chordata; order Testudines; family Dermochelyidae; genus Dermochelys; species Dermochelys coriacea. Next base: position 40,469,331 of record NC_050080.1, read on the forward strand.
GATATAGGGTTCAGCCAGGCTGGTTTGATTTGATTAAAATTGGCTTGGATTAAACTGGACTCAGGTGTATTGGATTTCATGGGCGGGGCAGGGCGTGAAAGCATGGTCACTCCTCTTGTTGGGGATGTAAACACATTTTAGCTTATCGGTTACACGTTTATTGATAACAAGAAAAGGAGTACTTGTGGCACCTTAGAGATTAACAAATTTATTTGAGCATAAGCTTTCGTGAGCTACAGCTCACTTCATCGGATGCATGCAGTGGAAAATACAGTGGGGAGATTATATACACACACAGAGAACATGAAACAATGGGTGTAACCATACCCATTGTAAGGAGAGTGATCTCTTAAGGTGAGCCATCACCAACAGGAGCGGTGCGGGGGAGGGGAGAACCTTGTGTAGTGATAATCAAGGTGGACCATTTCCAGCAGTTGACAAGAATGTCTGGGGGGGGGGGGCGGAATAAGCATGGGGAAATACATTTACTTTGTGTAATGACCCATCCACTCCCAGTCTTTATTCAAGCCTAAATTAATTGTATCCAATTTGCAAATTAATTCCAATTCAGCAGTCTCTCATTGGAGTCTGTTTTTGAAGCTTTTTTGTTGAAGGATAGCCACCCTTAGGTCTGTAATCGAGTGACCAGAGAGATTGAAGTGTTCTCCAACTGGTTTTTGAATGCTCTAATTCTTGACGTCTGATTTGTGTCCATTCATTCCTTTACATAAAGACTGTCCAGTTTGGCCAATGTACATGGCAGAAGGGCATTGCTGGCACATGATGGCATATATCACATTGGTAGATGCGCAGGTGAAGGAGCCTCTGATAGTGTGGCTGATGTGATTAGGCCCTATGATAGTGTCCCCTGAATAGATATGTGGACAGAGTTGGCAACGGGCTTTGTTGCAAGGCTAGGTTCCTGGGTTAGTGGTTCTGTTGTGTGGTGTGTGGTTGCTGGTGAGTATTTGCTTAGGATTGGGGGGCTGTCTGTAAGCAAGGACTGGTCTGTCTCCCAAGATCTGTGAGAGTGATGGGTCGTCCTTCAGGATAGGTTGTAGATCCTTGATGATGCGTTGGAGAGGTTTTAGTTGGGGGCCGAAGGTGATGGCTAGTGGCGTTCTGTTGTTTTCTTTGTTGGGCCTGTCCTGTAGTAGGTGACTTCTGGGTACTCTTCTGGCTCTGTCAATCTGTTTCTTCACTTCAGCAGGTGGGTATTGTAGTTGTAGGAATGCATGATAGAGATCTTGTAGGTGTTTGTCTCTGTCTGAGGGGTTGGAGCAAATGCAGTTATATCGTAGAGCTTGGCTGTAGACAATGGATCATGTGGTATGATCTGGATGAAAGCTAGAGGCATGTAGGTAGGAATAGCGGTCAGTAGGTTTCCGATATAGGGTGGTGTTTGTGACCATCGCTTATTAGCACCGTAGTGTCCAGGAAGTGGATCTCTTGTGTGGACTGGTCCAGGCTGAGGTTGATGGTGGGATGGAAATTGTTGAAATCCTGGTGGAATTCCTCAAGGGCTTCTTTTCCATGGGTCCAGATGATGAAGATGTCATCAATGTAGCGCAAGTAGAGATGGTCACATAAACACCACCCTATATCGGAAACCTACTGACCGCTTTTCCTACCTACATGCCTCTAGCTTTCATCCAGATCATACCACACGATCCATTGTCTACAGCCAAGCTCTACCATATAACCGCATTTGCTCCAACCCCTCAGACAGAGACAAACACCTACAAGATCTCTATCATGCATTCCTACAACTACAATTCCCACCTGCTGAAGTGAAGAAACAGATTGACAGAGCCAGAAGAGTACCCAGAAGTCACCTACTACAGGACAGGCCCAACAAAGAAAATAACAGAACGCCACTAGCCATCACCTTCAGCTCCCAACTAAAATCTCTCCAACGCATCATCAAGGATCTACAACCTATCCTGAAGGACGACCCATCACTCTCACAGATCTTGAGAGACAGGCCAGTCCTTGCTTACAGACAGCCCCACAATCTGAAGCAAATACTCACCAGCAACCACACACCACACAACAGAACCACTAACCCAGGAACCTAGCCTTGCAACAAAGCCCGTTGCCAACTCTGTCCACATATCTATTCAGGGGACACTATCATAGGGCCTAATCACATCAGCCACACTATCAGAGGCTCGTTCACCTGCGCATCTACCAATGTGATATATGCCATCATGTGCCAGCAATGCCCCTCTGCCATGTACATTGGTCAAACTGGACAGTCTCTACGTAAAAGAATGAATGGACACAAATCAGACGTCAAGAATTATAACATTCAAAAACCAGTCGGAGAACACTTCAATCTCTCTGGTCACTCGATTACAGACCTAAGGGTGGCTATCCTTCAACAAAAAAGCTTCAAAAATAGACTCCAATGAGAGACTGCTGAATTGGAATTAATTTGCAAACTGGATACAATTAACTTAGGCTTGAATAGAGCCTGGGAATGGATGAGTCATTACACAAAGTAAAACTATTTCCCAATGTTATTTCTCCCACCCCCCCACCCCACCCCCCACTGTTCCTCAGATATTCTTGTTAACTGCTGGAATTAGCCTACCTGCTTGTCACCATGAAAGGTTTTCCTCCTTCCCCCCCCTGCTGTTGGTGATGGCTTATCTTAAGTGATCACTCTCCTTACAGTGTGTATGATAAACCCATTGTTTCATGTTCTCTGTGTGTGTGTATATAAATCTCTCCTCTGTTTTTTCCACCAAATGCATCCGATGAAGTGAGCTGTAGCTCACGAAAGCTTATGCTCTAATAAATTTGTTAGTCTCTAAGGTGCCACAAGTACTCCTTTTCTTTTTGAGAAAGGTGTGTGTATGTGTAAAAGCGAAAGAGAGAGATTTGGGAATAATCAGCATAACTCTACGACCAAGTACCTGGATATAGAGTAAAAATAAAAAGGCTGAACATCACACGTTTGCTCATTGTGTTAAGCAAAGCGGATCAGGTTTCAATTCCACCCTGAACTCTTCAGCCCTGAAGAAACAGCTTCCTCAGCTGAATGTGATAAACTCGCCCTATTTCTTCAGCCCCTGGCCTATTAAAGGGCGTATGTGGAAGTGAGAGCCCTTCCTAATTCACGGGAAACGAACAGAGGTTGGTTCCGCTTCTGAACGGCTTTCTCAGACTTTCTTTAACGTGTCTTGATTTGCTGGTAAGTGCGACTTTCTCTGTAGGCATTTACATTAAGTAGGAAACACAGTGATTTGTGGTACATAGACTAAATTATATGACGGCGAAATTTAGGACTCCCACCTCCTTACAACCAATTTCTCAAGGATTTTTGTTCACCGGTTCACAGTGAGTGTGGAGTCCCATGGATTTTTCCCCCCAAAAAGAATTTGGCTTCAGTGTTCCTGAAATATCAGATATTTCAAAAACACTGAAGCCAAATTATTTTAGAAATATATTATGTATATTTAATACTCACAAATATCACATTTAAATATTCAAGTCGAATACTTCGCAAAAGACCCTCTGGAGGATAAGTTATACCCTGGTGTGCTCATGGACCTCATTCAGGAAAAGTCGGGGTTAATGCACACAGGCTTCGAAGGATTCCCTGAATTTCTGAGTATTGAGTTTTGCGGGATCAGACTGGAAAAGGAATTCCCGTTCTGAGAGTTCTTTGCACCCACCCCTGAGCTGTAAACTTTTAGGACTGTTAAAAACAGTGGGGTCTGTTTTCAACTGAGATTAGGCACAGAGGGGGACAGAGAGGTGGATGGCAGTGGAAAATAATAGTGCAACCTTTTGCCATTCATTAAAATTATTTAAAGGGCTTCAGTCTTGCTGAGAAAATGTTCCATTTTCATTTGTTTGGAGCTTTTGCCTGTGTTTTTTGTTTGGATTCTGTTGCATTGAATTTGACTGGGTTGGGTTTCTTAGAGTTTGTTTTTTGGGGGGACAGGGGTTGGAATGGATTGAGTTGAACTGAGTTTCCATGGGTTTGGATTCGGTTGGTTTGGGTTGTAATCACCCGAGTTGGGTTTGGGATTGAATTAGGTTGCACTGCTTTAGGTTGGGCTTGATTGGATTGTGCTGGGATCTGTTCAGCTGGATATAGGGTTCAGCCAGGCTGGTTTGATTTGATTAAAATTGGCTTGGATTAAACTGGACTCAGGTGTATTGGATTTCATGGGCGGGGCAGGGCGTGAAAGCATGGTCACTCCTCTTGTTGGGGATGTAAACACATTTTAGCTTATCGGTTACACGTTTATTGATAACAAGAAAAGGAGTACTTGTGGCACCTTAGAGATTAACAAATTTATTTGAGCATAAGCTTTCGTGAGCTACAGCTCACTTCATCGGATGCATGCAGTGGAAAATACAGTGGGGAGATTATATACACACACAGAGAACATGAAACAATGGGTGTAACCATACCCATTGTAAGGAGAGTGATCTCTTAAGGTGAGCCATCACCAACAGGAGCGGTGCGGGGGAGGGGAGAACCTTGTGTAGTGATAATCAAGGTGGACCATTTCCAGCAGTTGACAAGAATGTCTGGGGGGGGGGGGGCGGAATAAGCATGGGGAAATACATTTACTTTGTGTAATGACCCATCCACTCCCAGTCTTTATTCAAGCCTAAATTAATTGTATCCAATTTGCAAATTAATTCCAATTCAGCAGTCTCTCATTGGAGTCTGTTTTTGAAGCTTTTTTGTTGAAGGATAGCCACCCTTAGGTCTGTAATCGAGTGACCAGAGAGATTGAAGTGTTCTCCAACTGGTTTTTGAATGCTCTAATTCTTGACGTCTGATTTGTGTCCATTCATTCCTTTACATAAAGACTGTCCAGTTTGGCCAATGTACATGGCAGAAGGGCATTGCTGGTACATGATGGCATATATCACATTGGTAGATGCGCAGGTGAACGAGCCTCTGATAGTGTGGCTGATGCGATTAGGCCCTATGATGGTATCCCCTGAATAGATATGTGGACAGAGTTGGCAACGGGCTTTGTTGCAAGGCTAGGTTCCTGGGTTAGTGGTTCTGTTGTGTGGTGTGTGGTTGCTGGTGAGTATTTGCTTAGGATTGGGGGGCTGTCTGTAAGCAAGGACTGGTCTGTCTCCCAAGATCTGTGAGAGTGATGGGTCGTCCTTCAGGATAGGTTGTAGATCCTTGATGATGCGTTGGAGAGGTTTTAGTTGGGGGCCGAAGGTGATGGCTAGTGGCGTTCTGTTGTTTTCTTTGTTGGGCCTGTCCTGTAGTAGGTGACTTCTGGGTACTCTTCTGGCTCTGTCAATCTGTTTCTTCACTTCAGCAGGTGGGTATTGTAGTTGTAGGAATGCATGATAGAGATCTTGTAGGTGTTTGTCTCTGTCTGAGGGGTTGGAGCAAATGCAGTTATATCGTAGAGCTTGGCTGTAGACAATGGATCATGTGGTATGATCTGGATGAAAGCTAGAGGCATGTAGGTAGGAATAGCGGTCAGTAGGTTTCCGATATAGGGTGGTGTTTGTGACCATCGCTTATTAGCACCGTAGTGTCCAGGAAGTGGATCTCTTGTGTGGACTGGTCCAGGCTGAGGTTGATGGTGGGATGGAAATTGTTGAAATCCTGGTGGAATTCCTCAAGGGCTTCTTTTCCATGGGTCCAGATGATGAAGATGTCATCAATGTAGCGCAAGTAGAGATGGTCACATAAACACCACCCTATATCGGAAACCTACTGACCGCTTTTCCTACCTACATGCCTCTAGCTTTCATCCAGATCATACCACACGATCCATTGTCTACAGCCAAGCTCTACCATATAACCGCATTTGCTCCAACCCCTCAGACAGAGACAAACACCTACAAGATCTCTATCATGCATTCCTACAACTACAATTCCCACCTGCTGAAGTGAAGAAACAGATTGACAGAGCCAGAAGAGTACCCAGAAGTCACCTACTACAGGACAGGCCCAACAAAGAAAATAACAGAACGCCACTAGCCATCACCTTCAGCTCCCAACTAAAATCTCTCCAACGCATCATCAAGGATCTACAACCTATCCTGAAGGACGACCCATCACTCTCACAGATCTTGAGAGACAGGCCAGTCCTTGCTTACAGACAGCCCCACAATCTGAAGCAAATACTCACCAGCAACCACACACCACACAACAGAACCACTAACCCAGGAACCTAGCCTTGCAACAAAGCCCGTTGCCAACTCTGTCCACATATCTATTCAGGGGACACTATCATAGGGCCTAATCACATCAGCCACACTATCAGAGGCTCGTTCACCTGCGCATCTACCAATGTGATATATGCCATCATGTGCCAGCAATGCCCCTCTGCCATGTACATTGGTCAAACTGGACAGTCTCTACGTAAAAGAATGAATGGACACAAATCAGACGTCAAGAATTATAACATTCAAAAACCAGTCGGAGAACACTTCAATCTCTCTGGTCACTCGATTACAGACCTAAGGGTGGCTATCCTTCAACAAAAAAGCTTCAAAAATAGACTCCAATGAGAGACTGCTGAATTGGAATTAATTTGCAAACTGGATACAATTAACTTAGGCTTGAATAGAGCCTGGGAATGGATGAGTCATTACACAAAGTAAAACTATTTCCCAATGTTATTTCTCCCACCCCCCCACCCCACCCCCCACTGTTCCTCAGATATTCTTGTTAACTGCTGGAAATAGCCTACCTTGCTTGTCACCATGAAAGGTTTTCCTCCTCCCCCCCCCCCGGCTGCTGGTGATGGCTTATCTTAAGTGATCACTCTCCTTACAGTGTGTATGATAAACCCATTGTTTCATGTTCTCTGTGTGTGTGTATATCAATCTCTCCTCTGTTTTTTCCACCAAATGCATCCGATGAAGTGAGCTGTAGCTCACGAAAGCTTATGCTCTAATAAATTTGTTAATCTCTAAGGTGCCACAAGTTCTCCTTTTCTTTTTGCAAATACAGACTAACACGGCTGCTACTCTGATACCATGCCCTTAGGTAGAGAAAACTCCTGATCACAAAAGACAATTCTCTTTTGTCTCTGCTCTGGTCCCCAAGCAGAGACCAAAAAATCTCTCTAACTACTTTGAGCTTAAAACGTGCTTTCCAACAGCCCAAAGGAAAACAATTTTTCCTTTTAAAATCTGTGCTTCTGGTTCAAAAAAATCTCAGAATGATTTCAAGTTAATCCCACCATTCTGCCATCATGTCAAGGTTCCTTCCCCACTCCAGGGTACAGTTGTGGGGACCTGCATGAAAAACCCCCTTAGCTTATTTTTACCATCTTAGGTTAAAACTTCCCCAAGGTACAAACTATTTTCCTTTTGTCCCTGGACTCTATTGCTGCCACCACCAACCGTCTAACAATTATAACAGGGAAAGAGCCCACTTGGAAACGTCTTTCCCCAAAAAAATCCCCCCAAGCCCTACACCCCCTTTCCTGAGGAAGGCTTGATATAAATCCTCACCAATTTGCATAGGTGGACACAGACCCAAACCCTTCGATCTTAAGAACAATGAAAAAGCAGTCTGGTTCTTAAAAGAAGAATTTTAAGTGAAGAAAAAGTAAAAAGAATCACCTCCGTAAAATCAGGATGGTAAATATCTTACAGGGTAATCAGATTCAAAACATAGAAAATCCCTCTAGGCAAAACCTTAAGTTACAAAAAGACACAAAAACAGAAATATCCATTCCATTCAGCACAACTTATTTTATCAGCCATTTAAACAAAACAGAATCTAACGCATATCTAACTAGATTGCTTATAAACTCTTTAGAGGAGTTCTGACCTGCATTCCTGCTCTGGTCCCGGCAAAAGAAACCCAGACAGAGAACCCTTTGTCCCCTCCCCCCTTGAAATATCTCGTCTCCTCATTGGTCATGTTGGCCAGATGCCAGCGAGGTTATCCTAGCTTCTTAACCCTTTACAGGTGAAAGGGTTTTTCCTCTGGCCAGAAGGGATTTAAAGGTGTTTATCCTTCCCTTTATATTTGACATCCCCCCGCCCACCCGCGCTGTTGCCTGATTGTATACACCCGGTTCCAAATGAGGTATGTGGTTGACTGGTCAGTTCTTAACTCTGGTATTCCTAACTATTCTAATCTCGATAGACTAACCTCACACTTGGTAAGACAATTCATATCTTTTCATGTATTTATACCTGCTCCTGTATTTTCCACTCCATGCATCTGATGAAGTGGGTTCTAGCCCACAAAATCTTATGCCCAAATAAATTTGTTAGTCTCTAAGATGCCACAAGGACTCCTCGTTGTTCCTGCTTTAGAGGGTTTCGTGTGTTCCTCTGTATCATTGTTTGCCCACTTTCAGTAAGAGGAGACTGTTCTGAACCTGGTTGATCTAGGCAGGGAACACCTGTGTTTCTAAAGGGCAGTGGGATGACAAACATTGTGAATAGATTTTTGTGCTACGTGCATATCACTCTCTGGGCTCATGGCGCAGTAAGAGACACCGGAATCGCTCAGTTGGGCGGAAAGCTTGCTGAAGTGGTAGGTTCGGTTCTTGTGATAGGCAGAAAAGTCTTTCCTATTGCCTTCCTCCGGGTCAGCGGAACCATCTCTCAGAAAAAGCCTGGGCTCCTGGTTGGTTCCCATACCGCACTACCAGAAGAGAGTTGGGTAGCCGGTGGTCTCATAGCTACAACTCAGAAGCACCAGTTCCCCTTCGATACCGTCCCCTGCCTTCGGTCTGTGTGACAGAATTGCCATTTGCACCTTAAATGTAAAAGATGGTTAGGGTTAGGATCTGAAAAGGATCCTAAAGGATTTAGGGACTAAAATCCTCTCGGAATGTAGTAAAATTGGAATACTCCACTCCCACAGTTTCTTAGGAAACATCGGATTATGAATCACTGCCACTGACAGAGATTTGGGGACAGATGCTGGTGCATGTAAAATGGGTTACAGCCAGAGCTATTTGGGGTATTTTTTGGTTTTGTGTGTGGTTTGGTTTTTAATAATTGGGCAGTTGTTTCATTCTTGTGAATAATTTCTATGAACCCCGCAATTTTTCATCAAACATTTTCTTTAAAAGCTTTTTCAGTTTAAAAAAAAACTTGGAAAATCAAGCTCCCCTCAATTACAGGTTGTTTTATACCCTGCAGCAACACATCTTGTTTTCCCTTCCAAACTTCCCCGGTAAAGGAGGAGAGGGAAGGGTTACAGCACATGGTAAGGTGAGGAAGAAAGTGAGTAGTTGGTTTAAATCCTAGAATTCTAGTGATTTATATGAAGCTAACCTGATTTACACCCCCGAGGATCTTGAGGAATAGATCTGAACTTTGACTCACTGAGAATGGGAACTATCGCAATAACCGAGACACGTAGGAAGAACATTTTCAGGGGATGAAGTGCGGTAAAACCTTCTCCACCACACCCAGGAATGAAGTTTCTTCCTGGTGGGAAGGAATGGCTCTTCTGGGCGACGCCTTTAACTATATCTTACTGGAGCTGGTATCCTCTGCTGAATGACTAGGGTGGTAACCACACAGCAGCCTGATGTTGCCTTTGATGTAGGCTCCCGGGCTTCAACACGGTGTTTGAGGGGAAGGGGAGATTTCAGGGGGAATCGGAGACCAAATTAACGAGGATGTTTTCTGACTGCCCGGTGTGAACCGTGAGTTGTTGGTGAAAAAGGGCTACCTTGTGGGAAGAGGAAAATTTGCAAAGCAGCTAAGAAGTTCTCTCCCATGTTTAGCAGCTGCAAAACCTGCCTGATTTTATGGAAAGGGATTTAGAACCACTTCCTCATTATTTTCTGATGGGAGTGGTGTGGAGGAACCAAGTGGGATAGAAATGAGATCTTGGAAACCTGCAAAACTCTCAGTGACTGTGTTGTTGAGATGTGCCAGAGGCCATGGGTACCTAGAATGGTCACAGACACTTGTCTCAATTTTAAGTGTCTTGTCTCTTTGTGTTTCTGGGTGGATTTCCTGAGGAATCTGAAATCACTGGGGAATAATTAATGCCCAGTTTCAACACCCCCAGCTTCTGAAATTTTGTCCCCCCGGGGAAAGGGGCAACTTCTGATTTTACCTGTTTCAGGAGGCCTGGGGAACAGAGGCCACAAACTGTGTGAAGTGTCAACCTGAACTAACTCAAGGTTTGGCCCTCACTTGATTCATCCTCTTCTTGATATGGCTTATGTAAATGTAGAGCAACAACTACAATTTGACATTTAGATGGTGAAGTCGGATAACTGCGTCTGGACAAGCAGAGTGTCTGGCTGTGATGCCTCCTTCCTATGTGTGAATCGGGCATTGAGTTGTTATATTTATTCCTTGGAGAATTCTGCCCCCCAAAATTCTTCGTTCATGCTACTGGCTGTTCTGGTGCCACAGCAGCCTCCCGTGGGCGAAAGGAGGAACTGCAGCATTTCTGGGGCATTTTCGGCGGGGGTGGGGGCAATTCTGCACCACTGAGCACATGCAGAATCCCCCCCGACACCCCCCACCCCCCAGGAGTATTGTATATTCCATGGTTTGTTCTGGTTGGGTCTTTAATTTTCCATTTGTGCAGCATGACTTGACCTGAGATTTTAACCAAGAAGACAAATCCTTACTGCAGGTGTTTGAAGGTGTGGAAGATGGTGACACCTGGCAAGCTTTGCTATGTGGGTGGTTTATTGTCTTATTGTTTGTCTTATCTGTAATGTTTTTGTGCTAAACAATGTATTGTACTTTGTGAAAGCTGGCTGGTCACTGGCTGATGCTGTCATACCGCTGGGGAGATAACGCAACGCCTGCTATTCTGCTAAATTCAACCCCCTTAGGGTGCCCACATTCAGTTGCAAGGGAACTGCAAACCTAATCCTCTTGTGTGGAAGGAAAGGTAGGTGATGGGTGTCTTAAGTGGGCAACTGACTCACTGCTGCCAATGAAGCGACACCGACACACATCAGCTGAACGGCAGGACTTTTGTCTTCCTCCCCGTATGAAAAACAAACACTTATCAGATCAGCCACTCAGTGGGTTTTTGTACAGCTCCCCTGTGGGTGTCAGTCTCTGTGTCACTCAAGCCACAGAAATAGTCAGCAGAGTCGCTCACTTGGCTGGAGTTTTTGTTTAAATGGAAGGATACTGGGTTTCTCTAGTGTTTGGCAGAAAAGCCTCTCCTGCGCTTTCTCTCCTCCTCGGCTGTTGCTTCGTATGCTGCCAGCAAGAGGCGAGGGGCTTCGTGTGGATACTGCACGTACCAGAATTTCACTGGAGACCCAGACGTTTTATAAGTGCAATTCTGAAGCACCCGTTTTCCTTCAGGGACAGTAACGCTGCCTTCAGTTTGTCACCGAATTTCCATAGGTCTGTTCTGTGAATGGAAAAAAAAAGTTGATTTGTGGATGGGACTTTCTTGGGATCTTAAAGGAATTAGGCACTCGGAAGCCATCTTGGCACCAATTCCCGAGTCTCCTTTGTAAAATAGAATACAGCACAACTATCTCTAATATATTATAATTAACATATACCTCTCAGCTGAACCTTATTGAGGACATTATTCGTTCTATTCCCAAATTTACTTATGATAATTAAAACTTTGTCCCCTCGTTGTTGACATTTATTTAGATCAGAAGTAAAAAGCCTTCAAACTAAGGATAAATGGAGAGCTATTAAACGTGAGGAAGCAATATCCTTTTCAATTTTCTGTATCTATATTTTTGACCCTAACTTTACACCTTTTCTAATGTACCATTCCACATCTCGGGACCAAAAGGTGTGTAGAACAGAATGTCTTCATCACTGTACAAAAATACAGTTTATAAAATGGCAAATGATAGAATATATCAACTGGCCAAATGAAGCTATGCTATACTTGAACCAAGGCTTATCACGACCACGAAGGAGAGAGACAAATGCATGATCCTTTTAATAATTAGGGTGGTTAATAATCCTGCAGATCTGTCCCTCTCTATATCCACAGCTGTATACTTTTCTTTTCCTGATGCACAGAAAAGCAAAAACTGATTTTTTTTCCTTTGGATGTGGTGCCTTTAAAATATGTCTTTGCTTTTGCAATAATTTAGCAGCTATGCTAGCGGTATGGTCGTGTCTCTTTTCTGTCTGCGAGTGCCCTTGACACTTTCTAACAATATCTGAGGAGAAAAAGGAGTTTGCAGCTGCAGAGATGATGAAAGGACAGGTTGTGAAATACGCTTTATGTCGCAGATAAATGGAGCAGATGATTTTACAGGGCCCTCTTGTGTGCGAATCTTCTTAACGGGGGGAATATTTCCGAGGGCAGCTTGTATATTTTGCTCTATCTGGACTGCACTTTTGATGTAGTAGATGGGGTGGGGAGGATTGCTGTTAACGTTTTACCCCCCCCCCCCAACTGAAAAGACATTGAAGTAATAAATTTAAGTGTTTAAAGGATGTAAACGACATATTCCAGGGTATAAACTAACTCTAGTTGAGCAGGAGAGGGAGAAGGAATTTTTCTCTAAGGTAAGGTTATCGTATATCCACCCAGAGCCGGGTTCTTTGTACTTTCCTTTGAGGCATCTCCTACTGTGGAGAAAGAATACTGGACTAGATGAAGCCTGATCCACTGTGGTCCTGGTTTCCTTTTAAACTTGTGAGCAACCTTTAGTGCTAAACCCTAATCTTAAACCCTAACTCAAAATGCTAATGCTAAACCTAGCCCCTAACCTGAATATTAGCTCTGAACTTTTATCCTTAACCCAAACTCTAACTTCCACATCATCATAAGCTAATCCCTTACCCCAGCCCTGCTCATAAACCTAAATCTGAACCTAAACGTCACCCCAACCTTAACCTTCACCCAACATACCACCAATCCTAACTCTAACCTAACCCTAATCAATAAAATGAACACTAAACTCCTATCTCTATCCTAAACACTAACCCCAATTTCCCCTAACACCCTCCCTAATATTATCCTTTACCCCTAAAGCTAAACCCTAATTTACCACTATAGTTTATCTAACCCTAAACATAAACATAAGAATGGCCCTACTGGGTCAGACCAAAGGTCCATCTAGCCCAGTATCCTGTCTTCCAACAGTGGCCAGTGCCAGGTGGCCCAGAGGGAATGAACAGAACAGGTAATCATCAAGTGATCTATCCCGTTGCTGATACCCAGCTTCTGGAAAACAGCGGCTAGGGACACCATCCCCACCCATCCTGGCTAATAGCCATTTATGAACCTATCCTACATGAATATATTGAATTCATTTTTGAGCCCTGTTATGGTCTTGGCCTTCACAACATCTTCTGGCAAGGAGTTACACAGGTTGACTGTGTGTTGTGTGAAGAAATACTTCCTTTTATTTGTTTTAAACCTGCTGCCTATTAATTTCATTTGGTTTCCCCTAGTTCTTGTGTTATGAGAAGTAATAAACAACACTTCCATATCTCCTTTCTCTACACCAGTCATGATTTTATAGACCTCAATCATATCCCCCTTTAGCCGTCTCTTTTCCAAGATGAAAAGTCTTATTAGTATCTTCTCATATGGAAGCCATTCCATACCCCTAATCATTTTTGTTGTCCTTTTCTGAACCTTTTCCAATTCATATATATCTTTTGAGATGGGGTGATCTGCTTGGGTCTTAACTATCTTTAGTAATTTTGTATCATCTGAAAATTTTGCCACCTCACTGTTTACCCCTTTTTCCAGATCATTTATGAATATGTTAAATAGGACTGGTCCCAGAACAGATCTTTGGAAGACACCATTATTTACCTCTCTCCATTCTGAAAACTGACCATTTATACCTACCCTTTGTTTCATATCTATTAACCGGTTACCAAACCATGAGAGCATCTTCCCTCTTATCCCATAGCAGCTTACTTTTTGTAAGAGCCTTTGGTGAGGGATCTTGTCAAGGCTTTCTGAAAATCTAAGTACACTATTTCCACTGGATCCCCTTGGTCCACATGCTTGTTGACTCTCTCAAAGAATTCTAGTAGATTGGTGAGGCATGATTTCCCTTTACTAAAACCATGTTGACTCTTCCTCAATAAATTATGTTCTTCTGTATGTCTGACAATATTGTTCTTTATTATAGTTTCAACCAGTTTTCCCAGTACTGAAGTCAGGCTTACAGGCCTGTAATTGCTGAAATCGCCTCTGGAGCCCTTTTTAAAAATTGGTGTCACATTAGCTATCCTCCAGTCATCTGGCACAGAAGCTGTTTTAAATTATAGGTTACAGACTACAGTTAGTAGTTCTGCAATTTCACATTTGAGTTCCTTCAGAACTCTTGGGTGAATACCATCTGGTCCTGGTGACTTACTACTGTTTTATTTATCAATTTGTTCCAAAATCTCCTCTCATGATACCTCAATCTGGAACAGTTCCTCAGATCTGTCACCTGAAAAGAATGACTCGGGTTTGGAAATCTCCCTCATGTCCTCAGCCATGAATACCAATGCAAAGAATTCATTTAGTTTCTCTGAAATGTCTTTTTTTTTTTTTTGTCCTTGAGTGCTCCTTTAGCAGCTTGATCGTCCAGTGGCCCCACTGGTTGTTTAGCAGGCTTCCTGCTTCTGATGCATTTTTTTTTAAAAAAGTACTATTACTTTTTGAGTCTTTGGCTGACTGTTCCTCAAATTCTTTTTTGGCCTTCCTAATTGTATTTTTACACTTCATTTGCCAGAGTTTATCCCCCTTTCTATTTTTCTCACTGGGATTTAACTTCCATTTTTTTAAAGGATGCCTTTTTGCCTCTCACTGCTTCTTTTACTTTGTTTAGCCTTGATAGCTCTTTTTTTGGTTCTCTTATTTGTTTTTTAATTTGGGGTATACATTTAAATTGAGCCTCTATTGTGGTGTTTTTAAAAATTTTCATGCAGCTTGCAGAGATTTCACTTTTAGTGCTGTACCCTTTAATTCCTGTTTGACTAACCTCCTCATTTCTGTGTAATTCCCCTTTCTGAAATTAAATGCTACAGTGTTTGGCCGCTGTGGTGTTTTTCCTACCACAGGGATGTTAAATTTAATTATATTATGGTCACTATTACCAAGCGGTCCAGCTATATTCACCTCTTGAACCAGCTCTCGTGTTCCACTTAAGACTAAATCAAGAATTGCCTCTCCTCTGGTGGGTTCCAGGACCAGCTTCTCCGAGAAGCAGTCATTTAAGGTGTCAAACTTCATCTCTGCATCCTGTCCTGAGGTGACGTGTACCCAGTCAATATGGGGATAATTGAAATCCCCCATTATTATTGTATTTTTTTTATTTTAGTATCCTCTCTAATCTCCCTGAGCATTTCACAGTAACTATCACCATCCTGGTTAGGTGGTAGGTAATATATCCCTACTGGTATATTCTTATTATTAGAACATGGAATTTCTATCCATAGAGATTCTATGGCACAGTTTGATTCATTTACGATTTTTACTTCATTTTATTCTACACTTTCTTTCATATTTAATGCCACTCCCCCACCAGCACAACCTGTTCTGTCCTTCTGATATATTTTGTACCCTGGTATTACTGTATCACATTGCATATCCTCATTCCACCAAGTTTCTGTGATGCCTATTATATCAATATCCTCATTTAATAGGAGGCACTCTAGTTCACCCATTTTATTATTTAGACTTCTAGCATTGGTATATAAGCACTTTAAAAACTTGTCTCCTTTTAGCTTTCTGCCATTACACAATGTAAATAAATGGGACTTTTTTTTTATTTGACTGTTCCTGATTAGACCCTGCCTGTATTTCATGATTTTCCATCCTCTCGTCCTCACTAGGACATAGAGCTTCTCTATTAATAGATCCTCCCCTAAGGGATGTCCGAACCACATGCTTCTCCGTACCTGTGGCTTTCCCCCAGACCTTAGTTTAAAAACTGCTCTGACCTTCTTAAGTGCCAGCAATCTGGATCCATTTTGGTAACAAAATGGTATCCCCAAATATAATCCTATTCGAACCTAGTTCTAAAATTTAGCCCCAACACCAATCCTGAACCCTAAACTTAAGCACTAACCCTAAAAATAGACTTAAACTCAATTTTCTCCCTTTAGCTTCCAACCATGCCCCAACTCTAAGGCATTCACCCTAATCTTTAAATATCATAAACTCCATCTTTAATCCTCACCTATTAACAAAACTAATTTTAACCCTAAATTCTAACCAGTTGCCATATACAGGACCCTACCCCTAAACTGGACTAGAGTAAAGCATGGGGATTAAAGCATGACAGAGTTATTGAAAGTGTTAAAGAACAGGGATCTGCTTTCTCTGGGTCCAGTCATGAACATTCAACCACTTTTTTTGAGTTCTTGAGGCCCACGCAGTCTCAGCTATTTCAGTCCTTTTTCTCATCCAGTGGGGTTTTTGTGCAGCTCCCCTGGTGGCTTTGCTCTCCGTGTCTCTCAAGTCGCAGTGATAGACAGCAGAGTCGCTCACTTCGCTGGAGTTTTCCTCCAGGTGGAAGGATTTGGAGTCTTTCTCGAGCTTAGCAGAGAACTCTCGTCTGCGTCTCTTCTCCTCCTCGTCCGAGGCTTCGTACTGTGACAGCATCAGGCGAGGGGCTTCATGAGGATACTGCTCGTACTAGTAGAAATCTGGAACCCCAGAGTAATCGAAAGTGCAGCGGCTAAGCACGGGTTTTCCTTTGTGGACGGGAACGGTGCCTTCTGGCTGAGTTACTGGGTCTGCACAGGTGCTTTCTGCAACAGAAAACAAAATTGCTAATTGATTAGGGTTGGGGTTTCCTAAGGGAGGTGCAACCCCAAATTTAATTGTAGCCGATTTCCTCACTGCCTTGCCTCTCAAATTTACATAATTTCAAAAAATCTCATCTAACTCAATTTATTCCCACAATTACCTGTCTTCTCCATGCCCCCAGGAAAAAAGAAGTGTCCTGTTTCCTTTTTATACCTGAAAACTATTTACATCAGAAATCAAGAACTTTCTCAAAAGGAAGGGAAGCCCACCTCTTTCATTTCCCCACATTAATACTTTTCTGTGCCCCTCATTTTGGATCTTTCTCAACTATCGAGTTTAACATTTGGGAGTTGGCAGATTGAGAAGTAGGGGGAATGGAACAGAATATAGGATATCATAATAGGATAAAATAGAATTGCATATTATAGAATGAAAAAACTATAATATTTAAAGTGGCAGAATTGAATCACTCAAAACGAAAACCACTGCTACCCACAAAGCAAAAATCAAAGGCATTTTCATTGCAATAATTGTTAAAATTACACCTCTCTTCCTCCCCTGATCATAATCACAAAGAGGAAATTGCGTCCTCTTTCTTTGCCAGATGAAATAAAAAAGCACAAAGAGAAAATATTGTCTTGGGGGTGATGCCTTTAAAATCTATATTGCATCCCTTGTGCTTCTGTTCTCTGCTAGCCCTTCTCCGGGTGTCTTTCTTCTGTGCCCTTGCCCAAGAATTCTTTGAGTCTCTCTGAAAGGAAGAAGGAGATGGGGATTGGACAAGGCAGCGTTCCTGAGCATATAGGGTTTTAGAAACTCTGTTACTGATAGATGAGATTGCAAATGCAATACTGCTACCACTTGATGGGAGAAGTTTTCTCTTCACTATCACTGGTATAAGGATGTTTCCCAGATGAAATCGTACCACCAAAATGAGGAGAGATTTGGTCTGGTGTTATCTTTTTCTTTCTTTAGTGTTTTTGTAAATTAATTTATTTTTATTTTGGAATGTACTAAACTCTTCTTTCAGAGTATGAGCCTACTTTTAGCTGTCAGGAGTTTAGGGAAAAATCCCCTATAGACAGGCTATCCTGCAAGTTTACTACTTCTTCTAAATCACTCTTTGAGATAGGAGATTGGGGCATATTAAACACCTGATGCAGTATGGTCCTGTATTTCTTGATTTAAATAAAATTCTGTGTCATAATCTTTAACTCTCTAACCTAATCCCATCTCCAATGATCTTTACCCTCAAAACACTAATACTTAACCCCAAACCTTCATCACTAAGTGTGGCATAATCATAAACCATAACACTATCCCAAAACCAGAACCATACATCTTAATCTTAACCTTAGGCATAATCATGAATCATTACCCCTGGTTCTTAATGCTAACTCTAATGATGCCTACACTCCTAATCCTACCCATAACGATCAGCACTAACCTTAATGATGACCCCGATTATAACCTATATCTAATCCTGACCCTAAAATGAAACCTTGACCCCTTAAAAGTTTACCCTAATGCTGACCTTTACCATTAACACTAACCAGGACTAGGATAAACAAAGCAATTGGAGCATGATAGAGTTATTTAAAGTATTAAAGAAAACAGATTTTTATTGTGCATAATATAGAATGAAAAAATATAATATTTAAAGTGGCAGAATTGACTCACTCACTTAAAACAAAAACCACTGCTACCCACAAAGCAAAAATCAGAGGCATTTTAACTGTAATTGTTAAAATTAGTGTGTCCTGTTATTAACTTAATTTGTAATAAGTTTTTGCGTGATCCAGATCTCAGATGCATCAGTTCTTTGTGTTCCTAAACACTGATATGGCAGGGAAGCCTGTGTATTCATAGCATAGGATCCTTTATTATATACAGTGAGAGGCTGTTTTAGGGCTTGGCTACACTTGCAGAAGTAGAGCGCTGGGAGCTAAACCAGCCCTCAGACAGCAGCAGCAGGGAAAGTGCTGCCCTGTGTTCACACTGTCAGCTGCAAGCACAGTGGTGTGGCCACATTTGTGGCACTTGCAGCAGTGGCATTTGGAGCGGTGCATTATGGACAGCTATCCCACAGAGCACCTCTTCCCATTCTGGCGCTGAGGCTTGTGGGAAGGGGGAGGCGGGGATCCCAGCAATCCTTGTGGTTCTGTCCATATTTGGTGCAATCTTTCAATGTTTTTTGTACTGGGCGCTCGGTCTTCCCTTTTGGTCCACGGGAATGGATCCCAAAGTGCTTAGGAACATGCTGATGGGACTAGCTAAAACATCACAAATGGCAGTCGAGTTACTTCTTATGCTACAAACTGACAGTGAGGAGTCCGACAATGTCAACTCGCATAATGTATATGACACGAGATTGCTTGCGGCATTCATAGATACTAAGGTCAGAAGGGACCATTCTGATCATCTAGTCCGACCTCCTGCACAGCGCAGGCCACAGAATGTCACCCACCCACTCCTATGAAAAACCTCACCCATGTCTGAGCTATTGAAGTCCTTAAATCATGGTTCAAAACTTCAAGGAGCAGAGAAGCCTCCCTCCAGTCAACCATGCCCCATGCTACAGAGGAAGGCAAAAAAACCTCCAGGGCCTCTCCAATCTGCCCTGGAGGAAAATTCCTTCCCGACCCCAAATATGGCAATCAGCTAAACCCTGAGCACATGGGCAAGATTCACCAGCCAAATACCCAGGAAAGAATTTTCTATAGTAAATCAGATACCATCCATCTAATATCCCATCTCAGGGGATTTGGCCTATTTACCCTGAATATTTAAAGATCAATTACTTACCAAAATCCCATTATCCCATCATACCATCTCCTCCATAAACTTATCGAGTAGAATCTTAAAACCAGAGAGATCTTTTGCCCCCACTGCTTCCCTTGGAAGGCTATTCCAAAACTTCACTCCTCTGATGGTTAAAAACCTTCGTCTGATTTCAAGTCTAAACTTCCTGGTGGCCAGTTTATACCCATTTGTTCTTGTGTCCACATTGGTGCTGAGCTTAAATAATTCCTCTCTCTCTCCTATATTTATCCCTCTGATATCTTTATAGAGAGCAATCATATCTCCCCTCAACCTTCTTTTAGTTAGGCTAAACAAGCCAAGCTCCTTAAGTCTCCTTTCATAAGACAAGTTTTCCATTCCTCGGATCATCCTAGTAGCCCTTCTCTGTACCTGCTCCAGTTTGAATTCATCCTTTTTAAACATGGGAGACCAGAACTGCACACAGTATTCTAGGTGAGGTCTCACCAGTGCCTTGTATAACGGTACTAAAACCTCCTTATCCCTACTGGAAATGCCTCTCCTGATGCATCCCAAAACCGCATTAGCTTTTTTCACAGCCATATCACATTGGCAGCTCATAGTCATCCTATGATCAACCAATACTCCAAGGTCCTTCTCCTCTTCCGTTACTTCTAATTGATGCGTCCTCAACTTATAACTAAAATTCTTGTTATTAATCCCTAAATGCATAACCTTACACTTCTCACTATTAAATTTCATCTTATTACTATTACTCCAGTTTACAAGGTCATCCAGATCCTCCTGTATAATATCCCGATCCTTCTCCGAATTGGCAATACCTCCCAGCTTTGTATCATCTGCAAACTTTATTAGCACACTCCCACTTTTTGTGCCAAGGTCAGTAATAAAAAGATTAAATAAGATTGGTCCCAAAACCGATCCCTGAGGAACTCCACTGGTAACCTCCCTCCAACCTGACAGTTCGCCTTTCAATAGGACCCGTTGCAGTCTCCCCTTTAATCAATTCCTTATCCACCTTTTGATGTTCATATTGATCCCCATCTTCTCCAATTTAACTAATAATTCCTCATGTGGCACGGTATCAAATGCCTTACTGAAATCTAGGTAAATTAGATCCACTGCATTTCCTTTATCTAAAAAATCTGTTACTTTTTCAAAAAAGGAGATTAGGTTGGTTTGGCACGATCTACCTTTTGTAAAACCATGTTGTATTTTGTCCCATTTACCATTGACTTCAATGTCCTTAACTAATTTCTCCTTCAAAATTTTTTCCAGGACCTTGCATACTACAGATGTCAAACTAACTGGCCTGTAGTTACCCGGATCACTTTTTTTTCCTTTCTTAAAAATAGGAACTATATTAGCAATTCTCCAATCATTCGGTACTATTCCTGAGTTTACAGATTTATTAAAAATTCTTGCTAATGGGCTTGCAATTTCAGGTGCCAATTCCTTTAATATTCTTGGATGAAGATTATCTGGGCCCCCCGATTTAGTCCCATTAAGCTGTTTCAGTTTCGCTTCTACCTCTGATATGGTAGTATCTACCTCTATATCCTCCTTCCCATTTGTCATGCTACCATTATCCCCAAGATCCTCTTTAGCCTTATTAAAGACTGAGGCAAAGTATTTGTTTAGATATTGGGCCATGCCTAGATTATCCTTAACCTCCACTTCATCCTCAGTGTTTAGCGGTCCCACTTCTTCTTTCTTTCTTTTCTTCTTATTTATATGGCTATAGAACCTTTTACTATTGGTTTTAATTCCCTTTGCAAGGTCCAACTCTACTCGACTTTTAGCCTCTCTCACTTTATCCCTACATGTTCTGACCTCAATAAGGTAGCTTTCCTTGCTGATCCCTCCCATTTTCCACTCCCTGTATGCTTTCTGCTTCTTCATAATCACCTCTCTAAGATGCTTGCTCATCCAGCTTGGTCTACAACTCCTTCCTATGAATTTTTTCCCCTTTCTTGGGATACAGGCTTCCGATAGCTTCTGCAGTTTTGATTTAAAGTAATCCCAGGCCTCCTCTACCTTTAGATCCATAAGTTCTTCAGTCCAATCCACTTCCCTAACTAATTTCCTTAATTTTTGAAAGTCAGCCCTTTTGAAATCAAAAACCCTAGTTGCAGATTTATTTTTGTTAATCCTTCCATTTAGTTTGAACTGAATTAGCTCATGATCACTTGAGCCAAGATTGTCCCCTACAACCATTTCTTCTATGAGGTCCTCGCTACTCACCAAAATTAAATCTAAAATGGCATCCCCTCTAATCGGTTCAGCAACTACTTGATGAAGGAATCTATCAGCTATCGCATCTAGGAAAATCTGAGCCCTATTATTACTAGCACAGGTCCTCCAGTCTATATCTGGGAAGTTAAAGTCTCCCATGATCACGCAGTTTCCATTAGTATTTACTTGATTAAAGACATTAAAAAGGGCTCTATCCATATCCAAATTAGATCCCGGAGGTCTATAGCACACCCCAAGCACTATCGTAGGAGAGGCTTTACTAGTTTTCTTCCCCAATGTAATTTTTGCCCAGACGGACTCTGTCTTATCCATTGCATCGCTTCTTATTTCTTTACATTCTACCTCATCATTGATATACAATGCTACTCCACCCCCTTTACCTTTGTTTCTGTCTTTCCTAAACAGCACATACCCTTCAATACCTGTAGTCCAGTCATGACTACTATTCCACCATGTTTCTGTTATCCCTATAATATCTGGTTTCACTTCCTGCACCAGTAGCTCTAGTTCCTCCATTTTGTTACCTAGACTCCTCGCATTGGTGTACAAACATCTTAATTTTTGCTGTTTGGACTCGCTCACATTTTGTACCCTATTAGGCACAGTCATTCTACAGCCAGTATAACCTATTAGACTAGTATCCACACCGCCCTCGCTCCTTATATACATTCTCCTACCCATGGCTGTATCCTTTCTTACTTCATCTTCTTCCCTCTCAATGCTAAAATCTGGCGTGGAGATTTTCTGGACATCTCCCATCCATCTCCCCCCAATTCCTAGTTTAAAGCTCTCTTTATCAGTTGTGCCAGCCTCGATCCTAGAAGTCTATTTCCTTCCCTACTCAGATGAAGTCCATCCCGAGAGAACTGACCTCTGTCCGTGAATGCCTCCCAGTGGCCATACATCCCAAAGCCCTCCTTATAGCACCACTGCCTAAGCCATCTGTTGACAGTCATAATCTTGTCAGACCTTTGTTGCCCTTCTCTAGGAACAGGAAGGATCCCGCTAAAGATCACCTGAGCCTCAATTTCCTTAAGTGTCTTCCCCAGCCTAGCATAGTCTCCCTTGATACTTTCCAGCGAGAATCTGGCTGTATCATTTGTTCCCACATGAAGGATAATTAGGGGATTCTTTCCCGCTCCCTTTAGGATCCTTTTCAACCTCAGGTCTACATCCCGTATCTTAGCACCCGGAAGACAGCACACCCTTCTATTCTCAGGATCAGCTCTAGTTACAGGCCTGTCTATTCTTCTCAATAAAGAGTCCCCGATCACATAGACCTGCCTTTTCCTGGTGACAGTGCTATTCTCCAGTCTCTCCCCTGTTCCCTCTGGCTGCAAGTTCTTTCCATTCCTATTTTCCCTTACAATCCTCTTCAACCCATCCTGTATCCTCCTGGGGCTCATATTTGGTGTAGTCTCCCTTGACTCTTCCCCTTTTTCTATAGGACTAGCCTCTCTTCTCTTCTTCCTTACCCTTCCACCTTCAACAAGTACCTGCTGAGTCCCTTCTTCATTTTCCAACTCTGCAAACCTGTTCCTAAGCTCTATTTCTCCTTCACTAGCCCGTCTTTTTCTCTGCCTGGTTCTTTGAGTCACATGTTTCCACTGACCACTTTCCTCATCCAGTCTCTCCTCAAAATTCCCCAACCCTGCTTCCATCTGTGAGTCTGAGCTTTTCCCTTCAGATACCTCATATCTTTGCTCCATCTGCTCAAACCCCTTCCTAAACTCAACCAGACTTTCCACCTGCATCTCCAAACCTCGGATCTTTTCCTCCATCAGCTCTATCAGACGACATTTCATGCAGAAAAAACTCTTACCGGTTCCCCCCTCCAGGATCATGTACATACCACAGCTTCCACATCCAGTCATCCTCAATGTGTCTTTCACTACAGGAGTCACTCCCACAGCTGCCTCTGTATCTGCCATCTCCTTCCCACCTAAATCCTATTAATCTGGGAAACAGGAGCCACACCAAAAAGACCACACACCCCCCAGCAAAAGCAAACCCCAAACAAGCACCACAATCCAAACTCCCCTTGCAAACTCCCACTCAAACTCCCCTGTTTAGAGCTCTGTTTGCTAGCTCCTGTGCCGCTGCAGCTGTCTGAAATGTCAGTGGCATTTGGAGCGGTGCATTATGGACAGCTATCCCACAGAGCACCTCTTCCCATTCTGGCACTGAGGCTTGTGGGAAGGGGGAGGCGGGGATCCCAGCAATCCTTGTGGTTCTGTCCATATTTGGTGCAATCTTTCAATGTTTTTTGTACTGGGCGCTCGGTCTTCCCTTTTGGTCCACGGGAATGGATCCCAAAGTGCTGAGGAACATGCTGATGGGACTAGCTAGAACATCACAAATGGCAGTCGAGTTACTTCTTATGCTACAAACTGACAGTGAGGAGTCCGACAATGTCAACTCGCATAATGTATATGACACGAGATTGCTTGCGGCATTCATGGACATGCTCACCACCATGGAATGCTGCTTTTGGGCTCGGGAAACAAGCACTGAGTGGTGAGATCACATTGTCATGCAAGTCTGGGATGATAAGCAGTGGCTGCAGAACTTTCGGATGAGGAAAGCCACTTTTATGGGACTGTGATGAGCTCGCCCCCACCTTGTGGTGCAAGAACAGGAGATTGAGAGCTGCCCTGACAGTGGAGAAGCTGGTGGCTATTGCGGTCTGGAAGCTGGCTATTCCAGACAGCTACTGATCGGTCACTAACCAGTTTGGATTGGGAAAGTAGACCATTGGAATCATGTTGATGCAAGTGTGCAGAGCCATTAATCACATCCTGCTAAGAAGAACTGTGACTCTCTGCAAAGTGTGCGACATTGTAGATGGCTTTGTACAAATGGGTTTCACTAAAAGTGGAGGGGCAATAGATGGCATGCATATTCCAATTCTGGCACCACTCCACCTAGCCTCTAAGTACATAAATTGGAAGGGGTATTTCTTGATGGTTCTCCAGGCGATTGTGGATCACCGTGGGCATTTCATGGACATAACACAGGCTGGTCTGGAAAGGTGCATTATGCATGCATGTTTCAGAACACACGTCTGTTCAGGAAGCTGCAAGCCGGGACTTTCTTCCCAGACCAGAAAATCACCATAGGGGAAGTCAAAATGCCTATTGTGATCCTTGGAGACCCCACCTACCCTTTAATGCCATTGCTCATGAAACCATACACAGGGAGCCTTGACAGCAGGAAGGAGGGGTTCAACAACAGACTGAGTCGGTGCAGAGTGACAGAGTGTGCTTTTGTCTGTTTAAAGGTCCGCTGGCACTGTCTGTATGGGAAGTTGGACCTGGCCAATGATGACATTCCTATGGTTATAGCAGTGTGCTGTACCCTCCATAACATTTGTGAAGGGAAGGATGAAAGTTTCACTCAGGCATGGACAGCTGAGGTTCAAAGCCTGGAGGCTGAATGCAAACAGCTAGAGACCAGAGCTATTAGAGGGGCCCAGCACAGGGCCTTAAGGATTAGGGATGCCTTGAGGGAGCAATTCAATGCTGAAAGCCACCAGTAATGTTTGGTGCCCTGAACGGGAGTGAAGTGTAGTGGTTCCAATGCTAGTAGGCATCTGTGTTTGCTACATATGATGCACTGACTAGCAGTGCCTGTTCCTTTCCTCAGCTATGCTATCTTTTACGTAATGCAATAAAGAATGTTTCCAAAACCAAAAAATTCATTTATTGAAAAACGCAACTGCTGGAGAAACACACATGGCATGGCACATCTGTGCTGTGTGGGAGGAGGGAAGGAGGTAGGGTGGCAAACAGAGCAATCACAGATTTCCGTATGTCCTGTTATCATATTCAGCCTTCCTGTCTAGAGTGCTGTAAAATGAGTGCTGCACTTCAGGATGGCTAAAGTGCATGGTGATGGGGGTTGAGTGCAGTGGGTAAGGGTTGTAGTTTTCAGGGCTGGGCATTGAAGGTAAAGGTGTTGGAGGTAGCTGGTGGCGATAAGAAACTGGATGTTGGGGAAAGTGGGGTTGGCAGTGGCATGGGGGCATAAGGGAAAGAGTTTTGGGACAAGGGCTCCGGGGGGGGGGGCATGGATCCACTCCATATGTAGTGATATGAATTCCTGCATCAAGTCCACTTGGTGCTCTATAATGCTCAGAAGCCACTCCATGGTTTGTTGCCGGTGAGCTGCATTCTCCTGGTGGACCCTCCTTTTGGTCTCCCACTGCTCCTGTACTCTTTTATTTTCAGTAAGGGATTGTTGCATGACTTCATGCGGAAGGTCCTCCTTGCTTCTTCATGGTGCTTCCTGAGTCTGCACAACCATTCGGCCATTGATAACAAGGATGGCTGGCATCTCAAGGTTGCATCTGTAAAGCCAAAATGAAACATTTTACAGAGGCATCATTGTTCACACCAGACAGAGCAATGATTCTCCAGTACTTAAAGACAAGCACAGTGCAGGCAATAGCACAAATTGCCTGTCCCAAGGTAAGTGCACATAACCCACAAAAGCCTTGAAATGGTGAGTAACCACAGGAGCAGCAGGAACTGATTGTTCCAGGGCCGTACTGTCCTCTGGGGTCCTGTGCCTTGGGGAGAGCCAACAACTGCAGGGGTCCCCTATACTGAACACTGTCCACACATTTTTCACATGTTTCCACAGGTTAAGTTCATCCTGGAAGATATCTCACTGCTGAGGGTGACCTGGGAAGCAAGGGAGGATCTTCTACTACAATGTGACTTCCACCCTGGCCCATATGCAGCTTGCTTGTGTGCAGCAATGGTCCGCCCCCCCCCCCCCGCCCCACTCAGCACAGTGGCACGGACATGTAGCCTAATTGGGACAAGGAGCACAGTAGCTCTGCCAAGGAACTTGTGCAAGTGGATTGCCCAGCTTCTGCATGAGACCTTCAATGAGATGAATGAGGCAGATTACCATGATGTGAGAGCACGCCAACGCCCGATTCTGCATCTAGGCATGCACGCAGCCCTGACCCTTCTTTCTGCCACCCTCCTCGCCCCAACAGCCCACACCCAACAACTCCCTTCTCAAAATCGATGCCGCTTACTGGGCACCTCCTCTGCTGTTTGTTCTTCCACAAGCATCATCCATTGCGACTGGCTACCTTCCTCCTGGCTTGAAAATAGCTCCTGGCTTCATGCAGCTATGGATGCCTGGCTGTACTCTGGCTCTGGGACCTCCTCTTCCTCAGCACCCTCACTCCTGCTTTCCTCCTGCTGCCTTGTTGCCCTCTGGGCTGCCACAGCCTCTGAAGTGTCCATGGTGCTCTTTGGAGTGGAGGTGGGGTCGCCCCCAAGTATCTAGTCCAGCTCTTTGTAGAACTGGCAGGTCGTGGGGGCAGCACTGGAGCAGCAGTTTGCCTCCTGTACTTTGCTGTAGGCATTCTGCAGCTCCTTCACTTTAACCCTGTACTGCTGTGCGTCCCGGTCATGCCCCTTTCTATCATGGCCCTTGATATCTGCCCATAGGTATCGTAATTCCTATGGCTAGAGCGCAGCTGGGACCGGACAGCTTCCTCCCTCCGAACACTGATGAGGTCCAGCACCTTGTCATTGCTCTGTAGTGGGGATCTCCTGGCGGGTCGAAGCATGATCGCCTGGAAAGATTCGCTGAGAGTACTTCACGCCTGGCTGAGCCAACAGGAAGGGGATTTTCAAAATTCCCAGAGAATTTCAAGGGCGGGTCTGATGGTTGGTCACCTGAGGGCAGGGCAGCAGAGTTCAAAGTGGCTAGAACAGACATTGTGGGACACTTTCTGGAGACCAATTAGAGCACAATAATAGAGCAGGGTGTCCACATTGGCACCGCAGTGCTCCAGCTGGGGTGCAGAAAGCTTTGTGCTTCTCACGGAGGTGGATTACCAGGGGTGCTCCAGCTGCAAAGTCTGGGTACTCTGTGCCTTGCCAGTGTGGACACCTCAGGAATTGAAATTCCTGGGGAGTATTTAGTGGGCTCCTACTTGCAAGTGTAGACAAGACCTGCCTTTAGGTACCTCAGATCACTTTCCTTCTCTCTCCAGATACTCTGTATAGACCTAGGAATGCTGGGGTGGAATGAGACCTTGGGTACAGAGAGAGGAGGGGCTATATTAGCCTGTATATTAGCCTGTTCAGGGTGAATGAAGGCAGAAGGAGCACCTGGGTGGCTGGGGAGGTTTTTGTGTGTCCTGGAATGCCCCATGGCTCAGTGTGGGGCTCATGGCACAGTAAGACACAGCAGAGTCACTGAGCTGGGTGGAGTTTTTGCACAGAGGATAGGAGTTTTTCTCGTGTTTGAATCCTCTCCCCTCTCCCTCCTCAGTCTCTCAGGAAGAGCCGGGGCGCCTCTGTGGGATATTGGATGTACCAGAAGGTACGAGCAGGCACAGAGCTCTCAAACATACAGTCCAGAAGCAAAGATGCCCCTTCAGAGAGAGGGATGATGCCTTGAGACTGTGTCACCAATTGTCCGTGTTTCCCCTGGGAGGAAAAATAAATGAGTATGTGTTGTGATAATTATGGTAGGCAGATGGAAAGAAAATGGTAAATTCCTAATTTCTCTGAATCACTGAGTGAAACACATAATCTAGATGCTGAAGGCACCACATTAGTTTGTATAACTTTTTTCCCAAAAGTTACACAAGGTAGAACCATGAACGTAAAGAAATTGGGTCCAAATTCTAAGCTGGCGGAACCTGATTTAACTCAACTGAAGTCTGAGAATCTGGCCCAGTAGTTCTGACACATTTCTGAGTTCATACGCAGGGAGAATGGAAAGGATCACAGTAACTGAGATCCAGGTGACCAGAACATAGTCCAGCTACCAGCTGGGAGAAAACCTTCTTCCCAGCACCCACGAATGAATTTTCCTCCTTTTTTCTTTCCCCAGAGATGAAGAGGGGATGGGAAGTGGTCTTCTGAGCAATGCCTTACATATATACAGCTTCAGTGGTGAGAAACACTCTGATCTGTAGAATGACGGTGATTCTAACCACACAGAAATCTGATCTCGCCCTTGAATGAGATCTTGAATGAGGCTTCTCCACGGTTTCTGGGGGAGGAGGGCGGGGGGGGGGGAATTGTGGGGGTATGGGAGACCACATTAAACACCAGGCTCTGAAATGACAGCCCAGCCTGAAAGGTGAGTTGTCAATACATCTCCCCCATGTATTTTAAAAAGGAGGAAGTTTATTTTTCCAAAGCAGCTTAAAGTGTTTCTCTTTTCAACTAAAGAGAAAAGGAGTATTTGTGGCACCTTAGAAACTAACAAACTTATTGGAGCATAAGCTTTCGTGAGCTACAACTCACTTCATCGGATGCATTCAAAATGCATCCGAAAGCTTATGCTCTAATTTGTTAGTCTCTAAGGTGCCACAAGTACTTCTTTTCTTTTTGCGAATACAGACTAATACGGTTGCTACTCTGAAACCTCTTTTAACTATTCCCATGTGTAATAGCTGCAAAACCTGACTCATGTTATGGAAAGGGAATTATGCGGCCAGTTCTTCGGCCAGTTCTGTTGTTAAATGCCTTAATTTTCCTCCTCTAAGAGGCGTTATTTTGGTCAGCTCCTTTTACATGTTCTTCCAGGAGTGCTCCAGCTTCATTCTTCACTCCTATCCTAGATATTTCCATCTTTTCGGGGTATCTTGGGAGATAAGAACTTGTTCAGCTTCCTTGCCAGTCTCGCTGTTTGTTATAAATCGTTCTCTTTAGTACCCAGTAACTCCCCAAGGAATAGCCCTTTGAAGACATTTAGATGTCTGTCTAACTGCGATGGATTTTCAGCTTTCACGTTGACATGTTAAGGTGGAAATAACATTTGACTAGAAAGTTCATAGTTTCGTCCTTAAAATTGTAGATTTCCAATGAACAAATCCTTGTTTAAACTAGTGAATGGTTCATGGAAATTCATTATCACGTTAGCTAATGACCCTTTGGAGCTCATTGGTACAAGACTATATATCTGACGAGAGCTCTACAATTGGAAGGTGGATGAAACTTTCCAATCTCAAACAAATTGACCTTTGTGTAGGATTAGGGGAGAAACTCCCCTCTGAGATTATCCCATAACAACTACCCAGTGCAAGGTGTAACCTGCTGCCCCTTCCTCTGAAGCAGCTGGGAGCAGATACAGTTAGAGAGTGAACAGTGAACTGGATGATCCTCTGTTCTGATTCAGTCCAATATTGCTATCGTCCCAATGTCTATTTCATTCCATTTCTAAAACCTTCACGCCAGGGACACCAGGGGAGTTGCAGGAGGAACGAATTGGGGAAAAATCATAACAGGATTTGCATTTTTAGGTATCCTGTTGGGAAAAAGTAAGACGTTGAATTTTTAGTTTCACAATGCCGTATATATTTAATGGGTCAATTTTTGTCGTGTTTGGATTTATATATAATGCACACAAACATATGAAGCCTGACCTCATGATGAGCCTGATTAGGCAGCTGTTGTGTTGAGACTGTAACCTGTGGTGTCACCCAATGTCCTTTCCTTGTTTTCTTGTATTCCTCCCTCGGTTTATCTGCTCCCACATGTCTCCTCTTCCACTTGGATTGTAAACGGATTCGATGAAGAAACCGAACGGTGCCTAGCGCAACAGGGGCTCCTGTTATCATCATCACAGCTGGACTGTGTGTCTCCCCGTGTTTATGAGTTAAATCCTCAGCTAATGTGAATTGTTGGAGATCCCTTGACTCTACCATGCAGCCGTGCTCATTTAAGCCAGCAGAGGAACCTGATCCCATTCCCTACGTTTATTTAAAATGTGTGGGTTTTGTGACGTTAAACATCATTTTAAACCCCAGAGAAAAGCCTGCTTTAAAGCAGGAAGAAGGAAGAAATAATCGGAAATATGCAATACAAGGATTAGTATTTAATGTACCATAAACCTGAATGGTCTAAAAACCCATACTTCATTTAGATAAATGGATCCACACAGATTTCCACCTGCTGAGGTTTCATCTTGTTTCATATTATAGAAATCATGAACAGTGTGAAGAAATTGTTTTAAGCCCTTCACATAACTCAAGAACCAGAGGTCACCCCCATTAAAATTAATAGGCAGCAGGTTTAAAACAAACAGAAGTACTTATTCACACAATGCACAGTCAACTTTTGCAACTCTGTCAGGGGATATTGTGAGGGCCAAAAGTATAACTCAGTTCAAAAAAGAACTAGATAAGTTCATGGAGGACAGGTCCATAAGTGGCTATTAGCCAAGATGGTCAGATTCGGAACCCTATACTCCCTATACTCTCTGACTGCCCAGAAGTTGGGGTGGATGACGGGATGGAGCACTCAATAAATTGCCCCGTTCTGTTCATTCTCATTGAAGCATCTGGCACAGGTCAATGTAGGAAGACAGGAAACTGGTCTAGATGGATCATTGGTCTGACAGAGCGTGACCATCCTTGTGTTTTTATGAGAATCATAGCTTCTAACCCCTGAAGGGGTGAGTAGATTATCTAGTCTGACTTCCTGTGTAACGCAACTTATAAGAATGTCACCCAGTTACCCCTGCATTGAGCCCAACAACCAGTGTTTGACAAAAGCATACATTCCAGAAAAGCCACGTGTCTTGATTTTTAAGACGCCAAGAGATGGAGAAGTCATCCCTTCCCTTGATGGTTTGTTCTCCTCTTTTTTTTTTTTAAGTATGCCTTATTTCTCATTTGAATTTGTCTGGGATTATTTTCCAGCCATTGGTTCTCTTCATTCCTCTCTCCACTACATTGCAGCGCTTTCCTCTGTTTTCTCTGGAGGTACTTTATATACCATAATGAAGTCAAGTTATGGAAACAAAACCTGTTGGATTTTGTTTTCAGAGACAGAAGTCTAGACTTACTGTGCTTCATCCTCCCTCAGTGGATTCTTGTTCACTTCCCCTGAGGTTGCAATCACCGTGTCTCTGAAGGAGCAGTAGTGGACCGCAGAATCGTTCACTTCGCTGGAGCTTTTCTTCAAATGGAAGGATTAATGATCTTGGATATGATTAGCAAAGAAGCCCTGCTTGTCCCCTTCGTCTTGGCCACCCCCGATGTTTTATCCCCCAGCAATAACTTCGGTGCTCCATTGGGTTGTTGAATATACCGGCGGAGATAAGGGAATAGGATAGACTCATAGGTACACTCAGTAATCAAAGGTGCTCCTTCTTTGACAAGAATGGTGCCTTCAGTTTGTGTGACCGAGTCTCTGAAGATCCCTTGTGGGGAAAGAACAAATATTTATTCTAAACACTATAATCTTAGGCAACTTTAAATATTCTCACCCTAAGTGATTTCGATGCCTATACCCCATTATTTAGGGTAACCTTAACCTTAATTGCATACAGCCTCTTTAAACATTTAACCCTTCCAAATCTAGGCTTTTTAAGAGTGGTTGGGTTTTTGCAAAATGGCAGTAGAAAGGTTTTCAAGCTGGACAAATGAAAATGCTACTTACTTGAAGTCGCAACCAGCAAAATAATTGACCCTGAGGTGAAGAACATGGTGGGAAGTCAGCGGTTCTTAATCCAAACTGCTCTTAGTACACACACACACACGCCGCCCAAAACCCAATTATCAGGAAGGGATCTGCCTTTTTATTTCTCACAGCTACCAGAAAATTGTCTGTTTCAGAGTAAAGCCGAAAATCATGGTTTGGTTCTTCGCTTTTCCTGTTCAGCTGTCCGTGTGGGTGTTAACAGCCTCCTGAGTGGGTGGGTCCTTCATATCTGACACTTCCCTTGAGCTGCAGACAGCATTTTAAACAGGGCTCGCACAGAAAGAGAAGTTGGACTGCAAAAGGCTCAGGGCTCATCCGATACCAGAGGACAGAAGAAAGGGTGGGTCATGCAGAAATGAAACACAGGCTCCTTGTGGTCAAAGGCATCCACTGGTGTCATGATGGAAAATAGAGGTTTATTGTTGGGATGGGGGGGGGAAGATACTTATGGGTTTGGGGTATATTGATCATAAATAGAGTATATTTGTGGGAACTGAGTCTACTGATAGGGAATACGGTATTTTGTTGGGGGGAAATGCATTGATGAGAAATGGCGATACATTGATTGGATATAGAGCATATTGATGGGAAATGGGAGTATATTTGTGGGAAACGTGAGGATACTGATGACAAATAGGAGATACTGTTGAGAAATAAGACAAATCGATAGGCATTAGGGGTACACTAGTTGGATACAGGGTATATTGATGGGAAAGTGTTATGGTGATGGGAAAATTTTGATCTAGTGATATGAAATAGGGTGTGTTGATGGGAAATAGGGGTAGATTTGTGGGGAATAGGGCATACAATATATCTTGGTGTGATTGTGTTGCATAGACACCTTTAGTATCTTCACACCCCTCCACTGGTTTAACTAAATCTCTAAAAAATGACTGATTAAACTAATGAAACTTCCTCATGTTAGTATAGTCTCAGTGTACTGTACCCATCAGGTTAAGTGACATAAGAACAACCCTACTGAGTCAGACCAAAGGTGTATCTAGCCCAGTATCCTGTCTTCTGACAGTGGCCAGTGCCAGGTGGCCCAGAGGAAATGAACAGAAGAGGTAATCACCCAGTGATCCATCCCCTGTCCCCTATTCCCAGCTTCTGGCAAACAGAGGCTAAGGACACCATTCCTGCCCATCCTAGTTAATAGCCATTGATGAACCTATCCTCCATAAATTTATCTAGTTCTTTTTTGAATCCTGCTATGGCTTTGGCCTACACAACATCGTCTGGCAAAGAGTTCCACAGGTTGACTGTCTGCTGTGTGAAGAAATACTTCCCTTTGTTGTTTTAAACCTGCTACCTACTAATTTCATTTGGTGACCCCTAGGTTTTCTGTTATGAGAAGGTGTGAATAACACTTCATTATTTACTTTCTCCACACCAGTCATGAATTTATAGACCTCTATCATATCCTCCCTTGGTCATCTCTTTTCCAAGCAAAAGTCCCGGTTTTATTAGTCTCTCTTCATATGGAAGTTGTTCCATACCCTCAATCATTTTATTGCCCCTTTCTGAACTTTTCCCCCTTCCAATATATCTTTTTTGAGATGGGGTGACTACATCTGCATGCAGTATTCGAGATGTGGCTGTACCATGGATTCATATAGAAGTTATATTTTCTGTCTTATTATCTGTCCCTTTCCTAATGATGCCCAACATTGTTAGCTTTTGACTGCCACTGCTCATTGAGCGGAAGTTTTCAGAGAACTATCCACGACTCCAAGATTTCTTTTGTGAGTGGTAACAGCTAATTTAGACCCCATCTTTTTATATGTGTAGTTGGGATTGTTTCCCAATGTGCATTACTTTGCATTTATCAACAGAGGGGACTTCAGCCAGCAGGGCTGAAGATTTGACACCATGACTCAGCAATGGATTGACGGGGGGTGGTTGTGTTTCTATATGCAGATTTTATAAGTGTTCTTCTGTTCCTTAAATGCTGGAGTCAGTTCACCTCTGTCCCCGGGATCCCTCTGCCCTTTCTCGGCGCTCCCCGCTGCTCAGCCCTGGAGTGCGATACTTGCTGCACGGGGCCGCCCCTGGCTGTCGCACTGTTTTGCTCAGAGCACAGTAATACACCGCTGCGTCTGCCAGCCTCGCCCTGCGCAGGGCCAGGCTGCTGGATTTTCTGTCCTCAAAGATGTGCAAAGCTCCCTCTGGCTCGGGGCTCGGACTTGTTTTGCTGTATCCCTTAGCTACAAAGTGAGGTCCCTGCCTAGGGAACTGCCGGTACCAGAAAATCCATTCATCTGTAACTGAGGGGTGAGTGCAAGTCAGGTTCAGGTCTCGTCCCTCAGACGTTTCTGTAGTGACTGGCTGCTTGATGTCAGTTCTGCTCAGGGCACCTAGGAAAGGAGATAGGGCCGAGAATGCATTTCATAGGGGCATGTAATGTATAATGGGTCTGAGGGCCAACACCCCAGTCCCTTCTCTTCACCATTTATGTAGCTCTCATTAACCAAGTTACAAAGCTCTCTACTAAGCAGTGTAACAGAGCTAATAATAGCCAGGGAAGCCTGGCTGTTTAAAAACAGCCGGAGCCTCGCGAACCAGCTGAGCGGCAGCGAACCAGCGGAGCAGCGGGGACAGCAGAGCAGCTCACAGCAGGAGTTTGCCTGGGACTGGTAAGTATCCGAGTGTGTGTGTTTGCTTGCTGAGGAAGTATCCGAGCGTGTGTTTGCTGGGAGGGAGCCTGAGTGAGTGTCTGATTGGCTGCTAGCCTGCAGGGGGCGGGCATTAGGGTGTCTGTGTGTTTGCGTCAGGGAAGCCTGGCTGTTTAAAAACAGCCGGAGCCTCGCGAACCAGCTGAGCGGCAGCGGAGCAGCGGGGACAGCAGAGCAGCTCACAGCAGGAGTTTGCCTGGGAGTTCGCCTGGAGTGAGCCCAGTGAGGCTTACATCTTGCCAACGTCTCTGAGAAAGCTCCGTAGTAGGTAGGTGATATGGAAGGGGGGAATTCAGCTGTTGTGACCTGCACTGGATGTGCCATGTTTGTCTTTCTTCCCCAGGACAGAAGCGACTTTGTCTGTACAAAGTGCAAGCTGGTCTCCATATTGGAAGAGAAGATTGAAGGTCTGGAGCAACAGGTAACGACCC
This sequence comes from Dermochelys coriacea, assembly GCF_009764565.3. Lineage (NCBI taxonomy): Eukaryota > Metazoa > Chordata > Testudines > Dermochelyidae > Dermochelys > Dermochelys coriacea. The sequence goes on from NC_050080.1 coordinate 40,504,603, forward strand.
TGCGTTGTATACGAGAGACTGAGGATTTTCTGGACCAAACTCAGGATAGCCTTCTAGGGGCACAAAGCTCTAAAGATATAGAGCAGGTTGCACAGAGGAGCCAAGAGGCCAGTGAAGAAGCTTGGCAACATGTGACCTCCAGAAGAGGTAAGCGGAATGTCCGGGTTCCAGTAACACAGACACAGGTAACTAACCGCTTTCATGTTCTCTCCACAGGTACCAATGCGAGAGTGGACCAGATGATAGGTCTGGGGGGAGAAAGCGGAAGGAGACTCCGCTGGTTGGGAGGCATGAGATGCGATGTCCTGAGGTTGGGGGTTCCACGACCACCACTCCCAAGAGGAGAAGGCGGGTGGTGGTGGTCGGGGACTCTCTCCTCCGGGGGACTGAGTCATCTATCTGCCGCCCTGACCGGGAAAACCGAGAAGTCTGCTGCTTGCCAGGGGCTAAGATTCGTGATGTGACGGAGAGACTGCCGAGACTCATCAAGCCCTCGGATCGCTACCCCTTCCTGCTTCTCCACGTGGGCACCAATGATACTGCCAAGAATGACCTTGAGCGGATCACTGCGGACTATGTGGCTCTGGGAAGAAGGATAAAGGAGTTGGAGGCGCAAGTGGTGTTCTCGTCCATCCTCCGTTGGAAGGAAAAGGCCTGGGTAGGGACCGTCGAATCGTGGAGGTCAACGAATGGCTACGCAGGTGGTGTCGGAGAGAAGGCTTTGGATTCTTTGACCATGGGATGGTGTTCCATGAAGGAGGAGTGCTGGGCAGAGACGGGCTCCATCTTACGAAGAGAGGGAAGAACATCTTTGCCAGCAGGCTGGCTAACCTAGTGAGGAGGGCTTTAAACTAGGTTCACCGGGGGAAGGAGACCAAAGCCCTGAGGTAAGTGGGAAAGCGGGATACCGGGAGGAAGCACAGGCAGGAAGGTCTGTGAGGGGAGGGCTCCTGCCTCATACTGGGAATGAGGGGCGATCAACAGGTTATCTCAAGTGCTTATATACAAATGCACAAAGCCTTGGAAACAAGCAGGGAGAACTGGAGGTCCTGGTGATGTCAAGGAATTATGACGTGATTGGAATAACAGAGACTTGGTGGGATAACTCACATGACTGGAGTACAGTCATGGATGGTTATAAACTGTTCAGGAAGGACAGGCAGGGCAGAAAAGGTGGGGGAGTAGCACTGTATGTAAGGGAGCAGTATGACTGCTCAGAGCTCCGGTACGAAACTGTGGAAAAACCTGAGTGTCTCTGGATTAAGTTTAGAAGTGTGTGCAACAAGAGTGATGTCATGGTGGGAGTCTGCTATAGACCACCGGACCAGGGGGATGAGGTGGATGAGGCTTTCTTCCGGCAACTCACGGAAGCTACTAGATCGCATGCCCTGATTCTCATGGGTGACTTTAATTTTCCTGATATCTGCTGGGAGAGCAATACAGCGGTGCATAGACAATCCAGGAAGTTTTTGGAAAGCGTAGGGGACAATTTCCTGGTGCAAGTGCTAGGGGAGCCAACTAGGGGGAGCGCTTTTCTTGACCTGCTGCTCACAAACCGGGTAGAATTAGTGGGGGAAGCAAAAGTGGATGGGAATCTGGGAGGCAGTGACCATGAGTTGGTTGAGTTCAGGATCCTGACGCAGGGAAGAAAGGTAAGCAGCAGGATACGGACCCTGGACTTCAGGAAAGCAGACTTTGACTCCCTCAGGGAACAGATGGCCAGGATCCCCTGGGGGACTAACATGAAAGGGAAGGGAGTCCAGGAGAGCTGGCTGTATTTCAAGGAATCCCTGTTGAGGTTACAGGGACAAACCATCCCGATGAGTCGAAAGAATAGTAAATATGGCAGGCGACCAGCTTGGCTTAATGGTGAAATCCTAGCGGATCTTAAACATAAAAAAGAAGCTTACAAGAAGTGGAAGCTTGGACATATGACCAGGGAAGAGTATAAAAATATTGCTCGGGCATGTAGGAAAGATATCAGGAGGGCCAAATCGCACCTGGAGCTGCAGCTAGCAAGAGATGTCAAGAGTAACAAGAAGGGTTTCTTCAGGTATGTTGGCAACAAGAAGAAAGCCAAGGAAAGTGTGGGCCCCTTACTGAATGAGGGAGGCAAGCTAGTGACAGAGGATGTGGAAAAAGCTAATGTACTCAATGCTTTTTTTGCCTCTGTTTTCACTAACAAGGTCAGCTCCCAGACTGCTGTGCTGGGCAACACAAAATGGGGAAGAGATGGCCAGCCCTCTGTAGAGATAGAGGTGGTTAGGGACTATTTAGAAAAGCTGGACGTGCACAAGTCCATGGGGCCGGACGAATTGCATCCGAGAGTGCTGAAGGAATTGGCGGCTGTGATTGCAGAGCCCTTGGCCATTATCTTTGAAAACTCGTGGCGAACGGGGGAAGTCCCGGATGACTGGAAAAAGGCTAATGTAGTGCCCATCTTTAAAAAAGGGAAGAAGGAGGATCCTGGGAACTACAGGCCGGTCAGCCTCACCTCAGTCCCTGGAAAAATCATGGAGCAGGTCCTCAAAGAATCAATCCTGAAGCACTTAGAGGAGAGGAAAGTGATCAGGAACAGTCAGCATGGATTCACCAAGGGAAGGTCATGCCTGACTAATCTAATCGCCTTTTATGATGAGATTACTGGTTCTGTGGATGAAGGGAAAGCAGTGGATGTATTGTTTCTTGACTTTAGCAAAGCTTTTGACACGGTCTCCCACAGCATTCTTGTCAGCAAGTTAAGGAAGTATGGGCTGGATGAATGCACTATAAGGTGGGTAGAAAGCTGGCTAGATTGTCGGCTCAACGGGTAGTGATCAATGGCTCCATGTCTAGTTGGCAGCCGGTGTCAAGTGGAGTGCCCCAGGGGTCGGTCCTGGGGCCCGTTTTGTTCAATATCTTCATAAATGATCTGGAGGATGGTGTGGATTGCACTCTCAGCAAATTTGCGGATGATACTAAACTGGGAGGAGTGGTAGATACGCTGGAGGGGAGGGATAGGATACAGAAGGACCTAGACAAATTGGAGGATTGGGCCAAAAGAAATCTAATGAGGTTCAATAAGGATAAATGCAGGGTCCTGCACTTAGGATGGAAGAATCCAATGCACCGCTACAGACTAGGGACCGAATGGCTCGGCAGCAGTTCTGCGGAAAAGGACCTAGGGGTGACAGTGGACGAGAAGCTGGATATGAGTCAGCAGTGTGCCCTTGTTGCCAAGAAGGCCAATGGCATTTTGGGTTGTATAAGTAGGGGCATAGCGAGCAGATCGAGGGACGTGATCGTTCCCCTCTATTCGACACTGGTGAGGCCTCATCTGGAGTACTGTGTCCAGTTTTGGGCCCCACACTACAGGAAGGATGTGGATAAATTGGAAAGAGTACAACGAAGGGCAACGAAAATGATTAGGGGTCTAGAGCACATGACTTATGAGGAGAGGCTGAGGGAGCTGGGATTGTTTAGTCTGCAGAAGAGAAGAATGAGGGGGGATTTGATAGCTGCTTTCAACTACCTGAAAGGGGGTTTCAAAGAGGATGGCTCTAGACTGTTCTCAATGGTAGCAGATGACAGAACGAGGAGTAATGGTCTCAAGTTGCAATGGGGGAGGTTTAGATTGGATATTAGGAAAAACTTTTTCACTAAGAGGGTGGTGAAACACTGGAATGCGTTACCTAGGGAGGTGGTAGAATCTCCTTCCTTAGAGGTTTTTAAGGTCAGGCTTGACAAAGCCCTAGCTGGGATGATTTAACTGGGACTTGGTCCTGCTTTGAGCAGGGGGTTGGACTAGATGACCTTCTGGGGTCCCTTCCAACCCTGATATTCTATGATTCTATGATAATAATTTCAGAAAGTTTATTCTGTACTCAATGGGTCCTGTTTCCAGGTTCACACTGTGGCATGGAAATATGGGAGAGTATCATAGAATCCCAGGACTGGAAGGGACCAGGCTGGAGAGGTTTTCTCCTCCAGCCCTCTGCACTCATGGAAGGACTAAGTATTATCTTCTAGATCCTCCCTGACAGGTGTTTGTATAGCCTGCTTTTAAAAATCTCCAAGGATGGAGATTCCACAACCTCTCTATCCACCTATCTGTATGTGTCCACCTTGGATGTGGAAGGTGAAATTAACATACCCTGCCTAACTTTGATTTGAGCTTGCTAGCTAGCAACCTCATCTTGAGTTCTTTACAGCACTTGCCCAACCCCAGCCTATATTAATATCACTTTCACTCGAAGTAAATATAAATCTCTCCCTCTGGTCCAGCACACAGTACACAACCCAGATGAGCGAGGTAAGAGGCAACTCTCCATGGTCTGATCCCACCATCTCTCTTCCAAATTCCTAGGGGGGTCGAATTCAGATACTCACATAATGTCAGCAATGAAATCACTCCCCTCAGGAGAGACATTTCCTGGGGAAGAGACTGTGACTCCGCTCTCAAGGCCTTTAGTATCAGCTCAGTGAGAATTGACAGAGGGAGTCCGAGACATTGAAATCACAAGAGACAAGCTCATGAATGAAAAGCGAGAGCAGGCACCCAACTGGAGAGGTGAGGTTTGTCTGAGAGTTGATTGGGCCTCTCCCTCAGTTGGTGTAATTGCCAAAGCTCCATTGGAGTCATTCTGGTACATTTGTGTGCATTAAATCGTGACAAAGGGGATGGGACACAATCCTAGGACATCCTCAATATTTTTTTCTCCCATATTAAAATTAAAAGCAAGAAGGGTGATCTTCTGCTTATGGTCCTGGTCTTAAACTCCTGAGATCTAGGCGGTCAGTTCCTGGCTTTAACACTGTGTCTCTGTGAGATCTTGGACAAGTCTTTAATCTCGGAATCAAATTTGCTTAAGAGTAAAATTTTCAGAAGCCGCCTTAGTTACTTAAGAACCTAGCTCCCATTTTAAAGAGTGATTGAGTGCTGGATGGATGGAGGGACTGATTGGTCATGCCTCACTTAATACACTGGACAATAATAAAAGGAAATTTTAAAATACACCTAGATCTGGCTGTGTGTCCTGCTAGTTCCTAATGGTAGGGTTTGGATGTCCAAGACCCATTAAATAGTCAATGAGGAGTAAGCATCCAAATCCTTCAGCCAGCTTTGAGAAATCCCAGCTTTAATGTGAGATTAAACTATCTGGAGAAAGGGGGGGGTGTGTATGTGTGTGTGTTTTTCTATTCTATTCAGGCTCCTCTCTCACGCTCATCACTGTAGACCTTCAGCAATTACAGGGGGTTCTCTTCTTTCCAAATTGGTGTTTTCACCCCGAAAGCACTTTAGCTCTGTGGGGGCAGGGACAAAATCTCTCTCTGTAAAAGGAAAGTTACCGGACGTCTATGTAATTTGTCAGTGTTGAGTGTATCTCTCATGCCTTCTTTCTATGAACCTGTATGTCTTGATCTAAAATCAGTACCTTCACGCTTTTTACCATTCCGTCCCTCCCTTATGGGAGGAGATCTCCACAAATACATCCACAAACTGCCTAATTGTTGTCTTTCAAACCCCTCCTTCAAACTCTGCTGTTCTGCGCTGCCTACACAAAATTCTGCGGAGACCACTGCTTATCATGTTGACCAGTATGTGTGTCTCTTGTTGTGCTCCCGTTCTGTCTATCAATATCCACTTGTCTCTTGGATTGTAAACTCCCTGGGGGAAGAGACCATGCGTTTGTTCTGTCTGGAGAAAGCCTATGGTCCATGACTTGGCTCCCAGGTGCTCAGGTAATTCAAAGATCACGTTATTGTTAGTAATAAAAGTGATACCTTCCCCAAACGAGTCTTAATAGAATGCATCTGCTGCAAGGATTTCTGCGAGTCAATCCATTTTACTGGAAATATTTTCTCTCTCACTAACAGAAGTTGGTCCAGTAAAAGATTCTCCCTCACCCACCAAGATACTACAGGCTCAATGGAACTTGGGGTAAGCTTAGCAGAGTATAGGCGGCGTATATCCATAGATAAGGTAACGTCGAAATACGAGGAATAGTGCTTGCTCTATACGAGTGAATAGGAACTGCTCGCTAGCAGCATGAGCAAAATTGTAGCCTGATAGACAATTGGAGAGACAAGGTGTGGTGAGGTGATGTCTTCTACTGGACCCACTTCTGCTGGTGAGAGACACAAACTTTCTAACTTACACGAAGCTCTCCTTCAGGTAAGCTCCAAAGATGGTCTCTCACACCAGCAGAAGTTGATCCAGTCAAAAATATGACCTCAGCCCCATCAGGACTCCATAATATCCTGGACCCAACACTGCGTGTATCAGGTGATACAGTAGCGTCCTCTTGTGGGCAAAGAAACCAACTGAAGGGGGAAAAAGAAAAGGAGTACTTGTGGCACCTTAGAGACTAACAAATTTATTAGAGCATAAGCTTTCGTGAGCTACAGCTCACTTCATCGGATGCATTTGGTGGAAAAAACAGAGGAGAGATTTATATACACACACACAGAGAACATGAAACAATGGGTTTATCATACACACTGTAAGGAGAGTGATCACTTAAGATAAGCCATCACCAACAGCAGGGGGGGGGAAGGAGGAAAACCTTTCATGGTGACAAGCAGGTAGGCTAATTCCAGCAGTTAACAAGAATATCAGAGGAACAGTGGGGGGTGGGGTGGGAGGGAGAAATACCATGGGGAAATAGTTTTACTTTGTGTAATGACTCATCCATTCCCAGTCTCTATTCAAGCCTAAGTTAATTGTATCCAGTTTGCAAATTAATTCCAATTCAGCAGTCTCTCGTTGGAGTCTGTTTTTGAAGCTTTTTTGTTGAAGTATAGCCACTCTTAGGTCTGTGATCGAGTGACCAGAGAGATTGAAGTGTTCTCCAACTGGTTTTTGAATGTTATAATTCTTGACGTCTGATTTGTGTCCATTCATTCTTTTACGTAGAGACTGTCCAGTTTGGCCAATGTACATGGCAGAGGGGCATTGCTGGCACATGATGGCATATATCACATTGGTAGATGCGCAGGTGAACGAGCCTCTGATAGTGTGGCTGATGTGATTAGGCCCTATGATGGTGTCCCCTGAATAGATATGTGGACAGAGTTGGCAACGGGCTTTGTTGCAAGGATAGGTTCCTGGGTTAGTGGTTCTGTTGTGTGGTGTGTGGTTGCTGGTGAGTATTTGCTTCAGATTGGGGGCTGTCTGTAAGCAAGGACTGGTCTGTCTCCCAAGATCTGAGAGAGCGATGGCTCGTCCTTCAGGATAGGTTGTAGATCCTTGATGATGCGTTGGAGGGGTTTTAGTTGGGGGCTGAAGGTGATGGCTAGTGGCGTTCTGTTGTTTTCTTTGTTGGGCCTGTCCTGTAGTAGGTGACTTCTGGGTATTCTTCTGGCTCTGTCAATCTGTTTCTTCACTTCAGCAGGTGGGTATTGTAGTTGTAGGAATGCATGATAGAGATCTTGTAGGTGTTTGTCTCTGTCTGAGGGGTTGGAGCAAATGCGGTTATATCGTAGCGCTTGGCTGTAGACAATGGATCGAGTGGTATGATCTGGATGAAAGCTAGAGGCATGTAGGTAGGAATAGCGGTCAGTAGGTTTCCGATATAGGGTGGTGTTTATGTGACCATCGCTTATTAGCACCGTAGTGTCCAGGAAGTGGATCTCTTGTGTGGACTGGTCCAGGCTGAGGTTGATGGTGGGATGGAAATTGTTGAAATCATGGTGGAATTCCTCAGAGCTTCTTTTCCATGGGTCCAGATGATGAAGATGTCATCAATGTAGTGCAAGTAGAGTAGGGGCATTAGGGGACGAGAGCTGAGGAAGCGTTGTTCTAAGTCAGCCATAAAAATGTTGGCATACTGTGGGGCCATGCGGGTACCCATCGCAGTGCCGCTGATTTGAAGGTATACATTGTCACCAAATGTGAAATAGTTATGGGTCAGGACAAAGTCACAAAGTTCTGCCACCAGGTTAGCCGTGACAGTATCGGGGATACTGTTCCTGACGGCTTGTAGTCCATCTTTGTGTGGAGTGTTGGTGTAGAGGCTTCTACATCCATAGTGGCCAGGATGGTGTTTTTAGGAAGATCACCAATGGACTGTAGTTTCCTCAGGAAATCGGTGGTGTCTCGAAGATAGCTGGGAGTGCTGGTAACGAAGGGCCTGAGGAGGGAGTCTACATAGCCAGACAATCCTGCTGTCAGGGTGCCAATGCCTGAGATGATGGGGCATCCAGGATTTCCAGGTTTATGGATCTCGATTCAGGGGGGACTCTTTCCTTCTTACAGATTTCCCAACCGTTCTCTCTGAGGTTACTATAGAACTTTGTGTGTTTGCACTGAATTCGGAGTTAACGAATATGGGAGTTAAAAGGGTTTACACCGTTTGCCTGAATCATTCAGAAGCTCCGTTCATATGGTGAGGTGAGGGTTTTATTTAAAAACAACAACCACCACTGCAGACAGAAAGTTGTGCTGTGTCTGAAAGACAGAAATTGCAGACAGCTGGTGTTTCTCCTTGTTCACCGGACTAGAAAGAAGTGTTATTCCCCTCCCCTCCCTTTTTAGACTCTGAAAGGAGCGGATCCTTTTTCTTGCTTCACGAGATGGAAGAAACTCTCTCCTTAACTCACCCAGCCAAGAAACGCTGCTGCCACCCCTGCTCAGGGCTGGTGTGAGATATTGCGCGGGGGCCGCCCCTGGCTGTCACGCTGTGTCGCTCAGAGCCCAGTAATACACCACTATGTCTGCCAGCCGCACCCTGCGGAACTCAAAGACACTGGAAGCTTTGTCCTGAGCGATGTATAAAATGCCGTCCGCTTCGGTGCTGGGAGTCTCTTCTCTGCCAAAAGCCGCGGTGCCTGGCTGGGGAAGTAGCGGTACCACATTATCTTCTCGGTAGTCACTTTAGGGCGACTGCAAGAGAGGTTCAATTTCTCTCCCTCCAACGCCTCTGCGGAGAAGGGCTGCTGGATCTCCGCTCTGCCCAGGGCACCTCGGAAAGAAAGGAAGGAAGAGAATTAATTTCATGTGAGTGCGGACATCTAAAGTTCCTTAGGACTCAATTCCCTTCTCCCTGCCCGCCTCCTTTCTGTGTGAATCGCACTGGTGCTTTTAAAAAGAGCGAGAGAGGGAGAGAGACTTTTCTCCGGACATCTAGGGGCAAAAGACATTTAATTGCAGGCCTGTGCAAAATCTAAAGTCCTGTAGCGATAAATACGCATCTCGACCCTTCTCCTGCCAGCTACCTCTCTCTCATCTGCTCACCACGCCGGCTACCAAGGGGAAAAGTACATTCAGATCAGCTGATTCCAGTCTTCTGTACTTGCTCCTGGTTCCACTGTCAAGTCAGGGCTAGGGACAAGGAACTACACAACAACCTAGCAAGGGCAGTGACACGAAATCTTCAAACTCACTTAGCACCGAGGCTGTTAACGCAGCTGCGATCCAACCTGAAGCCATGACGAGGGTTCAGGGGATCTGGCTCTCATGAAGGTTCCCTAATCCAGAGTTTAACCATTTCAGAAAATGATGGTGAATGTCATGAAATCAGGAAAGACCACAGCAGGGTGTCGATGGACATTGAGACCAGCAGAGAATTCTCCAGAGAGAGGCTCTGGAAAGTTTCCAAGAGGTACTTATTAATCCTCTGCCACAGATTCCAAGGGATGGCAGCCTTTTTAGTTCCCCCATTGTAAAAAACTGCACCATGTCATTTAGCAGTCACTGGAGCTGAAACCAAAAAAGTACATAGCTGAGCTGCATATAGACTGGGTTGAAAGCTGCAAGCATACTGTAGTTGTGCCCTGGTTTCCCTGCTTACCCGCAGCAGAGAGATGTCAGCCAGAAGGTTGGCCACCCATGAAAAAGCATGTGATAATTTTAGAATGAGTTCCCCGCAAAGCTGCCCTGCAAGCTGTGACCATTTTGTCCATATGCACAACTGCCCTCCCTCCATTCCCGACACTCACCATGATTGGGGTGCTTGTGGACAGGGCTTTGGAGCGGAGCCCACGGAGCAGCTCTGGAGCAATGGAGCTGCAGATTTTTGCCTGGAGCTGGAGCAGAGCCACAGCACAGTTCCAAAGCCCTGCTCGTGGAGCTGTGTGCCTGCCTAGAGTCAGTGAGAAAGTGATAGCTACTAGTTGCAAAAGGCCCTTGTTACTGAAATGTTTCATTTGTTTGCTGGAATGTAACAGTCCCTCTTCTGTGAATTGTCCACAGCAGCTGAGACCTTGAGGAACACACCACGCACCCCTGCTGACCGGCTTCGGCAGATAAGGAAGAAGCTGAGACGCAGCAAAGACGACCTGTTCAGAGGTGCTGCATCACTCTGACACGCAGACCAGGGAACGCAAAGAGTGCTGGGAAGCCGACAGTGAGGACAGAAAAGAGAATGTAGCGTTTGCTAGGCAAGCGACAGAGCGGATGATAGAAGTGATGGAGGATCAGACAGGGATGCTCAAGTCTTTGATCCAGCTGCAGACTGAGCAGATCCATGGTCGACCTCCACGGCAGCACTTGCACATGCACAATCTTTGCCAACCCCACCCCCCTCTGTGCCCACACATTCCTCTTCACTCCACAGCCCTCCTGGTTTCCCCATCGCTCCACCGCCTCTCACAGCTTGGACAGTGATAGATGGAGCTACACACACTTGGGAGGTTTTACCCTTTTTAACAATAAATAATGGCTAAGGTTTTTAATGGTAACCAGCATTTTTTTCTGTGTTCTTCTAAAATGTATAGCAATCCATTCAGTCTCGGGAGCAGACTTCTAAAGCATTTTGTTGCATGGATCTTGGGCCCCAAAACTGTACATAGATGCACCAGGGAAGCAACTCCAAAGCAGACATGTGTTAGTGTCCCTCATTGTCAAAGTGGTTCCTCAAAGCCTCTCTGATGTTAATAGCAACCCTCTGGGCTCCTCTGACAGCCCTAGCATCTGGCTGCTCAAACTGTGCCGCCAAGTGCTCTGCCTCAGTGCTCCACACCCAAGCAAACCTTTCACCCTTAGATTCACACAGTTTATGCAAAGTGCAGCCTGTGGCTATGACCATGGGAATATTATCCTCAGTAAGGTCTAGCCTGCCACTGAGACACCTCGAGCGAGCTTTCAAATGGCCAAAGGAACATTTGATTACCATGTGGCACCTGCTCAGTCTGTTATTAAAATGCTCTTGCTGTTGTCCAGGTGCCCTGTGTACGGTTTCATGAGCCAGGACTGTTAAGGGGTAAGATGGGTCTCCCCGAATTACTATCAGGATTTCCAAATCCGCCACTTTGATCTTGTGGTCTGGAAAGAAAGTCCCCACCTGTAACTTTCTGTACAGGCCATTGTTCCTGAAGATGCGTGTGTCATGCACCTTTCCAGACCAGCCTGAACTGATCTCTGTGAAATGTCCATGGTGATCCACAAGTGCCTGCAACACCATGGAGAAGTATCTCTTCCTATTGATGTACTCTGAGGCAAGGTGGTCTGGTGCTAAAATTGGAATGTGTGTGCCATCAATCACCCCATCACAATTAGGAAAACCCATCTCTGCAAAGTTTCAGAGTAGCAGCCATGTTTGTCTGTATTCGCAAAAAGAAAAGGAGTACTTGTGGCACCTTAGCGACTAACAAATTTATCTGAGCATAAGTTTTCGTGAGTTACAGCTCCCTTCATCAGATGCAAAGCCATCCACTATGTCATGCACGTTTCCCAGAGTCACAGGCTTCTGCAGCAAGATGTGATTTATTGCCCTGCACACTTGGAGTAATACAACCCCAACAGTGGACTTCACCACTCCAAATAGATTTGCAACTGAGTGGTAGCAGTCTGGATTCGCCGTCTCCCACACAGCGATTGCAACATGCTTCTCTACTGAAAGGGCAGCTCTCAGTCTGCTGTCCTTGCATCACAAGTTGAGGGCCAGCTCAGCACATAGCTCCAGGAAAGTTGCTTTATGCATCCTAAAGTTCTGTATCCACTGGTCTTCATCCCACACCTGCATGACAATGCGATCCCACTAATCAGTGCTTGTTTCCCTAGCTCAGAAGTGACGGTCTACCATATGCAGCTGCTCTGTGAATACCACTGATAAGTCGCGGCTGTCCATATCACACTCGGGTGCCTGCGATTCATCCTCTGTCAGTAACACTGCTGCCATGAGAAAAGGAGTACTTGTGGCACCTTAGAGACTAACAAATTTATTAGAGCATAAGCTTTCGTGAGCTACAGCTCACTTCATCGGATGCATACTGCTGCCATGCATGGTGTCCTCACGACAGCTAACAGCGCATAGGAGAGAAGTGCGGGATCCGTCCTCTCTCACTGCAGATGCTGGTGCACACTACAAAGACTGACAGTTGGAAAAATGGTGCAAAAGGAAGCTAGAAACCCTTGGAGGGCTGAGACACAAAGCGGTGCATGATGGAACATTTTGCCCGTCCCAGGATGCACTGCGCTCCCTTTCCGCCTTCCCACAACACCAAGCAACAGATGGTGTCACTAGGCACTGAGGGATACATACCCACATTGCATTGTTCACACTGCGGACAATGGTGCCCTGAATGTGGACATGATCTGGCGACAAAGGTAGCAAAGATAGATTAGCTTTGGAGACTTTGCTTTTGTCGATTTTTTCGTCTCGGCATTAGTTTCATGGACAAAACTTGGTAGCATAGACAAGCTCTGAGACGGAGAATGTTACTCAATATAGCTGTGACTATAACAGCGGAGAGCCAAATTGGAGCCGTCCTTGGATTGAATGGTTCATTGATTAAACAGAGCTAATTTCCCAATCCCGCAAGAATTGATTTGTCTTCTTGGCTAGTAGCTCCAATGTAGGGAAGGCAAAAATTCTGTCCAATAAAAGGTGCCTTAAAATGAATCTTGTATCTCTGAGTAGCAGCTCTCGGAACAGCAGGAACCCAGCGTCACAGGAGTGAGTCTCTCTGCTCTGCAAATCCTCCTCAATGGTGCTGTCAGAAATGCGAGAGTCAGAAGGGGAAAGAGGACTAGGTTGGTGTCAGGGGCGGGCAGAGAGCAGGGGATGGAAGAACGGGCTGTTACCTGTATTATTTATTTAGCAGCACACCGCCACCGAGCGGCAAAGTGTGTTCACAAATCGAAGATGGTGAAGCAGATTTTCTTACACCTTTGCCAGTAAACCAAACTTTAGTTCCCAATACAGACAGAGAGTGAGTATTTGTCTGATGCAAGAGGTGAGGAAGGTCTTCTGAAGACTGTCTGTGTATATTGGGCAGGGGAAGATTTCTGAAGTGCGCAGTGCCAGTTCTTCTCCTATAATATGTGAACTTTTCCACTGTGATCATGGTAGCGCTCGTGTGTTTATTTGTTCAGTTTCAGTGATATTGAACTGTCTGGTTGCACCTTTCTTAGATAGCAGAGCAGGGGGGAGCTCTCACCAGAGTTGCTCATGGGGGTGGGGATTCATGTGTTCTGGTCTTTCCTGAGTTCACCTTACTTCGTGATTCATGACAGTCACCATCCGTTCAGAAATGGCAACACTCCGGGTTACGGAAAAAAAGACAAAAGACAGAGACCTAAAGAGGTAGGGAGTTTGTGTGAGTGTGTGAGAGAGAATTTATACATCCTTTCCAATTTCAGTGTTTTCAAACTTCTCCCCTTTTGCCCTCCGCGCCGACGCCAGTGTCTGCATCCCTGCTGCTGCGCACAGACCCTGCGCAGTTTTTGCTCAGCTCCCCTGTCGGTCCGTGTCACTGTGTCTTTCCCGGCGCAGTAATAGGTCGCGGAGTCGCTCACTTCGCCGGACGGTTTCCACAGCTGGAAGGATTTGTGCTTTTTCTCATGGATGGCATTGAACCCTTTTCTGATCCCTTCATCCGAGTCCTCGCTTCCCGGGTCCCTCAGGAAGAGCCTGGGGTGGGGGGGCTGGTTGGAGTCCTGAACGTACCAGAAGAGGTAAGGAAACCCAGAAATCTGATATGTGCAGTTAAGAAGCACCGGATCCCCTTGAGAGATGAAAACGCTGCCGTCAGTTTGAGTCACTGAGTCTGCTCCATAGATGCCTTCTGTGGAAGAACAGAGCGGAACAGACACACTCAGATATAATAGAATCTGAGATGATACTCTCCGAGATAACATGCATGTAACCGATACAAACAATGCAGCAAAACACGATGAACGCACATACAATAAAAATGTGGCAGATTAACAAAGAGGTAATAGAAACAAAGTCTGCACTGAGAGACCATGCAAGCATAAAGGGTTGCAATCAGCATCATAATATTTAGACTCCGATATAATAGAGAATATTGACACTCAGAGATAATAAAACACAATATAAGCAATTTGATATAAAAGGTATATAATCGTTATACTCGGATAATAGAAAGAGAGCAATGACCCTTATAGACAATACAAACATAGATACAACCGGATATAATACAAGCACTTCGTGATCATGGGCATTGAAACAAATTTAAATTATGAAGTCAGGATAAACACATGGTTCGATAGAATGTAACAAAGCTGAGAACTAGAATCTTACTCAGAATAGCTATGACTATAACGGCGGAGAGCCAAATTGAAGCCATCCTTGAGTTGAAGGAGTCTTGACTAAAGAGAGTTAATTTCTTAATCCGGCAAGAATTGATTTGTCTTCTTGGCTAGTAGCCCAAACTTAGAAAAGGCAAGAATTTTGTCCTATAAATTGCCTTACAATTTAATGTTCTATCTCTGAGCAGGAGCTGTCAGTTGTCGGAATAGCCTGAACCCATCTTCACAAGAGTGATTCTCTCTGCTCTATAAACCTTTCTCAATGGTACTGTCAGAAATTGGACATTCTGAAGGGCAAAGGGGGTCAGGCTGCTGTCAGGGGCGGGCAGAGAGCAGGGAACAGAAACATGCTGTTACTTGTATTATTTGCCTAGCATCACACCGCCCCCGCGTGGGAAAATGTGATCGCAAATGGGAAATGGTTGCAGCTGATTTTCTTACACCTTTGCCAGTAAAGCAGCGTTTCTTACGGAGATAGTGAGTATTTTTCTGATGCAAGAGGTGAGGATGGTTTTCTAAATACTGTCTATGTATCTGAGAAAGTAAGCAATATTTAAGTAATTGCATGCTGTAACACTTTTGTATTTTTATGTTTGATATTGTAAGCAAGTAGTTTTTAAGTGAGGTGAAACTTCAGGTAGGCAAGACAAATCAGACTCCTGAAATGGGTACAGTAGTCTGGAAAGGTGGAGAGCCACTGTCCTATAGACTATGAACTTCTTCACTGCCATCATGCTGGAGTTCGTATGTTTATTGGTTTCGTTTTAGTGATATTAAACTCCCTAGTTGCATTTTCCTTCAAGAATGGGGCTGGGGTAGTTTTCACCAGAGCTGTTCATGAGAGGGTGGATGTGTTCAGGTCTTCACTGATTTTAACTTACTTGGTGATTCATGACATTCACCATCATTTCTGCGATGGTAACACTCCGGATTAGGGAAAGGACCTAGAGCACAAGTGTGTGCGCCTTGTGTGTGTGCGTGAGGCAGATGTCTGTTCCAAGTTCAGTGTTTTCAGACTTCCCGCCTGCTGCCCCTAAGTCGCCCCCAGTCCCCAGAGCCCGCATCCCCGCTGTTCTGCGCAGACCCTTGCCGGGTTTTGCTCAGCAGCATCAGGTCGGTGTCTGGCTCACGGCGCAGTAATCGGTCGCGGAGTCGCTCATTTCGCCGGACGGTTTCCAGAGGTGGAAGGATTTGAGCTTTTTATCGTGGTGGCATCGAACCCTTTTCTGATCCCTTCATCCGAGTCCTCCCGTCCCAGGTCCCCCAGGAAGAGCGGGGGAGCTGCCTGGGGGACTGCACGTTCCAGAAGGGATAAGGGGACCCAGAAATCTGATAAGCACAATTCAGATGCACAGGTTCCCCTTGGGAGATGGTAACAGTTTGGGTCACTGAGTCTGCTTCATAGGTGCCTTCTGTGAGAAGAACAGAGCAGAATAGATACACTCCGAGACAACATCCATGTATCAGCTCTGATTCTGTAATAAATGAGTGTAAAGATACAAACAGCGCAGCAAAAACATGATAAACACAGATACAGTAGAAACGTGGTAGTTTCACTAAGACAGAACAGAAACAAAGTCTGCACTGAGAGACCATGCAAGCCTAAAGGGTGCAAGCAGATACAACAGCAACATAATATATAGATTCGGATATAAACAGAGAATATTAACAGTCAGGGACAATATAGACAGCACATGCAATCGGATATAATCCAAATATAATATGTATGATGACATATAATAGAAATAAATCATTGACACTCTATAGACAGTATAAGCATAATCGATATAATTGGATATAATATAAGAACTTCGTGATTTTAAGCCTTGAAACAAACTAAACTATGAAGGCAGGACGAAGGCATGGGTCGATAGAATGTAACAAAGCTGAGACGTAGAATGTGACTCAGAGTAGCTGTGACTGTAACAGTGGAGAGCCAAGATGGAGCCATCCTTGGATTGATGATTCTTTTACTAAACAGAGCTAATTTCCTAATCCCGCAAGAATTGATTTGTCTTCTGGGCTAGTAGTTCCAAATTAGGGAAGGCAAAAAATCTGTCCTATACAGGGAACCTTAAAATCTATGTTGTGTCTCTGAGCAGGAGCTGCAAGAACAGCATGACCCAAATTCCCAAGACATGATTCTCTCTGCTCTGTAAATCCTTCTCAATGCTACTGTCAGAAATGGGAACGGCTGAAGGGCAAAAGGTCCAGGCTGGTGTCAGGGAAGTGCAGAGAACATGGGACAGAAGAATTTTCGTTACAGTACTTGTTGTATTGATCTTCTAGCACCGCACTGCTCCTAAGTGGCAAAATGTGTTCACAAATGGGAAATTGGTGCTGCAGAGATTCTTACAGCTGAGCCTCCTTAGGCTGATTTTACTGGCATTCTCACAGAGAGAGTGAGCGTAAGTCACTATCTATTCATCCATGTGGCTGGGGCAGGGGCAGATTCCTCAACTGCTCAGATGCAGTTTTCCCACAGAACCTGAATTTCTCCACCGTGATCATGGTAGAGTTCGTGTATTTTTATTTGTTTAGTCTTTGTGATATTGAACTGTCTGGTGTCACTTTCCTTGAAGAACAGGGCTGGCCCAGGGGCAGCTTTCACCAGAGCTGCTGATGAGAGGGAGGACATCATGGGATAAGAGGGAAGGTTCTCTCATGGATTGGTAACTGGTTAAAAGGTAGGAAACAAAGGGTAGGGATAAATGATCAGTTTTCAGAATGGAGAGAGGTAAATAGTGGTGTCCCCCTGGGGTCTGTACTGGGCCCAGTCCTATTTAACATATTGATAAATGATCTGGAAAAAGGGGTAAACAGTGAGGTGGCAAAATTTGCAGATGATACAAAACTACTCAAGATAGTTAAGTCCCAGGCAGACTGTGAAGAGCTACAAAAGGATTTCACAAATCTCAGTGACTGGACAACAAAATGGCAGATAAAATTCAGTGTTGATAAATGTAAAGTAATGCACATTGGAAAACATAATCCCAACTATACATATACAATGATGGGGTCTAAATTAGCTGTTACCACTCAAGAAAGAGATCTTGGAGTCATTGTGGATAGTTCTCTGAAATCATCCACTCAATGTGCAGCAGAAGTCAAAAAAGTGACCAGAATGTTGGGAATTGTCAAGAAAGGGATAGATAATAAGACAGAAAATATCATATTGCCTCTATATAAATCCATGGTACTCTCACATCTTGAATACTGTGTGCAGATGAGGTCGCCCCATCTCAAAAAAGATCTATTGGAATTGGAAAAGGTTCAGAAAAGGGCAACAAAAATGACTAGGGGTATGGAACAGCTTCCGTATGAGGAGAGATTAATAAGACTGGGACTTTGCAGCGTGTAAAAGAGGGGACTAAAGGGGGAGATGATAAAGGTCTATAAAATCATGAGTGGTCTAGAGAAAGTAAATAAGTGTTATTTACTCCTTCTCATAATACAAGAACAAGGAAGGGGCTACCAAATGAAATTAATAGGTAGTAGGTTTAAAACAAACACAAGAAAGTATTTTTTTCATGCAAAGCACTGTCAACCTCTGGAACTCCTTGCCTGAGGATGTTGTGAAGGCCAATACTATAACAAGGTTCAAAAGGGAGCTAGATAGATTCATGGAGGATAGGTCCATCAAGGGGTCTTAGCCAGGATGGGCAGGGATGGTGTCCCTAGCCTCTGTTTGGCAGAAGCTGGGACTGGGTGACAGGGCAAGGATCACTTGATGATAACCTGTCTGTTCATTCCCTTTGGGGCACCTACCATTGGCCACTGTCAGAGGACAAGATACTGGGCTTGATGGACTTTTGGTCTGACCCAGTATGGCCGTTCTTATGTTCCTATGATGTGTCCTGGGTCTTTCCTAATTGTACCTTACTTGGTGATTCATGACATTTGACATTCACCATAATTTCTGACATGAGAACACTCCATATTAGGGCAAAGAAGGTAACCGAGAGCTAAAGCGTGTATGATTTCTGTTCCAAATTCTGCCCCCAAGTCGGCCCCAGTGCCCGCCTCCCTGCTGCTCCGCACAGACCCTGCCTGGTTTTTGCTCAGCTCCCCTGCCGGTCCCTGTCACTGTGTCTTTCGCAGTGCAGTAATAGGTCCCGGAGTCGCTCAGTTCGCTGGCCGGTTTCCACAGGTGGAAGGATTTGTGCTTTTTCTCATGGGTGGCATCGAACCCTTTTCTAATCCCTTCATCGGAGTTCTCCCTTCCCAGATCCCTCAGGAAGAGCCTGGGGGGCTGGTTGGGGAACTGCACATACCAAAAGGGGTCAACATTAGTTGCGAGAGAAAATTGATAGGTACAGTTTAGACGCACCGGGTGCCCTTGGGGGATGATAACGCTGCCTTCAGTTTGGGTCACTGAGTCTGCTTCATGGGTGCCTTCTGTGGGAGGAACAGAGCGGAACAGACACACTCAGATATAACCGAACCAGAGCAGATACACTCCCAGACAGTGTTGCTGGAACAGTTTTTTATAGTGCGGGTGTTGAAAGCGGAAGCCATATATTTGGGTTGTTATGAGTACTTCCAGCCGTGGGATGCGGCAGAACCCCTAATTCCAGCATCTGTGCTCCCAGATAACATGCACTTTTAACAGATTGAAACAGCGCAACATTACATGATAGATATAAAAATAGAAACGTAGTAGATTCCCTTAGTTATAATAGAAACCTAAGGAAAGCACAGAGAGAGGCAATATAAACATATTAGACACAGTAGCAACATAATTTAATTCGGATATAGTAGAAACAGAACACTGACACTCAGAGTCAATACAAACATAGATACAATCAGATATCATAGAAAACAATATGTAAACTCGGATATAATAGAGAACAAATGACTTCAGAGATAATACAAACAATACATATAAGTAGACATAATTTAAGCATTATATATTATATAATATAGGCATTGAAACAAATTGAATGGTAAAGACGGGGGTCATAAAATGTGAGAAATCTGAGAAATTGAATCTTACTCACTTAGAATAGACACGATTATCACAGCTGAGATCCAAGGTAGAATCATGCCTGGACTGAAAGATTCTTCGACGAAACAGAGCTAATTCCGAAACCAATATCAGTGTATTTATTCGGGTCTTGTTACTTCAATTTAGAGAAGTCGAGAATTTTATACTCTAGAAGGTGCCTTTAGAAATGTACCCGGTATCTCTGTGCTGGAGCTGCCATTTAGCTGATTAGCATGGATCTAACTTCATAGGAGTGAGTTTGCTCTGTAAATGCTTCTGGATGGTGTAGTCAGGAGATGGGAGCGATCGAGGGGCAGAGTTTGGGGGAGGGGGTTGCTGGCCGGAGAATACTCAGGGGAGGAACAGAATCGGATCATCTCATTGGTGTGTTTTTCCAGATCAACTCTGCCTCCGCGTAGCAAAACGCCTAAACTAGTAGGAGACAAGGTGGGTGAGGTAACACCTTGTATTGTACCGACTTCTGTGGATGAAAGATAGACAAGCTTTCGAGACTTTCTCTCTCACCCACAGAATTTACCTCACCCATCTTATCTCTCTGATATCCTGGGACTGACAGGGCTACAGCTACTCTGCATAAACTAGTGAGAAATATTTTAGCAGAATCGGATTTCCTGATAGTTTGCAATCAGAATCTCCAGAGGAACAACAGTGGTTATAATTGGTGCAAGGCAATGCGTGGTGTTACATAGACAGGCAAATGCTTTATATCTATGTAGTATATTACCTCACCCACATTTGTCTCTGTGTATATGTCCTTTTCACTGCAACACACGCACGGCTACCTTCCTTTTCTCTTTAGATGCTCACCTGCCTTTTCTACATAGTACAATTTTCCTCCCGGAACACAGGCGTCCCCAACTTTTATCAGAGGGAATGGGAGTTTTGTGCTTCGGATTGTTTCGGATTGGATACTTTGCAGTGAAACTGTGTTTCATCGCGTTCCCCATAATTGTCTAGTAGGAAAAATCCTAGATTAGAGCAAACAATGGAATCATAGATCCCAGCGGAGACACCTATATGGTCTCCTTTACGGAGTAACCGCTCTAGCCCCCGACTCCTTTATGAATAAAGTCCCCTCCGGCTCAGTTCTGGAAGCCGGGACTTTGAGTCCTTCAGTGATGAAGTCGGGCCCCTGGCTGGGGAGTTGCCGGCACCGGAATATCCACTCACTTCTCATGGAGGGGTGAGAGCAGGTGAGGTTCCACCTAGCTCCCTCCGAAGCTCCTGCGGAGACCGGCTGCTGGATTTCTGTACCTCCCGGGCCAACTGGGAAAGAGAAGTTGGCACCATATTCACCCACATACAACCCTTAGGGGCTAATCACTCAATTGCATTCTCCCTCCCCCCTCCCCCAACCTTGTTGTAAGGAGACAAGATTCTAATCCGGATTAGTGAATTGGGACCAGGCTGGGGAAGGAAACCTCACTAATTTAGAGCAAACACCGTTAAGGCAGTTGCTATCCAGCATGACAGCATGGTGAGGTTCTCAGGGAGGCTGGAACACCACTGGGCTGGGCCCCAGACCCAGCTAGGGCAAACGGGACTGTGTCTCTATCCCGCAGCTCCAGAGAACAGAAAATTATTTAAAGAAAGAACCCGTGTGTCTTTTGTCTTGAAGCTGCCACCCGCCGGGATCACCCACAGAGTGGACTGCACAGCCATGAGTGTCTCTTCTCTGTAGGAGGCTACCCGAGGGCGGTCTGGTGTGAAGGGCAGCGACTGGGGTGGGTGGCTGTCAGAGGTGAAAGTAAGCCACTACGGTCTGGTACGGCTTACTAGCAATAGCTGGTATGCCCTGCTGTACTGAACCGGCTTCCCCAGGCCAACGATTTAAAGGGCCTGGGGGGCTTCATGCAACAGCCGGAGCCCCGGGCCCTTTAAATTGCCACCAGAACCCCTGGGTGGAGGAGGCAGCTAGGGCTGTGATGTAAAGGGCCCTTTAAATCACCGCTGGATCCCCCAGCTACCACCGCTACCCCAGAGGCGATTTAAAGGACCTGGGGCTCCAGCTGCTGCGGGGAGCCTCGGGCCCTTTAAATCGCCACTGGAGTCTGGGCAGCTCGGGGGGCTCCCAGCCACCTCTGCAGCTGGTAGCTCCTGGAGTGATTTAAAGGGCACCGGGGATCCCAGCCGCCACCGCAGCCGGAGTCACCGTGGCCCTTTAAATCTTGATTTAAAGGGCCTGGGGATTTAAAGGCCCCGCCTCTTCCGGTTGAGGCCCCGCCCCCTGCTCAGGACTTCGGGGCATATCCTTAAATCCTTTAAATTTTCAACTTTCACCCCTGGTGGCTGGTTTTGTTTGTTTGTTTGTTTTTAACCTCCCTCCAAGCTAGAAGGCTATGGGAGAGCAGTCTTATTGGGATCCGGGCAGTGGGCAGGCGAAGCCCATCCACTGCTAAAGGATCCCCCCAGCCTAAAAGGGGGATCCACAGGACCTAGATATCCAAAAAAATCCAGGGGACAACTAATGAAATAACAGGGACAGGAGTGTGGTCAAAGGGTCGAACGAAGGGAACCGGATGGGGACACTGAGCAGAGAACCCCAGACAGCGCCCACTGCTCCTCAAAGGCGTCAAGGGAGTCAGGGACGCCGCCCAGAGGAACTCTGCCCGGATACGTGAAAGGACCGAGGATCGGAAATAGGCCCCACAGTCACAGGAAACTCCATCGGCCAACCTCCTCACTCTGGTTTTATAGATGGCCATTTTTGCTAGGGCCAGGAGGAGGTTGACCAGGAGATCCCGTGACTTTGTGGGGCCACGGATAAGGAATGCATAAATGAGAAGGGGAGGGGAGAAGTGCAACCAAAAACATAATAAAATATTGGTGAGGAGCCAGAATAGGGGCTGCAGCCTGGCACACTCCAAGTATATATGTGACAGGGTTTCCCTCACACCGCAAAAGGGGCAGGTGTCTGGGATTGTGGTGAACCGCGCCAAATACACGCCCGTGCTCACGGCTCCGTGAAGGAGCCGCCAACTGACATCCCCGGCGGGCCTTGGGACTAAGGTGGAATATAGGCTGGCCCACCGGGGCTCCTCACCCTCCAAAGGTGGCAGGAGGTCCCACCATTTTGTATCGGGGCGGGACACGAGGGTGCGGGCGTGAAGGGTGTGGAGCACGAGCGTGTAGAGATGTTTTCTTGGCGCGGTTTGAAAGCAGACCGGCTGCATCTCGTGCAGCCGACTTCCAGTGAAGGGGTGAAGGGGTCGGTTGGGTCCACGGGGCAGGGGTCCAATTAAAAGGTCCGGCGGGCCTGGGATAGCGGGTGGGCGGGGCGTGCCCTCGTGCAGGACCCGGTCCAGATGAACCCGAGCAGCGGGCGGCAAAGCGGCCTTCACCTCCTGAAGTATGCGCCGGGGAGTACAAGGTCTGGAGAGCCCCCTGCGCTGAGCGAGCGTCAGGGGCTCCAGCCAGTCTCCCCGGTCATAGTCCAGGAAGTCTCCGACTCTTGTGACCTCTGCCAGGACCAAGCTCCGGCGCACCGAGCGGGACTCCGCCACCTGCACACGGAGCTGGGGGTTGTGTAGCAGGGGCTCCGCGAGGAGATCTGCCCCTCGGTGGCCGCCACGGACCTGCTCGACCCCTGGAGGCTGTTGAAAGGAAGGCAGAGCGCGTGAGGCAGCAGAATACGGGACTTTATAATATTTTTCTAAGGCAACACCGCCCCCGCGTGGCCAAGTGAGTGCACAGACGGTAAATATTAGTGTGTCTCTATTGTACCCCTCCCCCACGCTGGGTCTGTCTTGCTTGTTTAGACCAGCGGCTCTCAACCCTCCTCCCAACCTGGGATGGGGGGAGTTATTATTTTTCATTTCCTAGGTAGATTACGCAGCTCCGTTCATTTTCCCCCTTTTTCCTGAGCTGATGGTGAATTTTGCTCTATGACATGTCCTAAAATCCTGGGCTGGAGCAGAAAGAGGAGATGCAGACTGGAAAACTGACTAGCGGGGAGGCGGTTGTGTGCTGATTTCATTAGAGACAGAGTCCAGTGCAGGTTTCAGAGTAGCAGCCGTGTTAGTCTGTATCCGCAAAAAGAACAGGAGAACCTGTGGCACCTTAGAGACTAACAAATTTATTTGAGCATAAGCTTTCGAGAGCTACAGCATTCCTCCTCCTTCCACCCCAAGTCGCTCCTAGGAGCCTGCGATTCCTGCCACCGCCCCTGGGAGGTTTTTGCTCAACTTCCCTGCTGCTTCGTGTCACTGTGTCGCTCAGGGCGCAGTAATAGGTCGCGGAGTCGCTCAGTTCGCTGGATGGTTTCCACAGGTGGAAGGATTTGTGCTTTTTGTCATGAGTGGCATTGAACCCTTTGGTGATCCCTTCATCCGAGTCCTCCCTTCCCAGGTCCTTCAGGAAGAGCCTGGGGGGCTGGTTGGGGAACTGCACGTACCAGAAGAGATAGGGAGAAACAGCCTCATAGGTGCAATTAACAACCACAGATTCTCCTCGGGAGATCAGGACGCTGCCTTTGGTTTGCTTGACTGAGTCTCCATTGCTCTGTCCTGCGCGGGGAAAAGAGCGTATTCTGTGCACTCAAATGTAATAGCAACAAAATAGATACACAGACAAAATAAAAACACAATAATATAAACACTCAGAGTAGAAGCACAATATATACAGAGAGACATAATAACAGCTTAATGATACACAAGTTAATAAACATGTAACAGACACATAATGGAAACATGCTAAATATATAGAGATATAATAATATAATAGTTACACTAAGATCTAATAGAAACACAATAGATAGGAATAATAAGAACATTGTAAATACATTCAGATATAATAGAAAAACAACAGACACAGATATAATATAAACGTGTTAGGTACATTCAAATATAATAGTAACATATTGAAAGAAAGTAACAGAACAGAAATAGTACATAGAAACATATTAGATACAGGGAGGCACAATAAATACATAATACTTGCGCTCAGATAAAATAAATACAATTGATAGAGAGAGACATGATACAAACATAATACTGTACATACATTCAGATATAATAGAATCGTAATAGTACGAGAAGACATAATAGGAATATACTATTTCAACTCCGTTCTAATAGACATACGGTAGATACAGACATCATGTAGACATCACAGATGCATTCAGATGTAATGGAAATACAATGCATGCATAACACAGACATACTATATAAGCACAGGTATAATGCATTGTATTTCCATGCATAATACAAACATAGAAGCACACACAAGATTTTAGGCACCGTTAACATCAAGTGATGTATGCGGATAAGGTTATCAACTGGAGGAATACAATGGGAACAGGCTGAGGGATGGAATCACTCACTTAGAACAGACAGCATCAGCACAGCTGCGACCCAAGATAAAGGCATCCTTGGGTCTTCCTGGAATGTGGGACCGAGAGAGACAGAGAGGGAGAGAGAGGGAGGGAAGGAGGGAGGGAGGGAGAGCTGGTGCCACCAGCCGCAAGAACTGCTTTCTCTTTGATCGTGGTTTCTGCAGAGGAGCGAAGGGAAGAATTTCCCCCCTCAGATGATGGTTTAGAAGAGCCGATTGTGTCTCTTCGGTGGAGCGCCTCCCATTTGAATAGCCGCACAGGAGCGGCGGTCTCCACTCTCTAAAGTGCCTCAGAACCGGTGCTGCCAGAGATGGAAGCTGTCTGAAGGGGTACGGGGGGCGGTGGTGGGAGGGACCGTGGTAAGAGAGAAGAGAACTCCCCGGCGAGGAAAATACGGTTTGGTTTGGTTTATTGTCCGGGGCAACATCGCCCCCACGTGGCAAATATAATTTCACTGTTGGGAAATTTTAGTAGCAGAAGCGAAGTTTCTCATAGCTCTGCAGCCAGGGAAGCAGCCCTTTCTAGGGTGTCGCTGGGTATTTCCTCCTGCATGGTAAGGGTGGGTTTATGTAAAATCTATCTAATTACGATATTACTCTGTGAGTGTGTGTATACACACTGTATAAACTAAAAAGCCCATAAATGTATAATGTGTGGCTGTGTTTGTGTACCTATTATACATACCACAGGGGGACCTTCTGTTTAGATATGTTCCTGCTTTTAAGTTAAATTGTGTTGTGTCTTATTCCCCATAATTCCAGAAACCGTACACCCACTTTAAGGGAAATCACAGGGTTGACTATGAGCAGAAACGGAGAGAAATGTTATTCTATATTCTTTATATGGAAAATACCCCCAATCCCAATGACTTCACAATCGCTCTCAGCTCCCAGCCCGCAGGTTCCTGTGCGCGGTTTTTGCTCCGTTGCTGCCCTGATCTGTTTCCCTGTATCTCCCATGGCGCAGGAATAGGTAGCGGGTCGCTGGCTTTACTGGAGGGTTTCCCGAAAGGGAAGGATTTTTGCTTCTCATCCTGTGTAGCGCTGAACCCTCTCCTGATCCCTTCATCCGGGTCCTCCCTTGCAATGTACCTCGGGAGCGGCCCGGAGGACTGGCTGGGATACTGCGCCTACCAGAAGGGATAGGAAGAAACAGACTTGTAGGTGCGTCTGAGAAACATACTGTCTTCTTATGAGATTATAGCGCTGCCTTGTTTGAGTCACTGGGTCTTCACAGGTCCCTTCTGTGCGGGGAACGAAGCAATACAGACTGAGCATCGTGACAATGGAAGCAAAATAGACACTCGGAGATAACAAAATAGATGCACACAGAGCAAATGGAATCTAATAGGTAGACAAAGATATAATAGAAACATAATAGATATACTTAGACATAATATACAGATAATAGATACATAACACCTTCACTCAGATATAATAGAAACATAATAGATACTTTCATATATGAGATACATAATATTTGCATTCCAATATACTATAAACTTGATATTCATATAACAGATATATAGTATTCAGAGTAACAGCCGTGTTAGTCTGTATTCACAAAAAGAAAAGGAGTACTTGTGGCACCTTAGAGACTAAGACATTTATTTGAGCATAAGCTTTCGTGAGCTACAGCTCACTTCATCGGAGGCATAGAATGGAACATATAGTAAGAAGATATATATATATACATACATATATATACACATACAGGGAAGGTGGAAGTAGAGACACAGCGACTAGAAACATAATCAATACATACATAGGTAATGGAAACAAGAAATAGATAAAGATATAATAGAAACATAGCAGTTATACTCACATAATAAACACATAATAGATATATTCAGGTGTAACACACATATAGTAGATACAAATATATTAGATAATAATAGAATAGGAGTACTTGTGGCACCTTAGAGACTAACAAATTTATTTGAGCATAAGCTTTTGTGGGCTACAGCTCACTTCATCGGAGGCATAAAATGGAACGTTTAGTAAGAAGATATATATATATATACATACAGGGAAGGTGGAAGTAGCCATATAAATTGTAAGAGACTAATTACAGTTTGTATGGCTACTTCCACCTTCTCTGTATGTATATAAGATATATATATCTTCTTACTATATGTTCCATTCTTTGCATCCGATGAAGTGGGCTGTAGCCCACGAAAGCTTATGCACTAATAAATGTGTTAGTCTCTAAGGTGCCACAAGTACTCCTGTTCTTTTTGCAGATACAGACTAATATGGCGGCTACTCTGTAACCATACATATTAGAGACACTCAGATTTCACAGAAACTTAATAAATACACTCAGGTGCAACGTACATATAATCGATACATATATATATATATATATATTAGAAACATAATAGAGTCACTAATATCATTGAAATATAATAGATACAGACTTAAATATTGGAAACATTCTAGACAGACACAAATAAATAAAAACACAATAGATATACTCAGAGACAATATAAACATAACAGATATACGCAGATATAATACATACATCTTGGATGCACACAGTAATATTGGAAACAGGATAGACAAACTCAGAGATAATGACCACAGACCAGAATTTAGCCTTTGAGACAAATGCAGTGATAGAGACAGGGTTATCGCCTTCAAGAAAAGACTTTTCTCAGGTTGTCTAATGGAATCTTACTCTGCACAAACAGATTCAGAACAGCCAAGACCAAAACCACTGTGCTAAGTCCTCACACCAAAAAAGAATTGATTTGCCTCTGTATCCAGCAGTTGCTGTGCAGGGAAGAGAATGGTTTCAAACCACAGAAAAAGCCTCACAAAGGTTTATGCAGTCTCTGAGCTAAGGACCCCACTTCCACGAATCCCATACAGCTGACTACATAGAAGTGACTGTCTCTGCTCTGTAAATACTTCTGGTTGGTGCTGCCAGAGATGCTCGCACTTGAGGGCTTAGGGGAAGGTAGATTGGTGGCAGAAGGGAACAGAACCCGTGGGGTGGGAAAATATTGTCATTTGTATTATTTCTTAGACTCTGCTTTGCCCCCTAGGAACAAAGCGTCTGCAGGGGAGGAAAATCATGGTATCAAATGGGGAGTTCTGATAACTTTGCGGGTCAGGCAGCTTTCTGTACACACATCTATCCCAACACACAGAGGACTTTCCCTCTCATCTATCTATCCCTTGGGAGGCAGTGCGGAATTGTTTTGCTACAGTAACACAGTGATTGTCTTATAAATAATCTGGTTGTATTCTTTCTTTCTTTCTTTCTTTCTTTCTTTCTTTTCACATGCCAATAATAGTCACATTGAAATAATACAACAGAGGTGCTGATGTCACGGGAAAAGCTGGTTTATATTCATGGATATTTTTAACCTCTTATTGTGCTTCATGGTTCTCTCTGAAGGGTATTTTCCTAGAACTTTTTCTGAAGGATCAAATCTCACTTGTCACCTAGGTAAACAATTAGTCACACAGAGACCTTTGTAAATTTGGCCCCAAATGTTTTAGTCATCTCTTATTTTCCCTGATCGCCCCTCTCCTCTCCACAACATGGAAGCACACCCCCATATCCCCCTGCCCCATCGCCTACACACACAGCCTGGAGTGTAGTATTTATTGTATGAGGGTAGTCTTTAAGGTGCCACAAGGACTCCTCATTGTTTTTGCTGATACAGACTAACATGGCTACCACTCTGAAACCTGAAACCATGCAAGGCACTGAATTTAGCCATATGAAGTGAAAATCCATCAACTTCATGAAAAAAATTGTGCAGATACAGACAGACATCATCTTCTTTTCCAAATGCAAACAGATAGATATAATACCAAGAGGACTGAAGGTAAAAAATCCATTACAATCAACATACCACACAGATTATGGTGAGAGATTGTGCCACACACTCTCAAAGAAACTGCAGAACCACCTGATCAACATCCTATACAACAAACAGGAGAAGATCAAGAATGAGGTCTCAAAACTGGAGACTCTCATAAAAAAAACCTCCAACCTTACACACAAACTTCCTCATGGCTGGACTTTACAAAAACTAAAACAAGCCATTTATAACACATACTTTACTTTTCTACAGAGGAAAAAGGACACTAAACTATCTAAACTCCTACATGCCACAAGGGGCCACAACAGTGGTACCCTTAACTCACCCAGCAATATTGTTAATCTATCCAGCTAACTCTTAGCTCATCAGAAGAGTCTGTCCTATCTCTGGGCCTCTCCTTCTGCCCCACCAGACCCATGAACATCATACAGTTTTTCAGTGACCTGGAATTCACCACTTCTGACTCAAGGAATATTTCCACCACACCACGGAACAGCACAGTAACCCACAGAAACCTTCCTACCAACTCTACAAGAAGAAGGATTCTTCATGGACTCCTTCTGAAGGTCAAAACAACAGATTAGACTTCTACATAAAGTGCTTCTGCCAACATCCACAGGCTGCAATTGTGGAAAAGCAGCATCACTTGCCCCATAACCTCAGCTGTGCAGAACACAATGCCATCCACAGCTTCAGGAAGAACTCTGATAGTATAATCAAAAAGGCTGACAAAAGAGGTGCTGTCATCATCATGAATAGGTCAGAGTATGAACGAGAGGCTGCTAGGCAGCTCTCTGACACCACATTCTGCAGGCCATTACCCTCTGATCCCACTGAGGGTTACCAAAAGAAACTGCACCACCTGCTCAGGAAGCAGAGGAACAAATCCACACAGACCACACCCCTACAGCCCCATCATCTCAGGCATTGGCACTCTTACAGCAGGATTGTCTGGCTATGTGGACTCTCTCCTCAGACCCTACACTACCAGCACTCCCAGCTATCTTCGAGACACCACTGACTTCTTGAGGAAACTACAATGCATTGGTGATCTTCCTGAAAACACCATCCTGGCCACCACGGATGTAGAAGCTTTTTACACCAATATTCCACATGACAATGGACTACAAACTGTTAAGAACAGCATCCCTGATGAGGCCACGGGACACCTGGTGGCTGAGCTTTGTGACTTTGTCCTCACCCACAACCATTTCAGATTTGGGGACAACATATACCTTCAAATCAGTGGCACTGCTATGGGTAGTCGCATGGCCCCACAGGATGCCAACATTTTTATGGCTGACTTAGAACAACGCTTCCTCAGCTCTCGTCCCCTAGTGTCCCTCCTCTTCTTATGCTACATTGGTGACATCTTCATCATATGGACCTATGGAAAAGAAACCATTGAAGAATTCCACCTGGATTTCAACAATTTCCACCCCACCATCAACCTCAGCCTGACCAGTCCACACAAGAGATCCACTTTCTGGACACTACAGTGGAAACAAGTGATGGTCACATAAATACCACCCTATACAGGAAACCTACTGACCACTGTACTTACCTATATGCCTCCAGCTTTCATCCAGACCACATCACATGAGCCATTGTCTACAGCCAAGCCCTAAGATACAACCATATGTACTCCAATGCCTCAGACAGAGACAAAAACCTACAGGTTCTCTATCGAGTGTTCTTAAAACTACAATATCCACCTAGGGAAGTGAAGAAACAGATTGACAGAGCCAGAAGGGTACCCAGAAGTCATCCAATAACAGGACAGACCCAACAAGAGAAATAACAGAACACCACTGGCCATCACATACAATCCCCAGCTAAAACCTCTCCAGCGCATCATCAGTGATCTACAACCTATCCTGGAAAATGATCCCTCACTCTTCCAGATCTTGGGGGGCAGGCCAGTCCTCACTTAGAGACAGCCCCCCAACCTGAAGCAAATACTCACCAGCAACTACACACCACACCACAGAAACACTAACCCAGGAACCTATCCTTGCAACAAAGCCCATTGCCAAATCTGTCCACATACCATCATAGGACCTAACCAGATCAGCCACACCTTCAGGGGCTCATTCACCTGCACATCTACCAATGTGATATATGCCATCATGTGCCAGCAATGTCCCTCTGCCATGTACATTGGCCAAACCAGACAGTCTCTATGCAAAATGTCCACAAATCAGACATCAAGAATTGTAACATTCAAAAACCAGTAGGAAAACACTTCAATCTCCCTGGACACTAAATAACAGACTTAAAAGTCACCATTCTTCAACAACAAAAATTTCAGAAAAAGACTTCAAGGAGAAATTGCAGAACTGGAATTAATTTGCAAACTTGACACCATCAAATTAGGCCTGACTAAAGACTGGGAGTGGATGGTTCATTACAAAAAGTAATTTTCCCTCTGTTGATACTCACACCTTCTTATCAACTGTTGGGAATGGGCAATATCCACCCTGAAATGAATTGGCCTCATTAGCGCTGACCCCCCACTTGGTCAGGCAACTCCCATCTTTTCATGTGCTCTATATTTATACCTGCCTACTGTATTTTTCACTTCATGCATCTAATGAAGTGGGTTTTAGGCCATGAAAGCTTTTGCCCAAATAAATTTGTTAGTCTCTAAGGTGCAACAGGACTCCTCATTGTTTTTGCTGATACAGACTAACATGACTACTCCTCTGAAACCTTTCCCAAAAGAGTTAATCCCTACTGCACAATTAATTATCAATTGCAAAAGACTGGTGTTACCAGGCGGTGAAGTGAAATCTTATTAATTTAGACTCAATACTCGCTAAATGGGGGGAGTTTCATTTTGCAGAATGTGATATGCTACATTTGTGAATCACTTTTTTTCTAGCACTATCTGTGGTCACTTCACAATTTTATCTGTCTGACCATCTATTGATCCCTCATCACACAAACATCAAAGTATCTGGGAATATTGGAGTTTTTGGTAGAATCATAGAAGTGGAAGGGACCTCAAGAGGCCATCAAGTCCAGTCCGCTGCACTGATGGCAGGACAAGCACCATCTAGAACATCCTAACAGGTGTTTGTCTAACCTGATCTTAAAAATCTCCAATGATGGAAATTCCACAACCTCCCTAGGCAATGTATTCCAGTGCCTAACAACCATGAAAGTTAGAAAATTTTTCCTAATGTCCAACCTAAACCTCCCTTGCTGCAATTTAAGCCCCTTGCTTCTTGTTCTATCCTCAGAGGTTAAGGAGAAAAAATTTTCTCCCTCCTCCTTGTAACAAACTTTTAGATATTTGAAATCTGTTATCATGTCCCCTCTTAGTCTTCTCTTTTTCAGACTAAACAAACCCAGTTTTTTCAATCTTCCCTCATAGGTCATGTTTTCCAGACCCCTAATCATCGTTGTTGCTCTTCTCTGGACTTCTCCAATTTGTCCACATCTTTCCTGAAATGTGGTGGCCAGAACTGGATACAATACTTCAGTTGAGGCCTAATCAGTGCAGAGTAGAGTGGAAGAATTACTTCTCGTGTCTTGCTTACAACACTCCTCCTAATACATCCCAGAATGATGTTTTCTTTTTTGCAACAGTGTTGCACTGTGGACTCATATTTAGCTTGTGATCCACTATGACCCCTAGATCACTTTCTGTAGTACTCCTTCTTAGGCAGTCATTTCCCATCCTGCATTTGTCCTTATTCAATTTCATCCTATTTACAGCCCACTTCTCCAATTTTTCCAGATCATTTTGAATTTTCATCCTATCCTTCATAGTACTCCCTCCCAGCTTGGTATCATCTGTAAACTTAATAAGTGTACTCTCAATGCCACTATATAAATCATTGATGAAGACATTGAAAAGAACCGGACCCAGAACTGATCCCTGCAGAACCCCACTCATTAGGCCCTTCCAGTGGAACTGTGAACCATTCATAACTACTCTCTGGGAGCTGTTTTCCAACCAGTTATGCACCCGCCTTATAGTAGCTCCATCCAGGTTGTATTTCCTTATTTTCTTAATGAGAAGGTCGTGCGAGACTGTATCAAAAGCCATTCTAAAGTCTAGCTATATCACATCTGCTGCATCCCCCCATCCACAAGGCTTGTTATATCTGTGGTCACTTCACAAATGCAATTAGAGGCTGGTGCTATAAGGTTAGTTGTCTGTCTGTTTGTCCGTCTGTCCATCTGTTGACCCCTAATCACACAAACATCGAAGCATCTGGGAATATTGTGGTTACTTTCCTAGTTTCACCTTTAAACCTGCTTCATCTTTTTTCTTTTCTGAATTTAGTTGCCTTATAATACTGCCAAAGAGTCCAACGCTCTCACGTTTAAGGAACAGCCAATCCCTGTATGGTGCGGCAAGGAAGGAGAAATTAGTAGTTTCTTTTAAAAGACGAGGCTATTTTACATGGTTTGCCTACAGGACATAGCTTCTAAAACATTAAAGTGATGGGGAACATTATAAAAATGATGATAGATGGGTGGATGGATGGATAAATAACGGGCCGGGTAGGATAAACCAGTGGAGGTTCCACTTGAGAGGGAAACTCACAGCGTGACCCAAAATACATTGACCTCAACATGAGTCTGTCCTCAGGCCCTAAATTCGGATTTTCCAAGGAGCTTGGGGGGTTAGGCGCATTGGCGCCGATTCTGTGGTTGCTCCGGGTCTGGAGCACCCATGGAGAAAAATTAGCGGGTGCTCTGCACCCACCAGGAAGATCAGGTGTTGGCAACTGCCAATCAGCTATTGAGCATGCGCAGCAGCCCTCATCAGCTCTTTGGCTGGCTGCGGCCAATCTGCTGTTTGGCTCTAAGTCCCCGCCTGTCAGCTGTTTCCCCTGCAGCTGCTGAAGCTCCCAGCGGGCTCCTACCGCAGGCAGGTGTGAGGCCTTTTAATTTCCAGGGCAGAGGGAGCTGGGCTGGGGGGAGATGCAGCCAGGGCACGGCAGCTTCTGTGCTAACTGCGGAGGGGTGGGGGTGATGGGGGCAGCCCCTCGGCAGGGGGGAGATGGGCGGGATGCTTCTCGGCTGGTACCAAGAGGCTGATGGGGAGAGTACGGGCCGGGGGGTTTCTCAAGGACCGAGCCAGCCATTCTCAGCGCACCCTGGTGTCTCCCCCAGGACCTGTGCCCCCCTCCAGCCAGGAGAAACCAGCTGTGGACCCCCGTAGTGCTGGGCAGTGGGACAAACCAAAAGACATGGCTCCTTTCAGAAAAGTTTGCCCTTGTGTCTGATGAGTGAGCTTGGGCTGGGGCCGGAAGCTCACCCCCTCCCCGTGCTCCATCCAGCCAGTCGGGTGCGCCTAGCCATGGCCAAAGGAGAGATGGGCTTCACTGCAGCCCCAGGTGCAAATGAGCAGCCTTCCCCAGCCCGAACCCTGCCTGTGCCCGGCTCTGTGGGCTCCCAACCCCTATGGTTCTGACCCAGGTCCCGGGGCTCTGCATCCCTTCTCCCGTGCGTGGGGGGACAGGAGGGGGCAACACACCACCAGTACTTCTAGCCGCATCCTCTCCGCGGGCTCTTCTCCATGGCCGGCTCTCACGCCTGGCAAAGTAACGCTTGCCCGGCCCAAAGCTGTCTCCAAACCCCAAACCCCGATCAAGCCTGCCTGAGGGGGTTTTCCTCCCAGAGAGGAAGTTTATCCCCTCCCCCGCCAATCAGCACCCCCTCCTCCCCGCGTCTGGAAGGATTGATTCCCTTCCCCTGAATCCATTCCCGCCCTCGCCCCCCGCAGCTCCCGGGGATTCCTTCCCTTGCATCCACACCCCTGTACCAGCTACATGTCAGGAGCTGCTGCCTCCTTTCACCTTGGGACACCTGAGCTGTAGCCGCTGGAGGAAGCAACCATCCCCCCCCCGCCCATATTCCCCCGCCTTTGGCCATGGTCCCACCAGGGGCTCCCCTCCCACAAAGGTTGCAGAGTGTGTGAGGGAGTCGGGGATGGGCTGCAGCCCTGGGGACTGGGAAGATCTGGAGCAACACAACCTCGCCACACAGCAGGATGAAGGAACGGGCCATTTCTATACTGGGTTGTTGAATTAAATGTCTCTCTCTGGCTCGGGGTGGGCACTTTCTGGGCTTTGCGCAGCGGGTGGGGCTGACTGGGGGGAGACGGAGCTGCTTTGAGTGCGTGGGTGGGAGCGGGTGCTAAACAGAGCCACCAGGAGGTGGGCAGCATAGAGAGAGAGAGATGGGAAAAGGGACACCGGTGGAGAGCAAGAATTGGGAAAAATCAGAAAGGGGAGATACCAATGATAGACACACTTTCAATAACTAGAATGAAAGTGTATAAATATGTTGAAAATAGCTTCCCCTCAAAACTGGCAGAACACCCCTCTAGCACACGCACCTCGCCCTTAAGGCAGGAGGGGGCAGAAAGGAGTGAGCGGCAGATGGGAGGCATTTAGGGGAGGGGGTTCGGCAAGAAGGAGGAATGCAGTGGGATGGGGAGGAAGACGTGAAGTGGGGGCGGTGCCTTGGAGAAGGGGGCGGGGCCAGGATGCGGCACCCCCTGGCAACACCAAATATCAGCACCTATGATTACAGAGTAGCAGCCGTGTTAGTCTGTATTCGCAAAAAGAAAAGGAGGACTTGTGGCACCTTAGAGACTAACAAATTTATATGAGCATAAGCTTTCGTGAGCTACAGCTCACTTCATCGGATGCATTCAAGAAAGCTTATGCTCAAATAAATTTGTTAGTCTCTTAAGGTGCCACAAGTACTCCTTCTCTTTTCACCTATGGTTAGGCGCCCTAATGCCGCTGAACTACGTCTTTTTCTAGACTTCTTTAGAACCCCCTCTAAAATGTTCAATTCCTCCTTTCTGGCTTCTTACTTTCTCCTCTCCCCACCCCGCTTGTCTCCCTCCCCACGTACACATACAAATACCCAGTAGGGGATTTATTGTACGGGGGCCGCCCCTGGCTGTCACGCTGTGTCTTTCCGAGCACAGTAATACACCGCTGCGTCTGTCAGCCGCACCCTGCGCAGGGCGAAGGTGCTGTTTTCTTTATCTTTGGAGATGTGCAAGGTTCCCTCTGGGTCGGGGCTGTGAGCGGTTCCACTGAATCCAGTCACTATAAATTCGGGTCCTCGGTTCGGAAACTGCCGGTACCAGAACATATTATCACCGCTGGCTGAGGGGTGAGAGCAGGTGAGGTTCAGTTCAGCTCCCTCCAAAGCTTCCGCTGAGACCGGCTGCTGGATTTCGGTCCTGCCCGTGGCGCCTCGCCAAGAAAACCAGAGAATTAAGTTAGTGAAAATTAAATTTCTAAGGAACTTTAGGGTAAATTTCCCCTCCCCAAACCCCATCCTTCCTGGGACAGCCATGCCTGCTTAAACATCTAGGAAGAGAGAATGAAGGGGGAAGATATAGGGGGTGTATTGGGTTAGATGGATGGATGGATGGATGGATATCGGAAACACGAAATCTTACTCAAAACAAGAACCAGCACAACCGCTGAGCCCCTGATAGTTCCCATCATCAGAAAACAATCTGGGTGTCTCTGCTCTTCTGCAGGGGTCAGCCCCTTGTCTCTCTCTTCAGCCCCGAGGACAGGCACTGTAGGGGATACAGTTGCACACCCAAGGGATAGAGACGCATGCAATGATGCTGCTGCTTTATTTTGGATGTGTCACTGCTGGTGCCAATCACCCAAAGCCCTCTCTCTGTGTCTCCGCTTGGTAAGTGCCCTGTGTCTGCCACGAGGCGGGCTCAGAGGGATGACATGGGAGCTAGACGGCACGAAAAAGCCAAACGGGTGCAATAGACCCATGGGTCATCGCGTCTACACGGAGCGCTTCTGCTTGGTCTGCGCCGCCCTCTGCCGGACAACTGTAGAAGTGTTCAACAGAACCCTCCCCACACACCCCATAACTTTCCCAAGGGAGTACGTCTCTGCAGCACACACGGATGGTTTGCAAACAGCGGGTGTTGTCAGGCAGTCCCAGTGCAGTACTAATTTACCCTGAATTCCGACTAAATCATGAGAGATTATTAAAGCAGAATGGGATTGACTAATTAATTACGCAATAATTGGGGTTTTCCCCCCATAATATTTTTGGCCCGGTGGAAGAAAAAGAGGATGTTGTAAGGTGTTGCTATATAAGATATTGTCCTTGCAGTTGGAATGAGACGGGTTTTTGGTTTGTTTGTGCCATGGTTTTACCTTTTACTGGGCTTCCGATTTCTCTCCGAAGAGGATTTTCTTAGACCTTTTCCAAAGTATCAGATCTCACCAGTTGCCTAGGTTCTTAATTAGGCGCACAGAGACCTTTGTAGATTTGGCCCTAATTGTTTTATTAATTTATTTTTTTCTTCTCTGATCACCCTTGCTTCCCACCCTCTTCCCCCCACCCCCATCCCGGAGTGAGATACTTATTGTACGGGGCAGCCCCTGGCTCTCACACTGTGTCTCTCAGAGCGCAGTAATACACCGCTGCGTCTGCCAGCCGCACTCTACGGAGGGCCAATGTGCTGGATTTTCTGTCTTCATGGATGTATAAAGCTCCCTCTGGGTCCATGGTATTAACGATTTCCTGGTATCCAGAGACTATAAACTGGGGTCCTCGATTCGGGAGCTGCCGGTACCAAACTATAGTTTCAGTGGTGATGGAACCGTGAGAGCAGGTGAGGTTCAGTTCCGCTCCCTCCAAGGCTTCCGCGGAGCCCGGCTGCCGGATCTCGGCTCTGCCCGGGGCGCCTAGGGGAGAGAACGCAGCAGAGAATTAATCTAGTGGGCATGAAACTTCTAGAGGTTTTTATGTCGTCAAACCCCATCCTTTCCCTGTGACTGCCCGGTGTGGTTAGAAGAGCTCAGAAGGGAGAACGCGCAAGGGGAGAGAGAGTGGAAAATTTGTAATCTTACTCACTTGAAACAAAAATCAGCACAAACGCTGAGCCCAGCATTGGTACCATGGTCACAGGGGAATCTCGGTGCCTCTGCTCTTCCCTAGGGATCAGCCCCTGGTCTCGCTGCCTTGCCCCTGTGGCAATGGGCGAGAGGGAAGAGTTGCCCGTTTTCTATAGCGGTGAGAACTAAATAACAGGCAAAGATGCTCCTGCCGGAGCTGGAGTTGCGAGTGTCGGGGAGGGCATAAGCACGTTTCTCTCTCTCTCTCTCTCTCTTTGAGCTGCCTTTCATCTGAGCCTCCAAAACTGCGTCTGCCAGGAGGCGGGCGCGGGCTTGGGATGGGGGCAGGGGAACTCGGTCGACTTCATGAAAAGCCAGGCGAAGTAGTAGACCCAGGTGTCATGTCTATATAGGGACCATCTTTTGCTTGTACTGCAGGGACGCCTGGCGGTGATAGAAGGGTGGAGAGATAGATCTGGGGATGGATAGATAAGAATGGCCCTACTGGGGTAGACCGAAGGTCCATTTAGCCCAGTGTCCTGTCTCCCGGCAGTGGCCAATGCCAGGTGCCCCAGAGGGAATGAACAGAACAGATAATCATCAAGTGATCCATCCCCTGTTACCCATTCCCATCTTCTGGCAAAGAGAGGCTAGGGACACCATCCAGGCTAATAGTCATTGATGGACCTATCCTCCATCCTGTCATGGTCTTGGCCATCACAACATCCTGTGGAAAAGACTGATGGATGCGCTGAGTGAAGTGCTTGCGGATGTCTTGGAAGGGTTTATTTACTTCCATGGTTTTACCCTTTCCTCTACTGTTCTTCTTAATTCCCTCTGAAAGAGACTTTCTTAGAAGTTTTCCAAAGTACCACCTCTCATCAGTCGCACGTGTAAATAATTAGGTGCACAGAGATGGTTTTGTAAATTTGGCCCTACATGTTTTATTCCTCTCTTTTCGTTCTCCCTGGTCGCCCCTCTCCCAGGCACCCCTGAAGCGTTCTCCACCTTCTGCTCACACCAGAAGGTTTATTAAAGGGGGGCAGCCCCTGGCTGTCCCACTGTGTCCCTTCGAGCACAGAAATACACCGCAGCTTCTCCCAGCCTCACACGGTGCAGGGCCAGGGTGCTGGACACTCTCTGTCGGCGGAGATGTGCAGGGCTCCCGCCGGCTCGGGGGTCTTAGTGGTTGCCTTGTACCCGCTAACTACAAACTGGGGTCCCGAGTTCGGGAGCTGCCGGTACCAGACTGTGCTGTCACTCGCCTTGGTGGCGGGGTGGGAGCCGGTGAGATTCAGCTCGGCTCCCTCGAAAGCTTCTGCGGAGCCCGGCTGCTAGATCTCGGCCACTAGGAGCGAAAACCACCAAGAGAATTGATTCAGTGGGTGTGAAACTTCCAAGGGACCCTAGGAGTAAATCGCCTTTCGCCAGCCCCCATCCAATGACTGCCCCGGGAGTTTCGAAGTGCCAGGGAGGGGGAGGGAGAGTGCAGGGGGAAGGAGAGAGAGGTGTGGCTGGATTGAGAGAAAGAAGAAGAAAAGTGTGTATGAGGAGAGATGGGGGGTGCATTTGGTGAGGTGGGGGGATGTAGGGTGGAGGAGGGAGGCGGGTTGGGGAACACAGAGATTGGGGAAAACTGTTATTTTACTCACTGATAACAATCAGCACAGTCGCTAACAGGGGGGCTGTTGCAGCCCCCCTGTGTCCGCTTTGTGTCTGTGTCGAAATGTAGAAGCCACACTCCACTGCGAAACATTAACAACGGTGCCTGCAGGGAGGGAGTTGCCCTTTTTCTCTCTCGCCAGCCCCCGAGACAGTCAGAGAGACGGGAGCTCTGACCTTTTCCTTTCAGCTACAGCCCCAAGAGACTTTGGCAGGGCGGCAGAGACCAAAGACATGCAATGATGCCTTGCCTGTGACTGCTGGCTCCTCCCTCTGTGCTTGGTAACCCGCCAGCTGTGACACAGGTTAACTCCCGCCTCCACGGTGCAAATCACCGATTTTTATCAGGCGTTCAGGCCGCTGCAGCGAAATGTCACTAATTTACTTTCAACTCCCGCCAAACAGTGGGGAGTTATTCAAACGGAATGAGATTGGGGTACTCGGCCAATAAACCAGCTCCCCCCGCAGCATAAGTGCCAAAGAAGGATGTTGCTGTCTGTCTGTCTATCTGTCTGTCTATGGGTCGATTTTTCTCTGTTCGGCACTTATATATTCCTCCACCCCAAAGTGCTAGTTTCCCTGTAGACTATGAACTTTCCCCTCATGATCTCGGTAGAGTTTGTACGTGTGTTTGTTTGACTTTATTGGTGTTACGCTAATTTTGTTTCATGCTATTCCGTATAATGTCTAAAAAAGGTGAAGCCCTGGATTGGATCAAGCCGCTGAAGCCCAGAGCTAGCTGGTGACCAGAGAGACCTGATCCAAGTTCTGTGATTGCGCCGCTTCTCCCTTCCCCTCCCAGACCCCGGTGCCCGCCTTCCCGATGCTCCGCACAGACCCTGTACCGTTTTTTCCCAGTACCCTGCTGGTCCGTGTCACTGTGCCACTTGCGGAGTCGCTCTGCTCGCTGGATGGCTTCCAGAGGTAGAAAGATTTGTCCTTTTTATCATGGATGGCATCGAACCCTTTTCTGATCCCTTCATCCGAGTCCTCCCGTCCAACATCCCTCAGGAATAGTGTGAGGGCCTGGCTGAGGAACTGCACATACCAGAGGGGATAAGGAGTGACAGAAAATTGATAGGTACAATTCAGACGCACCGGGTCCCTTTGGGAGATGGTAACGCTGCCTTCGGTTTGAGTCACTGAGTCTGCTCCATAGGTGCCTTCTGTGGGAAGAACAAAGCAGAACAGACTCACTCCGAAATGATAGAATCGGGGGTGAGACACACGTAGACAACATGCATGTAACAGACACAAACAACTTAGCAAAACACAGATTCAATAGAAACGCAGTAGATTCACTAAACAGAATACAGAGGGGTAGCCGTGTTAGTCTGTATCAGCAAAAAGAACGAGGAGTACTTGTGGCACCTTAGAGACTAATTTGTTAGTAACTCCTCATTCTTTTTGCTAAAACAGAATAGAAACCCCAAGTCTGCATTGAGAGACCTGCAAATGGAAAAGGATGCAATCAGATACAAACACAACACATACAATCAGATATAACAGAAATATAATATGTATGCTGACATATAATGGAGAGCATTGACCTGTGGAAACAGGAAAGAAAGAGAGGGTTTAAGTGCAGCCATTTTAATTTGTTAGAAATAGAGCAACTGTTATGCTAAGTCTTAGCCTAATATCACGGGACCTGTAGAAGCAGGGCTCACATCAAGCGGGTGGGAAAACAGCGGCGCAGAGTCAATGTGACCTAGCCTTGAGATAATGATGTTTTGAGAAGTGAAAGTGAGAAAATGCTGGATTAGACAGGATATAATATAAACAAAATGTAGATGTTTTCAATTAATGCATGCCACAAAAGAGTATAAATGCTTGTGTGATATTGCTTGTATTTCGAAGAAACTAAGGCAGAGATGCTCTCTGTCAGCTGTATTCTTCCCTTGCAATTGCTCGAATAAAGCTGTTTCTGATTTTGTTGCTTCCAACCTGAGAGTGAAGGCTCTTTCTTCCACAGACCCTATGGACAATACAAATATAATAGATACAATCGCATATAATATAAGCACATTAGTGATTTTTGGCATTGAAACAAATAAAATTATGAAGACAGGATAAAGATATGGTGCGATAGAATATAACAAAGCTGAAAAATGGAAAGTTACTGCCTTAGAATACACGATTATAACAGCTGAGAGGCAAGTTGGAAACATCCTTCCTTTGAATGATTCTTTGACTAAACAGAGTTAATTGCCTTATCGCACAAGATCTGATCTCTCTTCGTGCCTGGTAGCTCCAATTTGGGTAAGGAAACAATTGTGTCCCACAAAAGGTGCCTTAAAATATATGTTGTATCTCTGAGCACAAGCTGCCACGTCTCAGAACAGCATGAAACGAACTTCACAAGAATAATTCTCTCTGCTCTGTAAATCCTTCTTAATGGTACTGGCAGTCGGAAATGGAAGAGTATGAAGGGCAAATGAGCTTAGCTTGGGGTCAGGGAAGCGCAGAGAGCCCGGAATAGAAGAACGGGCTGTTACTTTTATTATTATTCATCTGGCACCACACCGACCCACGTGGCAAAATGTGTTCACAGATGGGAAATATGTGCAGCAGATATTTTTACACGTTAGCCAGCAAATCAGCCTTTCTCATGGAGATAGTGAGTATTTTTCTGATGCAAGAGGTGTTCTAAACACTCACTGTTTGTATGTCTGCCTGTGTACACTAGTCAGGTGTAGATCCCTCCACTGAACAGTACCAGTTTTTCTATATAATATGCATCTCTCACCCGCGATCATGCTCGAGTTCATGTGTTTTAAGATTCAGTGACATTGAACTGTCTGGTTGCACTTTCCTTCGAGAACAGGGCTAGGAGCAGCTTTCACCGGAGTTGCTCATGAGAGGGTTGATGTGTTCTGTCTTTCCTGATTTTTACCTTACTTGATGATTCGTGACATTCACTATCGTTGCTGAAATGGTAATACTCCAGATTAGGGCACAGATGGAAAACACCGGGAGATAAAGTATCCGAGAGAGGAACAGAAAGAGAGATGTTTCTGTTCCAAATTTGCAGACTTCCACCCCCCTATTGCTCTGCAGAGATCCTGCAAGGTTTTTGCTCAGCTCCCCTGCTCCTCCGTGTCTCTCTGTTGCTCACGGCACAGTAACAGGTTGTGGAGTCACTCAATTCTCCACACTGTGTGCAGTTCTGGTCTCCCATGTTTAAAAAGGATGAATTCAAGCTGGAGCAGGTGCAGAGAAGGGCTACTAGGATGATCCGAGGAATGGAAAACTTGTCTTATGAAAGGAGACTTAAGGAGCTTGGCTTGTTTAGCCTAACTAAAAGAAGGTTGAGGGGAGATATGATTGCTCTCTATAAATATATCAGAGGGATAAATACAGGAGAGGGAGAGGAATTATTTCAGCTCAGCACCAATGTGGACACAAGAACAAATGGGTATAAACTGGCCACCAGGAAGTTTAGACTTGAAATCAGACGAAGGTTTTTAACCATCAGAGGAGTGAAGTTTTGGAATAGCCTTCCAAGGGAAGCAGTGGGGGCAAAAGATCTATCTGGTTTTAAGATTCTACTTGATAAGTTTATGGAGAGATGGTATGATGGGATAATGGGATTTTGGTAAGTAATTGATCTTTAAATATTCAGGCTAAATAGGTCAAATCCCCTGAGATGGGATATTAGATGGATGGGATCTGAGTTACCCAGGAAAGAATTTTCCGCAGTATGTGGCTGGTGAATCTTGCCCATATGCTCAGGGTTTAGCTGATCACCGTATTTGGGGTCGGGAAGGAATTTTCCTCCAGGGCAGATTGGAGAGGTCCTGGAGGTTTTTCGCCTTTCTCTGTAGCATGGGGCATGGTTGACTTGAGGGAGGCTTCTCTGCTCCTTGAAGTCTTTAAACCATGATTTAAGGACTTCAATAGCTCAGACATGGGTGAGGTTTTTCATAGGAGTGGGTGGGTGAGATTCTGTGGCCTGCGCTGTGCAGGAGGTCGGACTAGATGATCAGAATGGTCCCTTCTGACCTTAGTATCTATGAATCTATGAATTCGCTGGATGGTTTCCACAGGTGGAAGGATTTGTGCTTTTTATCATGCGTGGCATGGAACCCTTTTCTGATCCCTTCATTCGAGTCCTCCCTGTGACAGGTTGGGTCACAGAAACCCCCTTCAGACAGCCACCTGATGTTCTGGGACTACCTCTGAATCAATTTTCCCTGGCAGCTTGGGACTTCGGTACCTTGCCTGGTTGTGCCAGACATTCTAGTCTGCTACAAACACAGACCCAGGTCTGAACCACATCCCCCAAAAGCTGCAGACTTAGCTGAAAACAGCTTAAGAAGTGCTCCTGTCTCCAACACCCAGATATCCAGTTCCCAATGGGATCCAAACCCCAAATAAATCCATTTTACTCTGTATAAAGAGTATACAAGATAAACTCATAAATTGTTAGCCCTCTATAACACTGATAGAGAGATATGCACAGCTGTTTGCTCCCCCAGGTATTAATACTTGCTCTGGGTTAATTCTTAAGTAAAAAGTGATTTTATTAAATATAGAAAGTAGGATTTAAGTGGTTCCAAGTAATAACAGACAGAACAAAGTAAATTACCAAGCAAAATAAAACAAAAACATGCAAATCTAACCCTAATGCAGTAAGAAACTAAATTCAGGTAAATCTCACCCTCAGAGATGTTCCAATAAGCTTCTGTTACAGACTAAATTCCTTCCTAGTCTGAGTCCAATAATCACTCACACCCCTGTAGTTAGTGTCCTTTGTTCCAATTTCTTTCAGGCATCTCTTTGGGGGTGGACAGGGTATCTCTTGAGCCAGCTGCAGACAAAATGGAGGCTTTTCCAGGGACTTATATAATCTCTCTCTTGTGGGTGGAAACCTCTCTCTCCCCCTGTGTAGAATCACAGCTACAAGGTGGAGTTTTGGAGTCACACGGGCAAGTCACATGTCCATG
The DNA here is from genome assembly GCF_009764565.3 of Dermochelys coriacea. NCBI lineage: Eukaryota > Metazoa > Chordata > Testudines > Dermochelyidae > Dermochelys > Dermochelys coriacea. The sequence continues at coordinate 40,548,729 of NC_050080.1, forward strand.
CATGACTCAGTTCTCTACAGGCCAACTCCATTGCCCACATGTTAGTTTGAACATTCCCAGGAAAGCTCAGATGTGGATTGGCCCCTTACAATGCTCATTGTTAGCCAAGTACACCCAATTACTTGCATAACCCCTTCACACTACGTTGACCAAATCTGTTCTATGTGCTTCCTCCAGCAAACACTTTAAATACAAACATAGAGCCAACGCTCATAACTTGAGATATAAAAATGATACATGCATACAAATAGGATGAACACACTCAGTAGATCATAACCTTTGCAAAGATATGTTACATGACATATGTAGCTGTCAAGGTTCCTTCCCCACTCTGAACTCTAGGGTACAGATGTGTAGACCTGCATGAAAACCTTCTAAGCTTACTTTTACCAGCTTAGGTTAAAACTTCCCCAAGGTACAAACTATTTTACCTTTTGCCCTTGGACTTATCGCTGTCACCACCGAACGTCTAACAGGGATATAATTTAGTCCATTTGGAAATGTCTTTCCCCCCCAAAAAATCCTCCCAAACATTACACCCCCTTTCCTGGGGAAGGTTTGATAAAAATCCTCACCAATTTGCATAGGTGACCACAGACCCAAGCCCCTGGATCTTAAGAACAATGAAAAAGCATTCAGTTTCTTACAAGAAGAATTTTAAGTGAAGGAAAAGTAAAAAGAATCACCTCCGTAAAATCAGGATGGTAAATACCTTACAGGGTAATTAGATTCAAAACATAGAGAATCCTTCTAGGCAACACCTTAAGTTACAAAAAGATACAAAAACAGGAATATCCATTCCATTCAGCACAACTTATTTTTCTCAGCCATTTAAAGAAATCAGAATCTAACGCATATCTAGCTAGATACTTACTAAGTTCTAAGACTCCATTCCTGTTCTGTCCCCGGCAAAAGCATCACAAAGACAGAGAGAGAGAGAGGCTTTGTTTCTCCCTCCCCACAGCTTTTGAAAGTATCTTGTCTCCTCATTGGTCATTTTGGTCAGGTGCCAGCAAGGTTATCCTAGCTTCTTAACCTTTACAGGTGAAAGGGTTTTTCCTCTGGCCAGGAGGGATTTTAAAGGTGTTTACCCTTCCCTTTATATTTATGACATGCCCCCCAAATCACAGACAGGGTGAAACACTGGCTGGGATTTCTTCCTGGAGCTCTAGGAAAAAAACAGATTTAATAAGACACATGCATCTCTAAATATACTACCAAGTATATAAAGACTAACAATATTTTCCACATCTCAAGGAGGATTTTAACCACTTGATTCTGGGAAACTTTCACGGGAGAGTGCATCAGCCACTTTGTTAGAAGCTCCTGAGATGTGTTGGATGTTGAAATCAAAATCTTGGAGAGCTAAATTCCACCGAATAAGTTTTTTGTGATTTCCCATGGCGGTATGAAGCCACTGTAGCGCAGCATGGTCAGTTTGCAGGTGGAAACACTGTCCCCAAACATATGGGCGTAGCTTTTCCAGAGCATAGACAATGGCGTAACATTCTTTTTCACTGACTGGCCAGTTGCTTTCCCTCTCAGACAGCTTCTTTCTGAGAAACACTACAGGGTGCAATTCTTGATTCGGTCCTTCCTGCATTAAAACTGCTCCCACACCACGCTCGGATGCATCTGTGGTTACTAGGAACGGTTTGTCAAAGTCTGGGGCCCTTAGTACAGGGTCAGACATGAGTGTTGCTTTAAACTGGTTAAAGGCCTTCTGACACTCTTCGGTCCACTGAACAGCATTTGACCGTTTCTTTTTGGTTAGGTCTGTCATGGGGTGGCGATTTGGCTATATTGTGGTACAAATCACCTGTAATAACCGGCCAAGCCTAAGAAGGATTGAACCTGTTTCTCTGACTTTGGGACAGGCCAATTTTGGATAGCATCCACTTTGGCCTGTAGGGGGTTGATAGTTCCTTGACCCACCTGGTGTCCAAGGTAAGTCACTCTGTTTAGGCCTATTTGATACTTCTTAGCCTTAACAGTTAGTCCTGCCTCCCTTATGTGCTCAAAGACTTTTTGTAGATGTTCCAGGTGTTCTCCCCAGGAATCCGAAAATATGGCCACATCGTCAAGGTAGGCAACTGCATATTCTCCTAATCCCACTAGGAGACCATCTACAAGTCTTTGGAAGGTGGCGGGTGCATTCCGCAGCCCAAAAGGGAGCACATTAAATTCATACAGCCCGACATGTGTGGTGAAGGCTGACCTTTCCTTGGTGGATTCATCTAGCGGTACCTGTCAGTACCCCTTGGTTAAGTCCAAGGTAGAGATGAACTGTGCCCATCCCAGTTTCTCTAATAGTTCATCTGTGCATGGCATTGGATAGTTGTCGGGGCGAGTTAAAGCATTTAGTTTATGGTAGTCCACACAAATATGTATCTCCCCATTTGGTTTGGGAACTAGAACCACTGGAGATGCCCATGCACTGCCAGAGGGGCGGATTACACCCATCTGTAGCATATCCTGGATCTCCCATTTTATAGCAGTTTTAGCTGGAGGAGACCCCCGGTAAGGTTGGACTTTAATTGGGTGAGCATTACCTGTGTCAATGGAGTGGTATGCCCGTTCAGTCAGTCCTGGGGTGGCTGAGAACATCGGCACGTAGCTAGTGCACAGCTCCTGGATCTGCTGTCGCTGCATACGCTCAAGGGTCATGGAGAGGTTCACTCTTCCATGCCACCAGCACTTTTCCCTTCATAGTAGACCCCTTCAGGCCACTCAGCATCATCTCCTTTCTGGGCTGTAAACTGACAAACCTTTAATTCTCTGGCATAAAAGGAATTTAGAGAATTAATATGGTATACCTTAGGCTTTCGGTTGGAGGTGGGGAATGCTATGAGACAATTAACAGCTCCTAGGCGCTCCTGGACCGTGAATGGCCCTACCCACAACATTTCCATTTTATGGGCCTGGAGCACCTTTAAGACCATGACCTGGTCCCCTACTTTGAAGGAACGCTTTCTGGCATGTTTATCATACCAGGCTTTTTGCTCTTTTTGAGCATCCTGAAGGTTTTCTTTAGCAAGGAATAGAGAGGTTCGGAGGGTGTTTTTTAGGCTGGTTACAAAGTCCAGAATGTTAGTTCCTGGAGAAGGTGTAAATCCCTCCTATTGTTGCTTCACCAACTGTAATGGCTCCTTAACCTCACAGTCACATACAAGTTCAAATGGTGAAAACCCTAAACTAGGATGTGGTACAGCTCTGTAGGCAAAGAGCAACTGCTGCAACACTAGGTCCCAATCATTGGAGTGCTCATTTACGAATTTACGTATCATGGCCCCCAAAGTTCCATTAAACTTCTCCACCAGGCCATTTGTTTGATGCTGGTAAGGAGTGGCAACCAAGTGAGTTACCCCATGAGCTTCCCAAAGGCTTTCTGTAGTTCCTGCCAGGAAATTAGTTCCTGCATCTGTGAGGATGTCAGAGGGCCAACCTACCCTGGCAAAAATGTCTGCTAGTGCCTGGCACACACTTTTAGCCCTGGTGTTGCTTAGAACTACTGCTTGTGGCCATCGGGTGGCAAAATCCATGAAAGTCAGTATGTACTGCTTCCCTATGGGTGTCTTTTTAGGAAAAGGACCCAGAATATCCACAGCTACTCACTGAAATAGAACTTCAATGATGGGGAGTGGCTGGAGATGGGCTTTGACCTGGTCTTGGGGTTTTCCCACTTTTTAGCACACCTCACAAGACCGGACATAGGTAGAAACATCCTTGCCCATTCCATCCCCGTGGAATGACCTCCCCAAACGGTCTTTGGTCCTGTTCATGCCAGCATGGCTAGTAGGATGATCGTGGGCTAAGCTCAAGAGCTTGACCCAGTACTTAGCTGGAACTACCAACTGTCTCTGAGGATGCCAGTCTTCCTGATGTCCACCAGAAAGAGTTTCCTTGTATAAAAGTTCTCTTTCTACAACAAACCTGGATCGATTAGAAGAGCTGAGAGGTGGTGGGTTGCTCCGTGCCGCCGTCCAAGCTCTCTGGAGGCTTTCATCTACTTCCTGTTCAACCTGGAATTGTTCCCTTGATGCTGGAGACATCAGTTCCTCATTGGATTGTGGACCTATGTTTGGTCCCTCTGGAAGTGATGTAGGGGATGGGACTGTTTCCGTTGACTGTGAACCGCTCTCTACTGGTGCACTATGTTGGGATTCAGGCTCCGGCTGAGCCTCTTGTGTAGGGTTATCGGCTGCTGCTGGTTCAGGTTCTCTGGGGCTCTCTGGTGTTGGGGTTGCAAGTACTGGATTCAGTGCTGGCAATGGGTCTGGTGCTGGTTGTTCTGCCAGTTCCGGTTCTGGGACTGGCTCTGTCTGGGTCTCTGGGACTGGATCCACTCCTGCTGTTGCAGACATTGGCCTGAGGTCTGGGTCCATCACCTCTGACCGGGTCCTGGTAGAAGTTTCTGGAACAGAGCTAGGTGTGACGGCTGGTTTAGCCTGGCTGCAGGTTACCATTTCCACCCTCTTGTCTAGCTTCACATGATTGGCCAAGTCTTCCCCCAACAGCATGGGGATGGGATAATCATCATAGACTGCAAAAGTCCACGTTCCTGACCAGCCCTTGTACTGAACAGGCAACTTGGCTGTAGGCAAATTGAAAGAGTTGGACTTGAAGGGTTGAATTGTCACTTGGATCTCTGGTTTGATTAAATTGGGGTCCACTAAGGAAGCATGGATAGCCGACACCTGTGCTCTGGTGTCCATCCATGCAGTGATCTTCTTCCCGCCCACACTCACAGTTTCCCTCCGCTCTGAGGGTATCTGGGAAGTATCTGGGCCTGAGGACCTCTGGTGTGATTCCAGTGCAATGGACTGTAATCTGTTGGGGTTCTTGAGACAGTTTGCCTTCACATGTCCCAGCTCGTTACATTTAAAACATCGTCCAGCTGACGGGTCACTGGGACGAGGTGGGTTGCTGGAGAACGGTGTGGCGGGACGATAAGGTGGCTGGAGGGTTCCTTGAGGGGTAGGTGGGGCCTTAGGCGGCCCCTGGTAGTAGGGTGTGGTCTGAGGTTGTCCCTTCTGGTATCTGCTCCAACTGTGACCAGTTTTTTCTCTCTCTAACACCTCCACCCATTTGGCTCCAATCTCCCCCACCTCGATTACAGTTTTGGGCTTCCCATCTAGGATATATTTTTCTATTTCCTCAGGAACACTCTCTAAGAATTGCTCCATTTGCATTAGGAAGTGCAAATCTTCTGGAGATTTAACACTTGCTCCTGATATCCAGGCATCCCAATGTTTCACAATGTGGTAGGCATGTTGGGTAAATGACATGTCTGGTTTCCACCTTAGGGCTCTGAACCGCTGATGGGAATGCTCAGGGGTTAGCCCCATTCTGACTCTCACCTTGGTTTTAAAGGTTTCAGAGTAGCAGCCGTGTTAGTCTGTATTCGCAAAAAGAAAAGGAGTACTTGTGGCACCTTAGAGACTAGCAAATTTATTAGAGCATAAGCTTTCGTGAGCTACAGCTCCGATGAAGTGAGCTGTAGCTCACGAAAGCTTATTCTCTAATAAATTTGTTAGTCTCTAAGGTGCCACAAGTACTCCTTTTCTTCTTGGTTTTAAACAGTTCATACTGGTTCATGTGTTCCTTAGGCATTTCAGCTGCCACCTCAGCTAAGGGTCCACTGAGCTGTGGCCTCAGCTCTACCATGTATTGGTCTGTAGAGATGCTGTACCCAAGGCAGGCCCTTTTGAAGTTTTTCTAAGAAGGCCTCTGTATCATTGCCTGCCTTGTAGGTGGGGAACTTTCTGGGATGGGAAGTGGTACATGGAGAAGGATTGCTAGGGTTGTTGGTATATTCTGCTGAGCCTTTGCCTTCTCCATCTCCAGTGCATGCTTCCTCTCTTTTTCCTTCTCCTCCTCCACATGCTTCCTCTCTTTTTCCTTCTCCTCCATTTCTTTGGCCCTTGACTCCATTTCCATTCACATGAGTTCTATCTGTCTTTCATGTTCCTTTTGTTTTTCCTCAAATCTGGCTAATTCCAGCTTTTTTTGAACTGTGGAGTCTGTCATCCTAACCTCTCTGTTTTTAACTAACTTTACACCTGAGAGTTAGAAGGAAAGAAACAAACAAACTTGTCTTGTAAAATTTTGCTGTGCTGTCCGGATACCTATGTTCTCTGATAGTGATTGTCAGCCTACAGAGAAATCCTTAAAAAACAAAACAAAACAAAACAAAACAAAACCATTAACACCTTTGTCCCCAGGCAAATAGGCAGAAACCCCTTCTAATTGCTCTTAGGTAAAAAAACAAAACAAAACAAAACAAAAAAAAACAAAAACAAAAACAAAACTTCTTCAGGTCTGTGAAGACTGGTGAATTTCCCTGCAGGAGGTTAACTACCCTGCCTTTAGGTAGAGAAAACTCCAGCTCACAAAATACAATTCCCTTTTGTCTCTGCTGTGGCCCCAAAGCAGAGGAAAAAAAACTCTAACTGCTTTCAGTTTAAAACCTTCTTTCCAGCAGCCCAAAGGGGAAAAAATATTTCCTTTTCAAATCTGTGCTTCTGGTTCAAAAAATCGATCTCAACATGATTTCAAGTTAATTCCACTGCTCTGCCACCATGTCAAGGTTCCTTCCCCACTCTGAACTCTAGGGTACAGATGTGGGGACCTACATGAAAACCTCCTAAGCTTACTTTTACCAGCTTAGGTTACAACTTCCCCAAGGTAAAAACTATTTTACCTTTTGCCCTTGGACTTATCACTGTCACCACCAAACGTCTAACAGGGATATAATTGGGAAAAAGTCCATTTGGAAACGTCTTTCCCCCCAAAAAATCCTCCCAAACGTTACACCCCCTTTCCTGGGGAAGGTTTGATAAAAATCCTCACCAATTTGCATAGGTGACCACAGACCCAAACCCTTGGATCTTAAGAACAATGAAAAAGCATTCAGTTTCTTACAAGAAGAATTTTAAGTGAAGGAAAAGTAAAAAGAATCACCTCCGTAAAATCAGGATGGTAAATACCTTACAGGGTAATTAGATTCAAAACATAGAGAATCCTTCTAGGCAACACCTTAAGTTACAAAAAGATACAAAAACAGGAATATCCATTCCATTCAGCACAACTTATTTTTCTCAGCCATTTAAAGAAATCAGAATCTAACGCATCTCTAGCTAGATACTTACTAAGTTCTAAGACTCCATTCCTGTTCTGTCCCCGGCAAAAGCATCACCCAGACAGAGAGAGAGAGAGGCTTTGTTTCTCCCTCCCCCCAGCTTTTGAAAGTATCTCCTCTCCTCATTGGTCATTTTGGTCAGGTGCCAGCGAGGTTATCCTAGCTTCTTAACCTTTACAGGTGAAAGGGTTTTTCCTCTGGCCACGAGGGATTTTAAAGGTGTTTACTCTTCCCTTTATATTTATGACAGTAGCATAGAACATATTCCAGTTATGTCATATTTACATTAATAAGCATATTTCTATAAAGCATTATAGGGGGCAATGTCACACTCAGGTCCCTCAGGAAGAGTATGGGGGTGGGGGGTTGTGATACTGCACGTACCAGAATGCATAAGGAGTAGCATAGGCAGAAAATTGATAGGTACAATTCAGACGCACAGGTTCCCCTTGGGAGATGATAACGCTTCCTTCAGTTTGGGTCGCTGAGTCTGCTCCATAGGTGCCTTCTGTGGGAGGAACAGAGCAGAACAGATACAATCAGGTATAACAGAACCAGAGAGCAGACACTCTGAGAAAACTTCCATGTAACAGGTACAAACAATTCAGCACAAACATGATAGATAAACACAGATACAATAGAAATGTGGTAGATTCACTAGGACATAATAGCAACACAAAGTCTGCACTGAGAGACCGTGAACACATAAATGGATATAATCAGATACCACAGCAATATACTAATTAGACTCGAATATACAGTAATAGAGAATATTGACACTCAGACACAACAGATGCACAATACATGCAGTCAGGTAAAACAGAAACATAATATGGGCGGATATAATACAAAGAGAGCATTGACTCTCATAGACAATACAAACATAAAAGATACAATAGGATGTAATATAAGCACTTCCTGATCTTTGAAGCAAACTAAATTATGAAGACAGGATAAAGACATGGTTCGACAAAATATAACCCAGCTGAGAAATGGAAAGTTATTACTTAGAATAGACATAACTATAACAGTGGAGAACCAAGTTAGAAGCACCCTTCGGTTGGGGAAGGCAAGAATTCTGTCCTTAAAAATGTGCCTTAAAATGAATGTGGTATCTTTCAGCAGGAGCTGTCGGAACAGCTTGAACCCAACTTCACAGGAGGGATCCTCTCTGGTTTGTAAATCCTTCTCAATGGTACTGTCAACTTCTGAAGGGCAAAGAGAGCTAGGTTGTTGTCAGGGGAAGACAGCGAGCTTGGGAGAAGAACGGGCTGTTACTTCTATTATTATTCATCTAGCGCCACACCGTCCCGAGTGGCAAAATGTGTTCACAGTTGGGCAATGGTTGCAGCAGATATTCTCACACCTTTGCCAAGTAAATCAGCCTTTCTCACAGAGCAGGTATTTTTCTTATGCATGAGGTGGGATGGTCTGGTAAAGACTCACTCTCTATCTATTTATCTATCTGTGTGCCCTGGGCAGCTGAAGATCCCTCAACTTCTCAGCATCAGTTTCCCTACAGAATATGAACTTCTCCACTGTGATCAAGGCAGAATTCCTGTGCTTTTATTGGTTCAGTTTCAGTGATATTGAACTGTCTGGTTGCTCTTGCCTTCAAGAATAGGGCAGACGGCACCTTTCACTCGGGTTGCTCATGAGTGGGTTCATTTGTTCTGGTCTTTTCTGATTTTACTTTTGTTGGTGATTCATGACATTCACCATCGTTTCTGAGATGGTAGCACTCCGGATTAGGGCAAAGAAGGAGAAAACAGAGAGCTAAAATGTGTGTGAGTGAGAAAAAGAGAGAGATTTCTGTTCCGAGTTAAATTTTTGCTGTCTTCCGCCCTTCTGCCCCCGAGTAGCTCCCAGACCCCGGTTCCCGGATCCTTGCTGCTCTGCACTGACCCTGCGCGGTTTTTGCTCAGCTCCCCCGCTGGTCCGTGTCACTGTGTCGCTCAGGGCGCAGTAATAGGTCGCGGAGTCGCTCAGTTCGCTGGCCGCTTTCCACAGCTGGAAGGATTTGACCTTTTTGTCGTGGGTGGCATTGAACCCTTTGGTGATCCCTTCATCCGAGTCCTCCCTTCCCAGGTCCCTCAGGAAGAGCCTGAGGGGCTGTTTGGGGAGCTGCACGTACCAGAAGGGGTAAGGAATAGCAGAGGCAGAAAACTGATATGTACAATTCAGATGCACCGGATCCCCTTGGGAGATGGTAACGGTGCCTTCAGTTTGGGTCACTGAGTCTGCTCCATAGGTGCCTTCTGTGGGAGGAACAGAGCAGAAGAGATTCACTCAGATATAACAGAACTAACGGGAGCTGAGACACTCCGAGATAACATCCATGTAACAGATACCAACAACACAGAGAAAACATGACCGCTAAACACAGATCTAATAGAAACGTGGTAGATTCACTAAAACATAACAGGTTTCAGAGTAGCAGCTGTGTTAGTCTGTATTCGCAAAAAGAAAAGGAGTACTTGTGGCACTTTAGAGACTAACAAATTTATTAGAGCATAAGCTTTCGTGAGCTACAGCTCAGTTCAGAAATCCAGAGTCTGCACGGAGAGACCATACGAACATAAATGGATACAATCAGATACAACAGCAACCATATTTAGACACGGATATAATAGAGAATATTGACACTCAGAGAAAACACAAACACAACACACGCGGTCAGATATAATAGATATACAATATTTATGCTGAGATATAATAAAGAGAGTACTGATACTATAAACAGTATAAACACAATAGATACAATCTGATATGGCACTTCGTGATATCAGGCATTGAAAGAAACTGGATGACGAAGGCAGGATGAAGACATAGTTCGATAGAATGTAGCAAAGCTGAGACAGAGAACGCAGGAGGCATCCTTGGGTTAATGATTATTCGTCTAAACAGAGCTAATTTCCTAATCCCGCAAGAATTAATTTGTCTCCGTCCGTGTCTACTAGCTCCCGTTTAGGGAAGGCAGGAATTCTACCCTATAAAAGGTGTATGAACAATTAATGTTGTATTTCTGAGCAGGAGCTGTCGGAACTGCACGAATCTAACTTCAAAGGAGTGATTCTCTCTGCTCTGTAAATCGTCCTCACTGGTACTGTCAGAAATGGGAACGTCTGAAAGGCAAAGGGGGCCAGGTTGATGTCAGGGGCGGGCAGAGAGCAGGGGACAGAATAACGCTGTTACTTGTATTATTTATCTAGCACCACACGGCAAAATGTGTTCGCACATCGGGAATGGTTGCCGCAGATATTCTCACACCTTTGCCTGAAAATCCGCCTTTCTCGCAGAGAGAGTGAGTGGAAGACAGCGAAAAGAAAAGGAGGACTTGTGGCACCTTAGAGACTAACAAATTTATTAGAGCATAAGCTTTCGTGAGCTACAGCTCACTTCATCGGATGCATTTGGTGGAAAAAGCAGAGGAGAGATTTATACACACACACACAGAGAACATGAAACAATGTCACTGTCTGTTCAGCCACATTCTGGGCAGGGCAGATTCCTCAGCTCTTCAGTACCAGTTTTTCCTTCAGAACAGGAACTTCTCCGCCATGATCCTGGCAGAGTTCGTGTGTCTATTGATTTAGTTTCAGTGACATTGAACGGTCTGGTTACACTTTCCTTTCGGAAGGGGGCGGGGGAAGCTTTCCCCAGAGTTGCTCATGAGAGGGTGGATGTCTTCTGGTCTTTCCTGATTTTAATGGCTGATTCATGACATTCACCGTCATTTCTGAGACGGTTAAACTCCGGGTTAGGGCAAAAATGGAAAACACAGAGCCCTAAGGAGTGTGTGAATGTGGGGGTGTGTGTGTGTGAGAGAGAGATTTTTGTTTTAAGTTCAGTGTTTGAAGAATTCCCCCTTCTGTTCCCGAGTCGCCCCCAGACCCGGGTGCCCGCCTTCCCGCTGCTCCGCACCGACCCTGCGCGCTTTTTGCGCAGCTCCCCTGCTGGTCCGTGTCACTGTGTCGCTCGTGGCGCAGTAATAGGTCGCGGAGTCGCTCAGTTCGCTGGACGGTTTCCACAGGTGGAAGGATTTCACCTTTTTGTCGTGGGTGGCATCGAACCCTTTTCTGATCCCTTCATCCGAGTCCTCCTTTCCCAGGTCCCTCAGGAAGAGCCTGGGGGGCTGATTGGGGAACTGCACGTACCAGAAGGGATAAATAGCAGTAACACTGGCAGAAAATTGATAGGTACAATTCAGACGCACCCGGTCTCCTTGGGAGATCATAATGGTGCCTTCAGGTTGGGTCACTGAGTCCGCTCCATAGATGCCTTCTGTGGGAGGAACAGAGCAGAAAACAGACACACACAGATATTACAGAACAGAGGCTGAGACACTCCGAGAGAACATGGCAAACAGATATCATAGAACGCAGTAGTTTCACTAAATAACAAACAATCACAAAACCAGAAATCCAAAGTCTGCACGGAGAGACCATGCAAACATAAATGGTAACAATCAGATAACAACAGCAACATCATATTTAGACTGGGGTATAATAGAGAATATTGACACTCAGAGACAACAGAAACACAACACATGCAATCAGATATAATAGATACATTATAGTTATGCTCAGATATAATAGAGATCATTGACATTCTATATAAACGGGATAAGCATATTTTATATAATCGGAGCTGAACACTTTGTGATCTTAGGCACGCAAACAAAATAAACTATGAAGACAGGATACAGACGTGGTTCGATAGAATGTAATGAAGATGAGAACTAGAACGTTACTCACTTAGAAAAGCTAAGACTGTAACAGCGGAGAGCCAAATTGCAGACATCCTTGACTTAATGATTGTTTGACTAAATACAGCTAATTTCATAATCCAGCAAGAATTGATCTGTCTTCGTGCCTAGTAGCTCCAGTTTAGGGAAGGCAAAAATTCTGTCCTTAAAATGTGCCTTAAAATAAATGTTGTGTCTCTGAGCAAAAGCTATCGGAACAGCATGACCCAAATTCACAGGAGTGGGTCTCTCTGCTCTGTAAATCCTCCTCAGTGGGACTGTCAGAAATGGGAACGTCTGAAAAACAAAGGAGTCTAGGTTTGTGTCAGGGGCGGGCAGAGAACAGGAGACAGAAGAACGGGCTGTTACTTGTATTATTTATCTAGCATCACACCGCCCCCAAGTGGCAAAATGTGTTTACAAAGGGGTAATGGTGGCCGCAGATTTTCTCAAACCTTTGCCAGTAAACGAACCTTTCTCACAGAGAGAGTATTTTACCGATGCAAGAAATGAGGGTGGCCTTCTAAAGATAGTTTGTGTTTCTTAGAAGTTTTCCAGAGCATCACCTCTCACTAGTCGCACGTGTAAATAATTAGGTGCACAGAGATGTTTTTGTAAATTTGGCCCTAAATGCTTTATTCCTCTCTTTTTGTTCTCCCTGGTCGCCCCTTTCCCCTCAACCCACTGAAGTGTATCCCATCTTCCGCTCCCAACACACACGCGCACACGCGCACACACACACACGGGGGAGTGAGATACTTAGGTAAGAGGATTCCAGCACCAAGCTGCCATATGAACAAAGTGCTCCCTAACTACAATGGAAAGGCTCCAGTCTTGCACTATTCAAAATATGGTGGCTAGTTTGAGTAGCCACACACTTCTCAAACATATACTCTAGGGGCATATTATATTATAAATAACAACAAGTCCTACCCCACCCCCTGCAACTGTTTCAATGTCCTTCATGGGCACCCTAGTTAACATTTTGTTCAGATTTTCCTATTCCTCATAGGTGACATTAACAATTTATTCCTTGGAGTCTCTTTAGGCAGGTCTCTATAACCTTTACACAAATACACACACAAAGGGGAACAATTGTTCCCTGGGATTCTTCTTCCTTGTGATTATCCCAGCTAAATGAGGCTAGCAATAGTGTACATAAGAGGGGTATGGGCGTTGCTTTCACAAAAGTGCAACACAACTTGCTTGTTTCTTTTTTTTTTCTTTTTCTTTTTATGTCAGTGAATGCTACAGCTAAAAGCAAGAAATTTATTTTTGCTGGTCTATGTTTTTGTTATGCAATTTGGTGTCAAGCACAGCAAAGACCTTTTGTTGGGGATATATGAAAGCAAATTGGCTTTTTAAAGAAACCTTTCCCCTCCTTTAATGTATCATAAATTCCTCTTTTTGAAAAAAAAAGAGAAATACTAGGACAAGGTAGAAAAATGTGAAGGGGAAAAAAAAGAAAGGAAAAGACAGATTTGACTGATGAGCACTTTAGATATCCAGAATTTTTTTTTACTAGTTTTCATTCTGAATACCCTGTGACATGATTGTAAACCCCTTTTTTCTTCATTCTCCCTTGTATCCATTTCTGAGATCTATATCATTTGATCTATATATTAGTCTCTCTCTGTCTGTATGCTTGTATGGAATTTTCAGGCTCAGTTTTTAGTTTGAACTTTCATTAGTCTGCTTTTCTGGTCTGAGTTTATTTCCCTTTTCATTCTTTATCCATCAGTGTTATCTGGATTTTTCTGTTTTCCATTTCTGGCCTGCTGCTCCAGCTCTCCACAGCCTGTGACACTCTGATCAGAGACTCAGATGGAGCATGAAGCCACATAAGTTGCAAAACCATTTAGCTGGCATGCTGGGTTCAGAGCCTCAGTCACCCAGGAAGCATTTGATGAAGAAAATATTGTTGGCTGTTAGCTATTGAATATTGTTGGCAGGTAGCTAATGAATACTGCTGACAGTTAATAGAACATTTCTCCCTCCCCAATTTGCTCATTATAGTGGCTACTGTGAGAGTCCAGGGCATTTAATGTTAAAGAGAGTTGCTGTAGTTTGAATCCAAAATACAGCAGCTCTATATGAGGAAGAGGGGATTGTGACAGAGGATCTTAAAATGAAAAAGTGGGCTGACACCTCCTATACCAAATAATTCATATAATATACTTGAATGAGAGACTTATTTTATGGAAAGTCTAATGCTTGGACTGCTCAAGAATGAATAAGCCAGTCTTTAAGAAGGGGGTACAGCCAATTAGTTCATTTTATTATGTATTTATCTTAGTTATGTAGGTAAAGCACAGCTGAAACACAAGGCCTACACAGGCTGAGACCTGTAAGATTTTAGCTTAGCCATACCAAGCCATAGGCTTAAGAATGTTGCACATGAGTGGGTGACCTAGAGATAACCCTATGCCAGTAACGTCACACGGTTACAGAGAAGTGGATCACAATAGATTGTAATATATTGTCCAAGACCAAGAGACCCCTGATTGTAACATCTTTGAATGTCTATCCTGACCACAGGGTACATGTTGTGTGTAGATGCTAATGAGAATAAGAGGAACTATGAAAAAAGGGGGATACCAATATTCATGGGGTGTGGAAATACAGATAAGGAAAAAGGATTGAGACCTTCCTGCACATACGTAAGGTGTGAGATGTAGTCGGAATTACAATATAAAGAGAGTTCCCTAGTTGAGTACAAAGTGGGAAGACCCACAGGAAACCCCAACAGGAATCACCCCTCTACTGATGATCCTCTGGTAGGTGATCCATGAGACCCTAGAATATCTTTGAGAATGTGAGGATGACTACAGTTATACCTCTTGCATGGGTTTTTGTAGAATTTATATAGGCATTGATAATTGTAACTTAACTTATTGCTTTAATAAAACTTGTAATACAAATAACACTTTGTACTTGTGAGTGTGCTTGTGGTCACTGTCCTTAGTCTTCCTAAAGTCCAAATTTGAGACAAGTACCAGAGGTGATTTTCACTCTGTTGAGCTTGAAACTGTAGCAACCAGTGGTATAATACAATATCACTAAATTCACTTTAAACAAAATAAAAGGCTACAGGGGTTAAAAGGCAAGCTTTGTTACAGAGCACTGAAAATCTGAATTGCCCTTGATAGCAACAAAGGAATAGGCAATGAGAAAGAGCCACAAGATATGTGAGTTTTCTACAGAAGAATAACATTTTGTTACTGGTTTCAGGTTTAGAAGAAATTGCTTGATGTATGATGGATTTGGAGTGCCCTGTAGGAAGTTATGAATACTGTATCTTGACTGGGTTATTGTAATGTTAGCTGTGTGCATATATGGAGTTAATTCTACTGCAGGATGGTCAGGAGATGCATCCAGGCAGAAAGGGGAGGACAACAGCCCAGCGTCTCAGCAAACACTTGACTTGAATGTTGCTTCCAAGTCCTTCTGAGCTTCCTGAACTGGTTTAACCTATCTCAGAAAGCACAAGAGAACCAAGGACTTTGGATGATTGAGAGGTATTTACTGAAGGGTAAGGGAGAGATATAAATGGGAATTAAGTGGTTCAGACAGAGACCCAGACCCCCAGAGGATGGGGATCTGGGATAAGATAGGCCAATTTAGGACTATAGATAGGGCAGACATGTATGTAGATATTTTATTGTTTTAATATATTTTTTCTCTTAAGTTATGTTTGGTTCCTAAATTTGGTTTGAGAAGGCTGTTGTAGGTCACTGATTTCACTGCTGACCGCAAGCTTCTGAAGAACTTCAGGTGTCCAAACCCACTTGGACCTGTTGGGGTAAGCATGGTGGATTCACAAGGCACCGTAGGCCAGGACTTGGTCTAAGAGTAGAAGACTCACAGGATAAGGATTCTGCCCTAGGGAGGTAAAGGAATGAGTCTTCATACCTGAGAGGATGGGCTAAGAGCTGCAGCTAGCCCTGTAAATGTGACTCTGTAGAAAGTGAACATTCATTCAAACCTCTGACAGTTCAGAAGTTGGTACAGCTTGCTAGTGTGTATGTAAGTGTGCTGTGAACATTCTAACCCAGGTCCTCAGCTAGTGTAAATTGGTGCAGCTCCACTGAAGTGAATGGATTTATGCTGACTGATACCAATTGAAGATCTGGCCCTTTTTGTGTCTGGGCACAGGCAAAAAACCTTTGCACCATCAGTTCTCAAAATCCCTGTTTAGGCCATGATATGCTGATCTTGCTCAGTAATATTTGCAGTGTTACCAGCTGTGATGTTAGGTTTAAATTCCCAGCTCCTGGAGATAAATGATTACATGAGAATCTCAGTGTTCATTCAATAAATAAATAAAACAAAAGTTTCTAGCCTTCATGCTTGAAGAGACAACCTTGAAAATGTAACCTGAATAGTACCTTAAAGGATCAAAAGACGGGGGTTGGGGGGGCGGAAGCACCCACCTTGATTATTTTAATATCTGAAGGTTTTTAAGCCAATCTCATGATTTTTGAACATGTGGGGTGGGCAATAACTCATGTGTACAGTCTACTCTGAAGAGAGCAACCTCGGGTGAGGCAAGTGCTACAATAGCTGTAATGTTACAAGTACAGCGGTGACTATGTCAATTAGACGATCACCGTGAGAGTGACTATACGTATATAGGTGATGAGCTTTTGAACATGCCCCGTCTGAACTAGAATAGAGGTTCTCAACCTTGTTCTTTCTCAGCCCCCCCATCCCTTACCCCCCCACACACACACGGTATAAAAACTCCACAGCCGACCAGTGCCACAACAACTCGTTTTCTGTATAAACCCAGGACCAGTGTTAATGGGGTAGCAAGTAGAGCACTTTCTTGGGGCCTCAGGTTGCCCCCTGAAGTTACATTGCTCAGGCTTCAGGTTCAGACCGGGTGGCAGGGCTGGGGCTTCAGCCCCATGCGGTGGGTTTTGGGGTTTCTGCCCTGAATGGACACCCCCTGAAACTGGCTTGCTCCCTCCCCTGCAGGGGGCCCTGGGCTCCTGCTGGAGAACCACTGAACTAGAGGTTTCCAGCAGCCTGATCACTCTGGGCTTGTCCACACATAAAGGGCTGCAGTGGCGCTGCTGTAGCACTTCAGTGAAGACGTTCCCTATGTTGTTGGCCGCTTCTCCTGTTGGCACAGGTAACCCACCTCCCCAGGAGGCAGTGGCTATGTGGAAGGGAGAAGCTCTCCTGTTGACATGTAGTGGGGCCACCCCGACTGTCCCACTGTGTCCCTCCAAGCACAGAAATACACCGCAGCATCTCCTACCCTCACTCGGTGCAGGACCACGGTGCTGGATTCTCTGTCGGCAGAGATGTGCAGGGTTCCTGCTGGCTCTGGGGTCTTAGTGGTTTCCTTGTATCTGCTAACAACAAACTCGGGTCCCGGGTTCGGGAGCTGCCGGTACCAGACAGTGCTGTCACTCACCTTGGTGGTGGGGTGAGAACACGTGCGGTCCAGTTCTGTTGGGGAAACCGGGCATGGCCACTAGGTAACTCAAGGGGATGGAAAACCATGAGTGTTGATGAAGCCCACTCGCTCTAGGCCCAGATGGCCCCCCCTCCTTCCCTTTTCCGCCTGGAGATACTCACAGCCTTCAGGCTGAGAGATTTGTAACAGTGTATTGCAGGCACAGACTAGCTAGAGGAAGATTAGGTCAAGCAGGACAGGAATGTTAGATAGTGCTGAACAAACAGCTCTATATATGGGGGAATAGATAAGAGGAAAAAGGGGAACTGGCCGGTATACCGGATTGGCTATATGGATACTTAGGACAGCTTGCTATTGGATAAGCAGGCTAAAGAATGAATGTATAAAATATGTGCAACTGCTTGCACTGGTGTGCAGGATTTGAGATTGTTGTCTCCCTGTACCGCTTCAAATGAAACTTCAAATAAACTTTTCTCCTTCTCCACCCCGTTGTGATTATTGGGCAATGCACACCGGGCAACGAATCCAGCTGTTGCCTGCCTCTGGCATTTTTTGCCAGCAACAGTTTTTGGCATCCATGGGTGGGCTCGAGGCTACAACACAAGCCTTGCCCGGATCCCTTGCGGAGACCAGTGGGTGAGGACTCCAACCGACGCCCAGTGCACACCGGTGTGATTCCCGGGGGCCTCGGAGGGGCATAGCCCAACCGGCCCCGTAGGGCACAACGGTGCAACGCACCTGATAAGTGGAGAAGTGCTGAGGGCAACGGTGGGGAACCGGTCCTTCGGATAAGGAAGGAACCTTTTGAAATCCAGATTGTCTGCTCTGTTTTGCACCTGGGGATGCCCAGAGTTACCCTGTAGGCATGGGACAGGGACAGAGCTCGGCAGGGAGGGCACAGTGTATGCCCCTAGAGTGTATCCTAGCAAATTGGAAGGTATTTGGATTGGATCCGATGACTAAGAATAAATTAAAAAGATACTGTACAGTTGACTGGCCTCAATATCAACTAGAGGATCAGGAGCGGTTGCCATCAGGAGGGTCAATTAATTACAATACGATCCTCCAGTTACTTTTGTTCTGTCAGTGAACGGGGAAATGGAATGAACATCTGTATGTGCATTTGTTTTTGGCTTTGTGTAATCGATCAGATGTCTTACAGCGATGTAATTTGATTCCGACTGGTTCGGTAGTGGCTAATGTTAGTCCCCAGACCTCCATCCCAACTGTGATGGCAGGTCCGGTGTCCCCTTCAGCCCCCATGCCCCCACCTGATAGGGCCCCTACAGTGGGCTTATATCCTTTACTTACTGAGACTAAGATCTCCCGTACTGGCACGGGTGAGCGTCTGGCCACGACTATGGAGGTCTATACCCATGTGCCCTTTAACCCTATGGATTTGGCTGTTTTCAAAGTACAGGCAGGGGAGTTTTCCACCAACCCGAGTAGGTTTATTTCAGTTTTTGAGGGCTGCCTTAGCAGCTATAAGCCAGATTGGGACGATTTCAATGTCCTCCTGTGCACTTTATTGTCTGAGGTCGAACAACAACAGGTCGTGTCCAAGGCAAGGGAGGAGGCACAGAGACGGTACGACCAGGATCGTAATAATGTCCCTGACCCGGATGAGCAGGTCCCCCGAGTAGACCCCAGGTGGAACCCAAATGATCCTGCGGGTATGACCCGGCTTACCACTTATAAGCAGTTGCTTTTGCATGGACTCTGTCACTCGGCTGTCTGACATAATAATTGGGCAAAACTGTATGAGGTAATGCAGGATCTAAAGGAAAGCCCAGAGGCCTTCCTACAGCGTATTCGGGACGCGATTCGACAGAACACCAATGCAGACCCCGATGATCAGGAAACTGAGGCAATCATTAAGGGAATTTTCACTAGCAGAGCAGCTCCTGACATTAAGAGAAAGTTACAGAAAAAAGAGGATTTAATGGGCATGACCATGGCACAAATCTTAGAGACTGCAAACTGAGCTTATAGTCTAAGGGAGGCAGAAAAGGAGAAAAAGCAAGTTAGAATGATGGTAGCGGCAGTACAGGCTGGCACTACGGGAAGTGGCCGGGGAGGAAGGGGCCATGGACGCGGACATCCGGGCCCACAGGAGAGACGACTGGGTCGCAACCAGTGTGCCTTGTGTAGGCAAGAGGGACACTGGAAGAATGAGTGCCCAGAGAGGAATGGAAAGGGGGGCACCCCTATGATGGCAGTGGAGGAACAGGAATAGGGGTATCAGGGGGGATGGACCGCCCTCCCTCGGAACCCCAAGTAAAGATGCGGGTGGGAAGTTCGGAAATAGACTTTTTAGTGGACTCTGGAGCGGCACAAACTGCCTTGAATCAACCCCTTCAGTTGCCGGTAGCAGACTCCCTTACCGTGGTGGGTGCCCCAGGCAGAGGCACCCAGTGCCCAGTGTATGCCCCAGCATATGTGCTTTGGGAAATAGGACTATATCTCACAAGCTGGTCTACCTCCCCGAGTGTCCGACGTCTCTGCTGGGACGGGATCTGCTTTGTCGCCTAGGTGCCACCTTGCAGTTTACTCAAGACGAAATAACCCTTACCCTACCCCCCGAGAACGCATGGATCATGACCCTTACAGTTGAGCCCTCAGCTATGCAAGCCCTGGAATGGAGCCTGTGGGAAGACCGGGTGTACTCTCTAGTGTGGCAGCGGGGGTCCCAGGAAAAGCTACCCATCAAGTCCCTGTTAATTTCAGCTCCTGCCAGGAAAAGGTCCGGTGCGAGTTAAACATTATCCAATTGCGAGGGAAGCCAGAGAAGGTTTACAGGACACTATAGATCGGTTCCTAATATATGGAATCCTCCGGGAATGCCGGTCAGCCTGGAACACTCCCATCCTGCCCGTACGAAAACCTGACGGCACGTATAGCTTGGTACAGGATCTGAGGGCAGTTAATGAACGGGTTAAAACTCTGCACCCCCTGGTCCATATACCTTACTGGCTTCTGTAGGAGGCCAGTATACCCATTTTTCGGTCCTCGATTTGAAAGATGCGTTCTTTGCTATTCTTGCAGACATCTCGTCCCAAGAAATCTTTTCTTTCGAGTGGGAGGACACAAAAAGGGTTAAAAGGCAACTATGCTGGACAGTATTGGCCCAGGGATTTAAAAATTCCCCCACTCTTTTTGGCCAGGCTTTGGCCAGGGATCTAGAAGAGTGGAATAACGAGGAGAGGGCTCTTCTTCTTCAATATGTAGATGATTTGGTAATTGCTACAGTGGGCCTAACCCCATGCCTCAAAGCCACTGTGGGTCTCCTGAATTTTATTGGCCTCCAAGGATATCGGGTATCAAGAAGCAAGGCTCAAATTGCCCTCCCGATGGTACAATTCCTGGATTCCACATAAGGCAGGGGGAGCATCAGCTTTCCAATGAGAGGAAAGAGGCTTTCTGCCAGGTTCCCGTTCCCATTAATCGTAAACGTCTCAGAGCCTTCCTGGGCATGGCGGGGTTCTGTCGGATATGGATCCCTGAATTTGGACTGTGGGCTAGACCCCTGTCTGATTGTGTAAAAGGAGCAGATCATGACCCCTTCTATTGGACCCCAGAGGCCGACAGGGCATTTAAAATCTTGAAAAGGAAGCTGATGGAAGCTCTGGCTCTGGGCCTCCAGGATCTCACTAAGCCATTTCAGCTGTATGTACATGAATGAAAGGGGGTGGCCCTAGGAGTGCTCACACAGTTGTTGGGAGCATGGAAACATCCCATGGCCTATTTCTCTAAGCAGCTGGACCAAGTGGCAAAGGGATGGGCAGCGTGCCTGCGGGCAGTTACAGCCACAGCCCTGACGCTGGCTGAAGCTGAGAAACTAACTTTGGGAGGGACAATACAGATATATACCCCTCATATGGTCCGAGCCTTATTGGATGCAAAGGGAGGCCTTTGGCTCACCCAGGCTCGGATGGCTAAGTACCAGGCTAAACTTCTGGAGAACTCTGAAGTCACCTTACAGTCTTGTCCCTCCCTTAACCCCGCCACCCTCTTACCAGAGACTGAGGAATAGGAACATGATTGTTTAGAGATCATAGATGCCCAATACTCTAGCCGCCCAGATTTTAAAGATATACCCCTCCTAAATGCAGAGCATGCGTGGTATACTGATGGTAGCAGCACTGTGATCAATGGGCAAAGGAGGGCGGGCTATGCTGTCGTAACCCTCCATGACACTGTGGAAGCCAAGGGTTTGCCCACTGGGATCTCTGTCCAGCTGGCTAAACTAGTCACCCTCACCCGTGCACTTGAACTGTCAAAAGGAAAGCGGGTCAATGTTTTTACAGATTCAAAATATGCCTTTGGAGTGCTACATGCTCATGCTGGCTTATTGAAGCAAAGGGGAATGCTGACAGCTCAAGGCTCCCCAGTCAAGTATGGGCCCCAAATCCTCCGGCTCCTAGAAGCTATACAACTCCCCTCGGAAGTGGCGGTGGTACACTGTAAAGCCCATCAAAGGGAAGATCAAGATGTGGCCAGGGGTAATGCCCGGGCAGATAGAGAGGCTAAGCATGCTGCCACCCTGATATCCCCTCAGACTGAGAATGCCCATATGCATGCCCTTTTCCCATCTGTGGGGGAGCTTCCAACCCCCCAGTACTCTGGAGAGGAGAGACAGCTGATTGACAAACTCAGTGTCCAGGAAAAGGAGGGATGGCTCCATTACCTGGAAGGAAAGGTCCTTCTACCGAAGGGCCTGATCCAGCCAGTGTTACAAAATTACATCAAAACACTCATGCTGGCAGGGAAGCACTTATCCAACTGATGGCAAAATACTTTATAACTTCTGGACTCCGACCCCTGGCTACCCAGGTACAGGCGGACTGCTTAGTTTGTCAAAAGAATAACCCCCGACCAGGACATCCAGGGCCACCCGCTGCTCTGGAACCCACTCTGGGCCCCGGGCAGGTGTGGCAAATAGATTTTACAGAGTTTCCTCGGACCCAAGGGTACAAATATCTCCTTGTCTTAGTGGACAATTCAGCGGATGGCCAGAAGCCTTCCCATGTCGCAATTGCACTGCCAGGACAGTGGCCCTTAAGTTTGTTAAGGAGGTCATTCCTCGCTTTGGACTTCCCCAGTGGATGGAATCTGACAACAGGACACATTTCACATCAAAGATTGTCCAAAGCATCTCGAATGCCTTCCAGATCCCCTGGAAACTCCATACGCCCTGGAGACCACAAGCCAGCGGCGCAGTAGAGCGTACCAATCAGACCCTTAAACGACATCTTTCAAAAGTGTGCCAAGAAGCCTCCCTGCGATGGCCTGATGCCTTACCCCTCGTCCTGCTCCACATCCGCGCTCTCCCACAGGGTAGATTAGGGCTTAGTCCCTTTGAAATTATGTTTTGGAGGGTATGGCCTATGAATGGCACACCGGTTCTGTCAGGGCAGTGGGAGCTGGGTAATGGTTTTTGTCTCAGTATATGTGTTCCCTGTCTGCTGTTCTCTTGTCTCTTCACAGGTATACTAAAGACTCCCAGCCTCTTTCCTTGGACTCTCCCATCCACTCCTTGCAGACCGGCGACTCTGTGCTTGTTCGCACCTGGAAAGACGAGCCTCTCCAGGAAAAGTGGAAAGGACCCTACATCGTCCTGCTGATCTCCCATACGGTGGCAAAGGTCGAGGGACACAAGAACTGGATCCATCACTCGTGTCTGAAGGCAGTACCCACCCCTTCATCAGCAGAGCAGTGGACCATCCACCCCGTTGACTCCTCATCTAGTGACAATCTCGGGCTAAAGAGATCTGTTTTACTGATCTGTTACTGTTTAAGAGACACAAACAGTGGGCACCTTAACGCCAAAATGGGCCCACTCAAAAACTAGAAACCCTGGACCAGGAGGACCCCGGTAATAATTAATCGTGTAACCCTGTTATTTTCTATGCTGTTATTTCTAAACTGTGCATATCGGGAACATAATTCCTTTGTTTTACTTGCGCACCATGTTGCTACTTTAACAAACCAAACTGATTGCTGGGTGTGTGCTCTGACTTCACTTCCCCCCAGAACAGGAGTGCCCCTTGTCTTGCTGCCCTTAACCCTAGCAGAATTAGCCGCCATCAAAGAGCAGGAAAGTAGAAACTTAACGGACTCACTGTTCTGGGATAAGAGCTCTTTGCAGCAAGCTACCTACCAGGATCAGAAGTATGCAGTTGCAGTGCTCACTGAGGGAGTGTTTTGTTTTACCCGAAACCAATCTGATCACTAGAGGCGTCCTGTGGGAAGGAGCTCCTGTGTTGTTACACAGTGGGTCGATGGATATTGGATAAAAACTGAGAGGGAAGGTCAGCAGTGTGGATGTAATGGTTCCTCCCCTTTTGGGGAAACTCTTATGAATGATTCTTCCACAAAAAGAGGGTCAGGAAATATAAATTGCCGTTCAGTTAATATTTCCACTATAGCAGGCCAATGGTGGGTTTGCAGCCATCCTTATGGTGAGTGCAATTTGAATGGCACAATTAGGAATACCCCCCCTTGTACCCACTCGGGAGGATGGAAAGCCCCCCTGGGGGCATATGAATTGTGTGGAAAAGCGGCCTTAAATATCCCAGGAATCCCTCTAAGAAACAATCCTTACTGGGCCCTACAGGGCCACAATTCTGTATGTGGCCGAAAGGCTTACAAGGTATTGCCAGCCAATTGGACAGGTAGCTGTTATATAGCTTATGGAGTTCCTCATCTTTCAATATCCACCACACTGCCCAAAGGAAAGATTAGGAATACCTGAGATATCTCTGTTGAATCACGAGAAGAGACCCTGCGGCGACTCAATGCAGCCTTGGAGGGCAATGCTAAGAATC